>NC_081136.1:4108435-4412810 GCF_958295425.1 Solea solea
GATATACTGCAGATGAAAGAGTGTGTTGGGACTTAATGTGATACCAGGACAACATGGAGAGGGTATGGTTTGTTCAGCGTGAGAGTGTTTCAGGGGGAATGAAATAACGCTGGACTCACTACGCCACGGGGTCGTGGGGTCGCAGACGTGCAGGATTGTTGTGATCGAGCTTAAGCTGCCGTGCACTGGGCTGTGATGTCACTGTACAGATGTGTAGTGGGCATAGTGGGCTTAGTGCTGCGACATGCTCATTGGCTGGAGCTTCTCAATCCGCTCACACCAGACTCTGTGTGTGTGTTTGTGTACTTGTATTTACATTTTTATGAGAACCCAAAAAAAAAACTATCTTTGTGGGGACATTTTGTCTGGGCCCCATAACTTTGAAGGGTTTTTACAGGGTTAGGACCTGGTTTTCACGTTAGGGTTTGGCACTTAGATGTGATGGTATGAGTTAGGGTAAGGTGTAGGGGAATGATGTGTCCTTACTAAGATACTAAAACAAGTTTGATGTGCGTGTACTTGTATTTATACCTTTTTGAGGTCCAAAAAACTTAAGACTTGGTTTTAGAGTTAGGGTAAGGTTAAAGCTTAGGGTTAGGCACTTAGTCATGATGGTTAAGGTTAGGGTATGGGGCTAGGGAAAGCATAATGTCTATGATGTGTCCTCACTAAGATATAAAAGCAAGTTTGATGTGTGTGTTCTTGTATTTATACCCTTTTGAGGTCCAAAAAACTTTGTGGGGACATTTTGTCTGGGCCCCAGAACTGTAAGGTGCTTTTTCAGGATTAAGACATGGTTTATTATTAGGGTTAGGTTAAAGGTTCGTTATGATGGTTAACCCTTTAACGCCTAACCCTCAAAATGTCTGTCTGGACTTTTTTGGATTCATTTAACAATAAAAAGGACCAGAGAATGACCTGTGAGTAAGTGCTTTTGCCCATTTTTCCAGAATAACATCCAATATCTGGCAGTTATTTACAATTTACTGCATGTTAAAATAGTGCATTAGCAATACACAAAGACGCTGATTTCTCGGCTTCCAGGAAGAATGCGAGTGAAATTACCATAATAACCACATGTTGTGCTTTGACATGGAACTTCTCAGCTTTTTTTTCCGATAGTAAGGGAAAGGGTTATTAAGGGGTTGTTAAAGGGTTATTAAGGTTAGGGTAAGGGACTGGGGGATGCACTGTGTCTATGATGTGTCCTCACTAAGCTATAAACACAAGTTTGAGGTCCAAAACACATACAAACCTATGTTTGTGAGGACATTTTGACCTTGAGGGGGACAGCCCTGATCAGCACTCAGCATTTCCAAAGCATCGCTTTTAACACAGTCCAACAGAGGGCGGCTTCTGCAAACCAACACCTGAGTGAGTGGGCACGTCCTGAACATGTGTGTGTGTGTGTCGCGTGTTCTGGTGCGAGCCTGCGTGTCCGTATCAATCCCTTAAGAAGAACAACACACACACGGCCCTATTTTTATCAATCAAACAAGAGCTCAAACAAATTGATTTTCTGTTCTGAAAGCGTTTGTCGCGTTCGTCTTCAACCGCCTCACACAGATAAATCACGTGTGTGTGTGTGTGTGTGGGTGGGTGTGATTCTGCAGAGTAAAGAGAATGTGCATTTAGATTTGAATGTATGAATCCGCCGTTGGGATCTTATTAAGGACAGATAGAGGGAAGTAAAAACCCTCTCATTAAACACTGAGCTGTACACACAAACAATGACCTGTAGCCGTAACAGTGGGTGTACACGAGGCCATTAGCGGCGCTGCGGTAACCTGAGGATACGTAATCACACGGTTTTATTTACTCTGCGTGTGTGTGCGTGCATTACGCGTCTCTGGATTTTTTTGCCGAGAGCCAGTTTAGTCAAACAAGCGTCCACTTGAACTGCAAAAGAGCTGCAAACAAGGGAAAGAAAAACAGAATTTATGGAAATGAAAATGAGGGTCTGAATCCAAGAAGAAAAATATTTTTACACTTGCTGCACCGGCGTAAAATCATTTAAAATAATGAACAAAAACATAGAATACTCATACTATACACAGTCTCCCAAAGGGGACGAATGAGATGACAAAAAAAAAAAAAGCAATTATTCCAGGAATAAGAATCATGAGACTCTGTCCTGGCACGCAGCGCAGAGAAATCACACATTTGCTGCCAAAGCTGTCAGGAGGAATGACGCTGGAGAGAAACAGGGCAGTTTATTTAAAAACAAAGGTTAAATACAGGATAAAAAAAAAAAGAAACCATTCCTTTACCTCTCCAATTCCTTTCCTTACAGATTAATCTGGCAATTATTTCTATTAGCTGATTACTAATTTAGTTAGTTTTGATGATACTGAAAAAAATCCACACATCATTAGTAGTATAAATGTTATACTGCTTTATGGAATATAGAGTCAAAGCACATCAAGCTAAATTGGGTGGCAATAATGTGGACCAACAAGATTAGGATTAGATTTGTGCTAATTAGCCCTGTGGCTAACAATTAATTTCCAGATTAATCGACTACATGTTTGGTTTGTAAAATGTCAGAAAATGTTGAAAAAGTTTGTCTTGTATTTAGAATTTTTCAGTGTTAACGTTTTCTTTGCCAAATTGAGCAATGTAATATATAAAATATATTATAAACAATATATAAATTTTAAAATAATCAATTCATTTAATCATCGTTGCAGCCCTAATGCTAATACACTGACAGGGACTGTACATTAAGACACTTCATCTCCACTGTACAAAGCTAAAATATAGCGGCTATGGATGCTACCGCTTTGCTAAAATATAGCGGCTATGGATGCTACCGTTTTGCAACGTTAGCTGCAGCCACACACACATGCTCGACCGATCACGAGTATCAGCTGTAAATCTCGATGAGTCCATCTTTATGTACAGTTTAGTATGGCATGTTGACTATGACAATGCTAACAGTAGCTATGTTATGTTTTATCACACCCGCCACCTTACCAGACTACATTAGCGCAGCTTGCTGTTTAGCATTAGCGCACGAGTACGGCGAATGGCACTTTTCCACAATACAGCGCTAGCACTGTAGCCAATTATAAGTGCAAATTCACAATACTGTACGTACAGTAGATTCCAAAGCATCTTTAAGTCGGCCGTGCTGTAAATAGCGGCGACTCCTCCTCCACCTCCTCTTCCTCTCTGCCTCTGTGACACACCGATGTGCGCGCGCACAAACACACGCACTCACACACACATACGTTTGATATGCAGCGCATGATAAATCACAGTGGGACTGCAGGAGGACTCGGGAAGATGGCGATGGTGGCACGTTATAATTAGCATTCTCTGTTGTCACCGTGCCTGGCATGCGGTGACAACACACACACACCTTTAACAAGGTGACTGGAGACGAGGCAAATTGTGTTGTCAAGTACGGCATAGTAGTGACAGTATTATGGGATTTCCCCAAAGAGCTCAACTGTCATCTGAGGCAATTGGACTGTGAGGAGTTAGATTACACAGACAGAGAGCGAGATTACAGAGAGGACGGAGGAACTTCAAGAGCAAACCACTGACGGAAATTAGCTCTCAAAGTTTTTTCTTCAAATTAACATTCCTGAAAGAAAGTTTGCTGAAGAAAGCCTGTTGGGTTCTCGCTTATTCTTCATGCCACTTCCTGACAGCTCAGCCTGTATCGCTGAAGGGCCTCCTCCGGGCTCCACAACACTGTCACCTTCCATTATCAGGCTTGTCTCCGCCTAATTAGGACTTTCCCTGTTGCCGTCAAACTCTATGGCATTCATATCTAACGAGTTCGACCCCGGCACCGCCTGTGAGGGCGCTACGCGACTGGTGATTTTAGTATCGCTTTGATGTTTGCTCTCGCATGACACCGGCCGAGTGTCCGCGAAGGTCGTGGATCAGTCGTCTCCGTGCAAAACAAGGTTCTGAAGAGAAACAGAGGCGTATTGATTTCGTCAACGGTCATGTGTGGGCAGACAGGGCCTAATGGACGTTACAGCGGCCGTGTCACTGCGGAAACATTACAGATATTGTGTGTGTGTGTGTGTGTTGCCTCAACCGGTCAATAACATGTGACCCACGGCGGAGACAAATGTCGCTGCAGAAAACAAAGATCTTCTCAGTGTGACATTTACGGGGTAAAGCTTTGATTCTCATAACTGATAAAAAAAACTAATTAACTATGTTAAAACATAGGTACAGAGGCTTTAAAAATGTGCAATATAGAGTATCTTATATCCTTTTTTTTCCCAGCACAACCCCATAGGCAATCTGATGAAAAAGGATGTTTCGAACTACATAAACACACCTGAGCAAAAAGTACTAGTAAAAGGCTTTAAATCAAAATTGAACTTGTGAAATTTGGAAAAACGTCACGGTTCAAAGTTCGCTTTGAACAAAAATGAAAGAAAAACGGTACATTTTGTGACTTTTACACAGTACACTCTCGTTTTTTGTTTTGTTTTTTAAAATAATCAATATAAAATTATTCATACACCCAGGATGTCCACTAAGGGTTAAAAAAGATGTGCAAATTTGCATTAAATGACCAATCATCAGCTACAAAATAAAACCAAATAACTTAAGCTCTCCACACATTATTGGTATCTGTCTGTCTCCTTTAGTTTTTTTACACGGTCATTTTAAAGCTTTTACTCAAGCAACAGCCGCGTGATGAAATCCAAGCCGCCTCCATTTTCCTTCTTCATGTGATCCGTGAGATTTCAAAAGCAGGTTGTGTAAAAATGTAGGGAGGGCGGTCCACGGATCTAAAAACCCTGTGGGAAATTCCAAGTCTGTTTTTTCTGGTTGAGTTGTTGAGAAGTCGAGAGCAGAAACAACTTTTGACGCCGTTTCCCTTGGGGATCGGAGACTTTATAGCGACCCTATCGTTGTCCTTTTAAACGCGCTCCTTTTTCTCAAACTCCAGCAAAGATAAAGACAGCGTTTGGATGATGAACTCTGTAAAAGTTCTACTCTGCTCTTCAGGAGATGAGGTTTCATCCCTGTGGTCGACTCTGTCAGCCCAACTCTCCGTCTCACTTTAGTGATTCCTGACAGCAAATACCAAAAGAAAGCGATTTCCTTGACCATAATTGACTTTTCTTATTTTCCCTTTTGTTTCTTTCCCAGTCTCTTAGGCCTCACTTGACCCGTTTCGTCCCCTGCAGGTGGCCTCTGAATGCATGAAAACTGCTCGATTTCAGATCGTTCCAAGTTGAACTTATGGAGGATTTAGAGCATTTTTGGGGGGGGGATATCAACGAAATCATGGTTTTTTCCTGATGATACTAACAACAATGCTCCATAAATAATAAGAAGAACTGTGGTGTCTTCTGATATTTATATGAGGGATGAAACAATCCCACTTTGGGTTAAGAGGGTTAAAATGTTACAAAGAACAAAATATGTCTTGTCTTTTATTATACTGTATAATCATGTCTGTGTTTGTGTGACTCATACATACAAGAACACAGACGGGGGTGATTCCAGGATGCACATCGGGGAATGTAATCCAATGCAGAGCGAGCACAACAGAGCGGCGAAGCAAGATCTTTCATCATCCCAGAAAACAACAAGAACACCAACAACAACAACACGGCTTTGAAAATGCGCAAAAGCTCTGTTGACCGTCCCAATCTCGTGTGCTGTTTGTGTGTGGTCAGCACTTCTGAAGAAAAACATGCTGATTCAGGGATATGAAGTGTCAATCACTGTTTTCCGTGTAGTAACTCATGTGCAAACGCTGACGGGCAACAAACATCCGATGGTTTGATCGAGTTAGCATCCCATCATGTGTGACTTGGACCTCATCTCTAGTCTTTGCAATTGTGATGATCTTGACATTTTGATTTACAACCTGTGTACTGACCCTTTTTGGGAGAAAGTACAGTCACTGGAGGATGTTAAAATCTGAACTGATTTTAAAAACGTGGAAGAGCTCAGACACAACACACTTTGTCACCGATTTTGGATGTTTTAATCCCGAGAAAGCACTAAACAAAAGTGCACGGTCAAGTTCTGGCTCATGTTGTTAGCATTTCTCGTAAGTGCCGTTATCGCGTGCAACATGCAAGTTACGACTATTTCAGCTCGAGCATCAAAATCATGTAATTGTGTTCACCGCCAAGAAATGACCAACATCGTGAAATGACGTGGTTTCGGAGGTAGAAAAAGATTTGTACGTGAGTTCTACGACTTCAGTCATGGTTAATCGCTGGTTCCATAGAAATACGTTGGTTTTTAGATATTGTGCTACTTGCCCAATGATTTAGAAATTAGCCATTTGCACACACACCAATTAGTGATAGTGAATTTGACTGCATTTAACTGTTCCTTATTACACACCAGTAGTGAGCGCACACAAGCAATGGGGCAATGGGGGGGTTGGGTGCCTGTCCCGGGATTGAACCAGCAACCTTCCAGTTACAAGCCCAATTCCTTTTCTCTTGGTCATGGGAGGCACAATAAACTTAAATGGCTCAAATATAATACTGCAGTAATGTTGTAATTTGTAAGTGACAATAACTGAAGTTTGCAAAACCTTTTTAACTAATGTTGGTAATTTGTTCTTTAGAAATCATTTTCTAACAAATTGCAAATAAGCTGTCAAAACTCAAACAGGCTCAATATTTTTAACTGCTAGAATTCCCAGATGCTCGACCCAAACTTTAAACTGTGTTGAAGAATCAACTTACAAAGTGGTGAAACTTCACAATCATGCTGCTAACTTGGATGTTTATGAAGATAGACTTTATAAAGTTAAAAAAAACCTCATACATAATGGCTGAGTCACAAAACGCCAAGCTCTGATTTGGAGCCACCCACGTCTAGTTCATGCTAGCTGGCTCTCCGCTCTCATTTGTGTCATGAAGCTTTTTCCTTTTTTTTTCCTGGAGACACAAATCGCTTAGTTACCACATTAGAGGAGAAGCTGTGAAACTACATTTAACTGAGTCCATTAGACGGTGGGTGCTGATGTGCTCCTTCACTGTTTGTGGGTTGATGTTAATTTAATTCCTGTTGACAGCTTAGATGCATCTCCACTCGATCTTTTGAAACTAACTTTTGAGAGAGAATCACACACTCACACGTTTAGCACAGATAAGAACGTAAGGAAATGTGAAAGTTTCTGCTTCAGTGGAAAGAAAAACGTGTTTATTTATGGAACAAATGCATTTGACTCCTTTAGGAGAGTATACGGTATATTCCACGTCCACGAAACATTTATTTTGATGCAATGCTGTTTTTTTTCGTATTGATGCATTGTTGTTGTTTTGTCAGATTTTTCAAAAAACTTACTAATTTGTTCCTAGCGGCAAATAATGTCACCTTCCCAAAAACTGCTGTAAAAACATTAAATATTATTTTTTTTAGTCTTTTAAAACTTCTTCAGCCGGAAATGTACATGTCAAATATTAATTATATTTTTGGCATTTTAAGCCTTTAAAGGCCAGTAGGTTTCCACAAACCCCCCAAAAACTATTGTGTGTAACTTAGCTATTTTAGGCTAATTTAAGAAACTGAGATGAAAGTTCAAAATTTTTTACAAAAAATAATATCCTCTGGTAAACATGTGAGCGACATTCATTCAACACAGTCAAAATGGTTTAACAATAAAAAAGGAATGGCACAAAATGCCCCTAGGAACACCTAGAAAAACACCACCTTACTCGATAATAACACCTTTAATATCCCAAAAAGTTAGAGTCTATTTGAAGGTTTAATGAGCGCTTACACATGCACAAACATACACATATATATACTTTTACTGTCAGTCCACAGAGCTTTGAGTGGGTGGCTGATGCCTCGAAAAATAAGACAGTCCGAAGCCCAATGATGTGTAGCTGCTGCATGTGCAAGTATGCGTGTCCGTGGCCTCTTAAAAAATAAACAATGTTAATGCAGTGGTGGATGCTTGAGCGCCGTTGTCAGGGCCTGAAGATGTTGAGCTCTCTCAGTAACACCATTATCACCGCAACGTTAAAATACAGTGGTGTAAATAGGTTCGAGCATAAACTTTCTGAGTACCACCAGACGAAGCTTGCGTGCCACTGGCCTCTACACTGGCGAATGTTAGGACAATTTTTTACTTGTTTTTAAGTCTTTGAATGGCAATGTTTTTTTTTGTTTTGTTTTTTTTAAATGTGCTGTATAAATAAAGTGAATTGGATTAAATGACATGAACAGGTAATTATCAGACAACCTTTAGCATAATAATTACTAGATGAACCGATCAGTCTAACTTTAGTTAACATTAACCAAATCCATACCGACCTCAAATCCCCAATATGAAAAACAGCTGATTTTTTTTACCTTAAGTCAATACAAAACGCAGATAACTGGTATTCCGTTCATCTGTCTGTGGAACCGTTTGCTTGACAGGCTTCAAACTTGGCAGACGACTCATTAAGGGCACCGGATGAGAAACGCGACACATATAATCGCTAAAAGAGCCACTTCTGCCCTATCAAATAATAGGCACGTGTGCAGCTAAGAGAATAGCAGCTCTAAACTTCCTTCTTTAGTGCCAGGTGCAATTAGTTGCTGGAACACAAACAATCGTCTTGAGTGAACATCTAATGGGAGCATTTGGCCGATCTGAGGCCATTTTATCGCCGGTCCCGTTACTGTGTGTTTGACGAGTCTCCGACTGAACCTGGACTCCAAGTTTCGAGTGGAGTTTCCGTCCTGGAGGCTGACAGCGAAGCAGGGAATCTAAGAGGAGACATATGCAGCGGAGAAATGAAGTGGATATTGACACAATCAATCTTACCGGCGCATATACGAGCACATCTCGTTTTATTTGCCGTGTGTGTGTGCGCCACTTTCTCCTCACCCGCCCTCTCCTCCCTGATTGTTTTTACTTTATTTGCAAGTTCGGGCTCATCTGTCTTCTCCAGCAGCGCGGGAGGGGAAGGAACAATCTCATAACTTTCTCATTACCTCCCCCAGCCTCATGAAGAATACTGCCACTGCTGCTGCTCCTGCTGCTGCTGCTGCTCGGAGATAACAACCAACCCTGTTTAGGGAGCTGTGATACTACTTCTGCAGCTTCCGCACTCTGAAAGTCATTAAGTAACCCAATAAAATGGTAAAGTAAATAAGGTTAGAGTTCTCGCGATAATGAAAAACTGAGCATGTGTAATACTTAGAGGACGAAACACCGGGAAAAAAAGACATAATGTCTGCGGCATGAGCATAAATCCATGTCACGCAAAAAAACAAATATCACCATTCTTGTTTAATTAAGCCAGAAAAAGGAGTGGAACAATTATGTGCCTAAAAGAAACTCCTTTGTCAGGGGAAGAACGTGAACAAGTCAAACTTCATTAACAGGGCAGTCAGGCGGCCGCGCTCTTCAAAGGCCAAATCATCTCGGGCACAGGTGATGGATGGAAATGAAAGCTGCCCCGACTGTTTTACCGAGGCAGCAAACACCCGTCCCCAAACAGACACATCCATCGTCTGCGACGTGGACTCAGAGCACTACGTCTTCCGGCCTGTCACCGGTAAACCAGCAGGGACCTGCACTTGATCACACATCTTAATTGGCCTCCTGACAGAGCAAACACACCCGGCGTGGACACACAAATCCTACCAAAAGTAAACAGATTAAGCTTTGGGAGAGAGGTGAACACACC
Source organism: Solea solea (assembly GCF_958295425.1). Lineage (NCBI taxonomy): Eukaryota > Metazoa > Chordata > Actinopteri > Pleuronectiformes > Soleidae > Solea > Solea solea. Next base: position 4,118,077 of record NC_081136.1, read on the forward strand.
GTCCGCCGTGGAGTGAACCTCTGCTGACAACAGTAAGAAGCAGTGGCTTTTGTCTGACCCTGTCCAGACCGGGTTTTAAGATCCGTCCTCAAAGATTCGAGAACAGGTCTGAAAGCTCTCCATCTGTCCTGAGCGTGTCTTCAGATTCTAGAAGACCAGGCTCGCAATCTCTGTTCCAGTTCATCCAAAAGGTGCTCGATGGGGTTGAGGTCAGGTCGGTCAAGTTCTTCCACGCTAAACTCAAAGTCAAACCATGTCTTTGTAGTCCTTACTTGGTGCACTAGGACACGGTCATATTGGAATAGAGAAGTGCCTTCCTCAAATTGTTGCAAAACAAAGTCGGAAGCGTAGCATTGTCCAAAATGTCTTGGTATTGAATTCAGGTGTTTGAATCAGGCTCTGTACTCTGGACCCCTTCTCTCCAATGACAGATAATCTTAATGGTTCAGCATACCAAGAGAAGAACTTGACTAATCCCATTGAGCACCTTTTGGAGGAACTGGAATGGAGCTTGTGAGCCGGGTCTTCTCAAAAACACCAAAGAACTCACCAAAGAAACACTTCAAAAATCTTGAGGAAAGTCTTCCAAGAAGAAGTGTGGAAGCTCCTTCATTATTTGCCTAACCTTCAGCCTTACCCCAACCTGAGCCTTATTCTAACGCTAACTCTTCAAAGCAAGCCTTTAGAGGTACGAGATCAGACACGTCTGTACATTGAAAACATTATCCTTTTCCTCACAAACAAAGTCATGTATCGCTGAATTGACGGCGTAGAAGAACCGATCCAATCTCGTGCTGTCACAGGTGACACACACCCAGGATGCATTCTGTTGCCAGATATGAACTATCCTCCCCCCCCCGTGTGATCGGATCACCGAGGATGGATGTTAACACCGGCTCTGAACTGGGCCCCTTTTTTTTTATGCCGACGTGGTCATGAGACGAAACTTGTTAAGTCAGTGTCTCCCTGAGGACGCGGGAGACAGAGGGAGCAGAAAACCATCTGTTTCCATCTCTGTTGACACTGGCTGCTGCTCTTAACCTGATAAAGACCATTATGAAGTAGCAGGGAGTGCGCTGACACAGATGACTGGTGATTGATGGCTTTGATTCGCCTCTTCTGCCGGAGACCCAATTCATATTCCAACCAAAGGGGGTGGGGGGGGAAACATCGAGACGAAACTGTCTCAGAAATGATCGCAGCACATTTTGCCCGAGATCAGTGGATCAGTTTAATGGCCATCCACGTCGCGTTAGAAGATATAGGACGACTACTACAAAGATTTGTATAGATATCAGTCAGTGAATGCTGATGAGTTTGTGTTGGAGACACAGAGTGGGGGAGAATTGTTGTCAAGCAGCATCATCTGCTGGGCAAAGACGGGCGTCACATGCAACAGTGAAGGTAGTGTTTCATCAAAAATGTATTTACTGAAGAAGAAAAATGCCAAAAATGATTATGTAATAGAGAATTAAAGGCTGGATATTTGCTTTGGGAATCTGTTGATTATTTTGTAGATTCATTTATTTGTTTTTCAGTCCATATAATGCCAGAAAATGGAAAATTAATATCTATTTCCCAAACCATTTCCCAAACCTCCAAATGATGACATCCTCTAAAGTCTCATTTTGTCCACTAATCAAAGATAATCCGTTTGCCAGAAAATGCTCACATTTAAAAAATAATAACTAATGACTCAGTCTATCAAACGTATTTGACACTAAACCTAATATGTACGCTACACATTTTCTTGTATTTAATGACTATTTTATTTCATTAACTGAGTTTATAAACCACAATTTATTGCTCCGTACATTTCACTTATTTTTGCTATTTTACTATAATAATGATGCTTTGAATTGTGTTTTGTTTTCCTGTTAGTTTGAGAAACACTGAAATTAAAACACGAAGATTTTAAAACATGATACGTCACTTGCTTGTCACCTCATGGACCACTAGGGGTCGCTCACGGACCACCAGCGGTCCTCGGACCACACTTTGAGAAAGGCTGCCCTAGACAATTAAAGACCTTATGAGTTGTGTAAACTCAATGCACGTTTTGTCTTATACTGTTGGTATATTCTCATGTCAAATGTTTTTTGTTCAATGTGTTGCCCGGTTTGGCCACTAGATGGCACAATCCCACAAGAGAAACAACCGCTTGGCTGCAGCAGGTTGTCAAGCAGACACAGGAGAGAACACTTCCTATAAAAGTCTTGTTAAATTAACTAATTTACTGTTACTGTCACACAGATATTTAATGCTCTAATTTGATTTTAGATCATCAGTCATATAATAATGTCTATTTATGCTTTGGAGACATTTTTATCAAAACGATTTTCCCCGAGTTTTTAACTCTGTATTTCCAATGCTGTGCACCCTCTCAGTTTCATGTACATGTTTTTAAACTGATCATTTTATTCATATTATTGTGATTTCTTTATTTCTAATGTAATTTTCTTCTGTTGATCCATCATGAGCGAAACTAGGAAGAATATTCTCACTATAGAGTGGTGCAGATCTTTCCGGAAGAATCCTAATGTGTTTTTAAGTGACAACATCTCTCGCTCACAGATCACTGAGTCGGACGTGAGACAGGAAACGCGGTGCCGTCTGCACGTATGTGTAATCTACATCCTCTGCAACCGATGGACACCAGGGCTGGATCACGAGGCCTCGCGTCGGCCTCTCCCTCCACAAAACAAAAGCATCCTCCCACACTCGGGCACTCGACACGAGCCGCTCTCGAGGCGGCAGCGAGCCATCAGAGCAGCAAATTACAGCAGCGACTAGAACACGGCCGTCCCCACACAACAGTCAGCTGCCTCTGATCTTCAGGGTTCAACTCCGGTAACAGTACAGGGTTTAAAAGTCCAGTGTGAGACAAACAGAGGACTCCTCTATTCACCCTTTCCTTTCCCAAGCATATCACGGAATAATATAATTCCAATATAATGGAAACCTCCCTTTAGCAAATGCTTAGAACAAATCGGGTTCTTGCTACATACGCAGTGACAAGATCTTTGCCTAAAGTACATACAAAAGGCTTATTCTAAATGCAGCGGCGTGTCTAAACGTCACAAGAGTGCAAAGAGATTAATTTTGACACGGCCCTTTACTCACACCAAGTGCAGTGTGGTTAAATTAAGCAATTTTCTCATGGAATCAAAAGGAAAAAATCAAGAAATACCTGGATTTCAACAACATTTAAACAAAATTTGCTTGGTTCATGAGGTTAAACTTAACCGCTTCACTGTTTATGGATGATCTGTCATAAAGTTATGAGATTTGGGGAAAGTCCCTTTCACTTAAGGTAAATGGTTTGTATGTATATCGCACCTCGCCGTTTTCGCCATTTACCCATGAACACCCATTCAGTCACACGGTAACACTTTAGATTAGAGAACACATATTCACCATTAACTAGGTGCACCATTAAGTAGCATACCAGACATTTATTAGTAATTATTAAGCACTTAATAACACAGGAACAATCTTAATCCATGTCGTAATAGAGGTAGAATAAGGTGTTAATATGTGCTTAATAATTACTAATAAAGGGCTAGTGTGCTGTTTATGCATGTTAGTGAGCACCTAGTTAATAGTGAATATGTGTCCCTAATCTAAAGTGTTACCAGTCGCACTTTCATACAGCTCATCTAAATTATTTTCATGGTCATGTCATCAAAAACACTGTTGGAAAGGAAACTTCGACAAAATTGTATATAAATAAATTGGCCTTCGGTCTCATGTCCTACAGTACAACTTCTGACCTACTCTATACAACTACAACACAAGTAAAATGCTACTTATAGCACACATTGACGAGTCATACATAAAGACTTTAAGAGTACTCTACTCTACTGTACAAATTTCGAGGATTTCATCATGTCGGAGCATTAGCGCGCTGTCGCATTGATGCCGTGTGAATGTTTATTCCGTACGACACTCATTTTCTTCTCGGCTAATGCACCACTCGACAGCCTCACTCCACCGCTTCACCTGCTGCTATAATTAAACTCTCCTGCACTTACGGTCTCTCTCTCTGTGTGTGTGTGTCTCTTCCACATCAGGTCAGACTAGCGCTGCCCTTGGCCCACTGACAACGGGCAGCTGAAGCAAAGCTCGGCGAGAGTCAGCAGACATCGCTGTTTTTTTTTTCTTTTTCCACCGGCGCAAAATGAATTAGGAAATAACCTTTAGCCGTGTGACATTTCACAGCACGGGGGGAAAAAAATGTTCTTAGACGAGCAGAAGGGTACATGGCCTTGTATTCTCCACACTGATATTCCAGCTCAAGCATTAGCTTGAAGTGTGGCCATTCTCTCTGCTACGCTAGCTGGTGAAACACCCCCAGTTTTTAGCTAGCTAGCTGTTCTTAGCATCTTCAAATCATTCCTACCATCCATTAGCTTAAAAATACCCATTTCTTTAAGCCAACAGACAATAAAATTGATCTCCTTGTCAGTTTACTATTTACTATTTACAGGTATTAGCTGGGGAACTAGCGCAGAACTCTGGTACCAACTGAACATATACCTGCAGTAGTAGCTTGACTTCCAGTTTATGTGCATTATGTGAGTGTAATGTGTTTTTAAACGTCTGGGTTTTACCGCTATTTTCGAGTGTTCACTCGACTATTTTGTTCAATGTACACAGTTCTCAGCTAAAATGGTCAAAAAGAAGATTAGTCATTCATGATATTGACATTATATCAGCTACATTATATAAAACTTTCAAGTTTCAGTGTCAAGGCTGAATCTGAATAAATGAAAAACTGTAATATTCTATTTTAAAATGGATTTTAGCAGCTGTAAAGGGCAGATTCTCACAAAGATTTGTACTTAAGGAAAAGTCTTTTTAGTGTTCTGGTTGCCATCATGGAAACTACACTTGATATCAGCTGCAGACATGAAGAATCTATGAAACGTCAATTAAAAAGATGAATTAAACCACCATGAATAGGTTATGTGTTGGTGTGAACATACTATAATAGTACAGTAATAATTACATTCAGCCCATGTCTGTTCCCCTGTCGAGCTCTACAACAAGACTACAACGGGATTTGTAGAAAACACCACTTTGTAACAGTGTCTACTTCAATCCAAACCGCTGTGTTTTCCTAAGCCCGACCAGACAGCGACTGAAAAAACTCAAGCCAAGAAGCCTCACTGCCAGAAAATCTTACTGCCAGTTAAACCTTCTGGCAAAAAACAGCCCTGAAGGCAAACGCTCAAAAACAAGCCGGAATTCCTGTGGAAAGCAGCCACAGGTCAAGAATTAAACGCCGGGTCTCCATTAAAAACCCATTCCCGCAGGATATTTACAGTGCTGTGTTTTCCTCTCCTCTGCGGTGCCAGATTTCCTGCGAGGTAATTTGATTAAGCATATTAATTCAGGATTACGCAACATAAAAGCAAGCAAGCCGACGCTTCAGAGTTTCATTTGACCCTAAAAAAAGAAATCAAATGTGTATATTTCTGAGCCATGAGATGGAGTTTTACCAGCTCTTTTTTTTTTTTTTTTTAAATCAGCCGATGGAGATCCGATGAAGTTCATATTACAGAGCAAAACAATATAGTAGAACAGGTGTTGGTGGACAATCGTGAAAGCCTGCAACAGCATGTTTACTCTATAGAAATGAGTGGAAGTTGTTTACCTGTGGTGGACGAGTGGAAGGAAGGCAGGAGCCGGGATCCAGTGAGAGGAGGCAGCAAACAGAGAAAGAGAGAGAGAGAAATGACATTCAAACAAACATAAATTGACTTCAATCTGTAGGAGGAGTTTGTTTAAATACAACAAGTGTGTGAAATCGCCAAAATTGACCCCCAACGAAACATATTTCGATCCAAAATAGCCGCCTTCCTACTGGGTTCAGGTCATTTTGTGTGTCCCGACCTGATAAACGCAGACCAAAAACATCCAATATGGGGATTGGACACTCTAAATTGACTATAGGTGAGAGAGTGGATGCTTGTTTGTCTCTATGTGTGACCCCGCCATTCGCTCTATGTCAGCTGAGATTGGCACCAGCGCCCGCCGCGACCCTCCTGTGCAGGATAGAGCGGTGGAAGGTGGACGTTCTTTGATAAATAGCAATTACAGTGTCGTGGCACTGATCTCTTTTTTTTGGGGGGGGGGGGGTCAAAACCAGCCATGTTGTCAAGTTTCACACACCTGAACCACTTCCACATTCAAACACACGAATGAAGGGGGAAAAAAAATGACACGTATGCAAAAAATACACATCTGTTGTCGAGGTGCCAAAAAAAGGCTCACGAGAATCAGCACTTCAAAGCGCCGTCTCTGCTCCCGTGAAGCCCCTCAAGCGTCCGCCTGAGCGATATCTTTCTACCTCTGTGAGCCATCTGTGCTCCTGCCTCTTTGTTTCCCTCCTCATCTTATCCCCACTTTCTCCGTTTTCCTTTTGATAACATGAATCTCACAGAGAGCCGTTTTGCTGAGGAAAAGCGCTGCGATGCTGCCGAAACACGTGTTTCCAGCACGGGAGGGAATCAGCTGAGGGGCCGCTCCGGATTCTCAGAATAACTCGTCTTAAGATTCCTAAATCTTAAACTTCTACTCTTATCTTCTGGTCGGCTGTGAATGTGAATTTGTGTCAAGAGCTGCCCAACCTTCCCCCTCCTCATCCTCCACCTCGTCACTCTCAGTTGTCGTTTGGGGAATCTGGGAGAAGGACGACCGTGAAATGTCACAATAAAGATTCAGGACGTCCGTTTGTCATTATGTGCATGAGCAGACGACCGCGGACACACGGGGGCTAAAAGTGCAAGGGGTCAAGATGCTCTGTGTATGTAGAACGAGCTCAATGAGTGTCAATAAAATGGAGCTTGTTTGGGTTTAAAACAACACACGTATGCGTAGGTGGGTTAACTACAGTTCTTTCTTTTCTGTACCTAACTTGGTTCACGTTGTCAATGCCCATTTTTATTTAAAAAAAAAAAAATAAATAAAATACAGATATCGCGATTTGCAGATACTCGACAGTCAAAAGATCGGCGGCTGAAATAACCTCCCTATCAATGAGGTCAATGGTCAGACTATTGATAATCATGTAAACAGAGTCACCTTCAAACTTGACTTTAAAACAGGGATCTCAAACTCGCGGCCTGCGGGCCACACGCGGACCCTCCAATTGATTTCACGCGACCAGTTATTTAGGTCTGTTTTTTTTGTTATTTACAGATTCATTAATTTTCATTTTCCCATTGTGTTGCCGCACATTTCATATATCGTGAACCACTTTTATTTTGAAATTCTGTGAATAGTTTCCCCTGTCGAGAAATATCTTCATTCTTTTTTTTGTTACGCGCTAAGGGTTAACGTTCTCGAAGAAGGAGGAGGGTGAACACACACACACACACACACGCACACACACACACACCATGACTTCTGTGACCAGATACAGATAAAGAGAAAGGACATGGTTTTCGCACAGGTCAGCAAAATGGACCCAGAGGCCAGCGCTGCAACAATGAGAGAGAGAGAGGCAGAGTGGGGCGTTGTGTTTTTTTGCCCTTGTTGAAGGCAGAGATGAGATGATGTCCACACAGAAATGGTGACATCACTTTTTGGCAGGCGACTCCAGGGGAGACCGGGATGCCTCGGCCAGTCACACTGATCCAATCACAAAATGAGCCACTGTACAGTGTGTATGTGTGTGTGTGTGTGTGTGTGTGTGTGTGTGTGTGTGTCTTTTTACAGCTGTGAGGACGAATGACGGCTCGAAAAACATTATTGTGACGACATTATGGACGAGCCTCGAGTCTGGTGAATGATGAGGACAGGTGAATTATGTGAACAGGTGAACGATGAGGACAGGTGAATGATGAGGACAGAGGAATGATGATGAGGACAGGTGAACGATAAGGACAGGTGAATGATGATGAGGACAGGTGAATGATGATGAGGACAGGTGAAGGATGATGAGGACAGGTGAATGATGATGAGGACAGAGGCATGATGAGAACAGGTGAACGATGAGGACAGGTGAATGATGAGGACAGGTGAATGATGATGAGGACAGGTGAATGATGAGGACAGGTGAATGATGAAGACAGGTGAATGATGATGAGGACAGGTGAACGATGAGGACAGGTGAATGATGAAGAAAGGTGAATGATGAGGACAGGTGAACGTTAATAAAGGCCCCTGCGTGACTGATACATTAGGTGTTTACATTTTATTTTGTTTTAAAAAAGAGTACATTTTAAACAAGCAACTTTTCTACTTTATCCTGAGTACATTTCGTAAAAAGAAAATAAACAAGACCTTGTCGCTAGTCCGGGGGTCAGATAGTTAAAGGCTTTTATTTGCATTTAAAAGTTACATACTACAGCTTTAACTGAAGGTTAAAAAAAAAAAAAAAAAAAAACACCTGTTCAAAAACATCCAGTGTGTGTGTGTGTGTGTGTGTTTGCAGGGAAGTAAAAGCGGCGGAGAGAGAAAGGCGTCTAAAGGTGCTAAAAGGGATGAAGACAAAGTAGAGGAAGAGGAGCATAAAAGCCAGGTGACACTGGGTCGTGTCGCGTCGACAAGTCTGTTTCTGTGAGAAATGACTCTATTTGAGAGGGAGAGAAAAAAAAAAAGCTGACAACAATATGTTGACATACTTTCCACAGAAAACGGAGAAAGGCTGGAACATATAAAAGCTTCTCTTACACCCTTTCTCTTACATTCAAAAAATCAGCCCACTCAAGTCACACCAAGGTCACGCTGCTAAAGAAAACACATTAAATGTCCTTTAAATCTCACTCTCTGGGCATATCTGGAGTTAGATTTAAGATTTTAAATCAGAGATTTTTGACATTTGCGGTCACTGTTATGTAAAAAAGGGTCAACGGTGAAGCCTCATCTCTTTTAATCTCTACGTTTAAATTGGAATTTGCATAATCTGTGTCTGCGAGCACCTTAATATCGCACACACACTGCTTGTGCTTTAGTGAAATTGGCCGTATTTTGGACGTTGTAGAGCTAAAAAAATAGCATAATATCCTTTATATTATGTATTTTCTTCAATACTGTATATATTCTGGTGACTTAATGTGAATACTGTATAATTTGTACAATCGTAGATGTGAAAACGTGTGTTTATTATTTGGTAGCTTTTACTATCTTTGCTGTGGGACTAATAAAGGATTATCATCTCATGTTATCTCATTTACTCTTAACTCCAGCTTGAAGCGTTACCTAAGGAAATTAGACTGCAAATCAAATCGCAGACACAATATTTGTCACAATTAGAGATTTGTGTTTATATCAGCCCAAAATATCACCATGGCAACGTAAGAGAAACTAAATGCAGGGTCTAATGTGCGATAACAGCTTATACGTGAAATAAAACAACATGGAAGGAGAAGAATGTCAGGTCAGATTGCTCAGATTAGACAAGTATTTATACATATACACATGTATATACTGTACAGGCAGCATGTGTGGACGTGTGTGCGTTTGCGATGCTTCCGTATGGCGTGTGAAGGTCAAGGACGCAGTCTTTGTCTCTCTTTGTCTCACCAGTTACCACCGCGTACCGTCTGCGTCCCAGTGTTTCTCTGCTATTCTCCAACAGCCGTGTCGATCTGTATTATTCAATAATGATTCTGCAGAACAACGGCCATGGGATACTTGCTTTTTTAACCGAATGTGTTATTCCACAGTGCCATATAACACCTGCGTAGCTTAACATCACATTTCTTTTATTCAAAAACAAAGATATGTTGTTGTCAATGTCGAAAGTGGCACGCAAAAATGCAACTAAAGATGCTTTAAACTGTCAAAAAAAGAGAAGATCAAAGAGAAATCCATTTATTGATTATTAATCGATTACTAAATTAATCTCCGACTACTTTGCTAATCGATTAATCGGTCTGAGTTTTTTTCCGCTAATTATTTAAACTGAATAATTTGCATTTTTTCCGCCCAAACATTTTGAAATTTTACAGACGGAACAAGTACTCGATAATCGAGAAAATAGTCTGCAGTTTTATTCGTCACATACACAATCATACACCAAACAAAATGTAATAAACTGCTTTTCCATCAACGTAACACTTTGAAAGAAAGAAATTAAGCTAAACATAGATTTTTAAACCCCCCCCCCCCTCCAGCAATATGTGAGTTTTATGTTAAAAAAACTGATTTCCTGTCGTTGCTATGTTAATGTCATTGTAAAATAGGGATTCACATCCTATGCTGCAGTAATTTAGCACCTTTAGCATGATTTAGCATCTTTTTAGCTCTGTTTCCTGTTAAAACCTGTCTTTTTAGCCGCTAAATGCTTCACTAGCTTGATGCTAACTGTTGCTACAGCTCTATCGGTTGGGTTATTAGAGCTCTTCTGCTGATGAATCGCCGCCTGCTGCTTCCAACATCGATTAGAAGAAGATTCAGAGGCTCCCTCCGCTACGCACGGCCATTTTAATCCATCGTTAATAGAATGATATTGATCAGAGCGGCTTTTAAAGTCTTAACCGAGCCCCTCGGCTAACTTTGTTCAACAGCTCCACAGAGGTCGACGCGCGCATCCTCAATCAAAGGGGACGATCAAAACATTTTCATTAGGTTCTTCTCCTTCTGTTTTATCACATATTCAGACACGAGGACAGACGCGGAGCCTCCCTTTCCTGCGGTGGCTCAGTCGGGAGGACACAATGTGCAACGATTTCTAATTACAATGACTAGCGCTGAGGCTCCGAGCATTTAAGGCGTGGGTAAAATCAATGTCTGTGTTGTCGTGCAGACAAAAAGAAAGAAATCTGTGTATTGTTCCTGCAGCTCTGCACCAAGAAAAATCAAATTTACTGAGTAAAAAAGTATAATTTGTAGCTTCAGAGAGGTTACAGTATTGAAATGTAAAACATTAACGCTTCATAAGTCACGTAAACACGCCAGTAAACACGCCAGATTGTAGCATTGGGCTAACAGGTTAGCAATGCTGAGTCAGCATTTCCGACAATAGCTTTCCTGTTTGCCAATTTTTAACCATTCTTACATGAAAATGTTTGCCTCATTCAGGACATTTCCTTTAAAAATTTGCTTTGTTTTTATAATTTTTTTGGGATATATTTAGATTTTCTTCCAATTTCCCTCCAACTGGGAGTCGCATTCTTAAATGAATCTTCTGAGTTAATGTACATGTTCTAGTTTCTATATGTAGTCCCTAGGCAGGTTGATGAGCACATAAATAGACAAAAATATAGACATAAAACACAATTTTAATATATATATATATATATAGTATATAACTGCTTTGCAGTAGGAAAAAGCAGAAAAAACAAACCTTAGAGCAAATCCATTAAATACACCAAAAAGCTGCTTATGTGCTTATAGCTAAATATATAACTAATAATTTTCCTATTTATTTCCACCAGAGAAAATCAAATAAACAGTAATTGAAAAAGCTATAAAACACCAATTTGACGTCTTTCCTCGACATCGCTCTTGAACTTAATATTTTTTAATGGACAAAAACGGTCGGTTGAAGTCGTAGAAAGACTAATATTAATTAAAAATGTCCTTGTTTACTTCCCTTCACTTTCAGAATGTTTGCCTTGAGCTTTTTTAATCCCGGCCTCGGTCGTTTTCTTCGACATCCCACTGATCTCTGTCCCACCCTCCTACAGTACCGTGTCCCGTCTCCATGGTAACCTTTAGGAAATCTCAGGTGAAAACAGGTGAAACAACAAAGCCTGCGCGAGAGAGTGAAAACACAAGACTGAATGAACACGTTACACCACAATCTCAAGTCAGATTGAGTTTGAACGCTTCACTTCAAAAACAACAACCCGCAACCACAGAACAGTCTCCGTCAGGTTGGTCTTTTAAAACTCTGACAGCTTAGAAATAAAAAAATGTTTTCAAGATTTCAAAATCTTGCCAAGTCAGTTCAAAGCAACGAGTTATATTTACACCGTCCACTCAAGCCGAGAGAAGAAGAAGAGCTATTATTACTGTTCATAGAAGAGTTCAACATGGATTTCGTCTATAAATATCCCTGATTTCTTGTTGCCTTATTGTCTGCTCACACCACTTTACTTAAACAGTACTTAACTTTTACTAAGCAGTTGTTCCTGCATTTCAGATGCTGATGTTCACATGCTTTGGGAATTTCAGTGGAAAAATTTTTATGGGAATTCCCTGTTGAATCTGGAAATTAAGTGCTTATCCAGGATAAAAAAATTAGTTTTTCTCTTTGTTTTTTTTGGTGGAATTATCTCACGTTATTCCAAAATCTCTTTTTCCCCCTCAAGGCTGAAACGCAGAGTGTTTTGTTATAGGGCCGACTCCTAGATCACGAGCCTGCGGCGTGTAAACTGTGTGAAATTGATCAATTATCAATTCCACTGTGTCCACACACTGAGAGCGTCATGTGCAGCTACAGTCGAAATGATATAATATGGAAAATTAATAAAGAGAACTCAGACTTTAAAAAGCATTTGTGTCGAGGACAGGAGTGATGTCACTGCATCTAGGTTAAAAAAAAACAACTATTTCTATTGAAAATTTGACTCCAAAAAATGGTAGCAAAGGACAACAATCGCTGAGCTGTAAAAATCTAATGTATGTTCTATAATAGCAGAAAATGTCAATCAATCGAAGGAAAGAGACGAACATGACACAGAAAAAAACAGTTTTAACAGGACTGGTTTATTTGGAGCGTGGGGGAGTGTCTCTGGACATAAAGGACCGGGAGAAGCTTTTTGGTCCGTGATCAGCTCGGTGTTCCGGTGTCCTCAAAACATCAGAGTATTGATAAGAGTATCAATATAATATAGAATTGATAAGCAGCGTTAAAATCCAAAAAAACGGTACCCGTCCCTAACCTTGACTGGTACTTCACCTTCTGCCTCTGTCTCCTTCCTCGGGTCTGTGTGTTTGCCAGCGTCTCACCAGAGGGCCGATTTGGCTGCGACCTACTTTGCGGAGCAGAACTGGAGCTGTCAGTCACGCAGCTGTGCGTCACGTTGCCTTGTCGGCCTCAAAGAGGAAACTGCTGCCTCACTCTGGCCCCGCTTTCTTCACACTAACGCGCTAGAAGATTCCACAGCGGATGATGTTTCCAGCTTTTCGGCTGCGGATGCTGACGTTCCTCCCCTCTGGGTTGCTTTGTCATAAGCAAGGCACAAGAACGGGAGTGGAACTATTTTCTTAAAAGCTTGTTGCGTCGGGCTGCTTAATAATGTGTCTGTCTGGTGATCCTCAAGATTCGGGCCTCCCTCATGTCCAGCGGCTCCATTAGCACAGGAAGGTTGGTGTTTACATCCATTAGGGCCGGAATAAATGATGGCGGATTTATCGACTCCATCATCCCGGTGAAAGTCTGCCAATCCACTTACTAATCAGAAACCCTGCCGTCAGGCAGAAGGTGGCTTCGACTCAATATTCCTCTTACCTACAGCTGCAATAACCACGCCGATGGACTTATTAATGTTTCTATCAAACTCAAGCTGATGCTGTGGTCGCATAATTGAACATAAGTGAACAGTATGTTCTCGAAATATTAAAGGCCCAGTGTGTAATAGTTAGGAGGTTTTACTGGCTGAAGTATGTTTGTAAAAACGGTTGTTTTTCATAGGTGTAAAATAAAATAAGCATTTTTTTAAATGTACTTTAGGGAATGGGACACATTCCTACCAAAGAAGAAGAGAACGATACGATTATTTTCTCGAGTAATCGCTTGGTCCGTAAAATGTTGATCAGTGTTTCTCAAATATCTTGTTTTGTCCAAAAAACATAAAAGCTATTCGGTTTTAATGATTTCCATAAAAACCATAAAAATATTTCACATTTAAGAAGCTGAAAAATCTGAAATTCCTTGAAAATACTCAAACCGATTAGTCGATTGTCAAAATAGTTGACCATTCATTTAGTAATTGATTAATTGAGTAATTGTTTTGGCCCTAGAACGATGCTACAGCTCCCTAGGTTCACAGAAGAAAGGCCCGTCGGGCAGGGGAGTCAGGGTGTCGGTAGGTTCGAGGGTCGCCGGGTCGAGGCTCGGATGACTATCCTTGGCGACTACTACTTCCGGCTTATACTTGACCTACTGTGGGGAAGGGAGTTCAGTTTTATCATGCGCTGTCTACGTGGACGCTCTGGTGACACAATTCACGTCATGCACACGGTGCACGTTGGGTGCGCCGGCGTATAGTTCCTTTCTGGTATGCCAGAGACACTGTAGTGTTCCCTGAAGTTCTTAGAAATTGGAGGGATGATTGGAGGAGCCGCCAGCAGACGACTCACTTATTCAAAAAATAATATCCCTTGAATCGGGCTGGATATCCTTGACCAAAGAAGTTTAAAGTTTGTATTCCAAGAACAGGCCTTCAGAGAAACTCAGAAACTTTTGTAATTCTTCATATAATTTGATACAAAACATACCAAATTCACTTAATCCGTCATGGAATAAATACCAGAAATAATGGACTTAAAATGTACAAAGAAAATCAATAGCAATTTACGCCTCTAGTGTCCGGCCCACGGCGAGCCAAGAATCTGTCTCTGCCCTGGAGCAGTAAAGCACGGACTGGAAAGAAACATTCACACACTCTGCAGCAACCTTGGAGCAGGAGTGTGTTTGTGAGAGAGAGGTTGAATTGTGTTTTGCAGGAGTGTGCGCATGAACACCAATCGCCGTCTCTGAACAGCCAGTGTGAATGGGGAAAAAGAAGTGCGTAGAGGTCAGCGGGTGAGTTATATATCCTGAACACAGGGTGATATACTGTGTGTCTGTATCACGCATCCTTATGTTCATCACCACCATTTTTGTCTTTCTCTACACCAGTGGTCAGCTCACCAGCAATATCGTCACTTTTATAGCCTGGATGAACTCAACCGAGTCTGCCAACGATTTAATTTTGGTTCTTTGGCCGACTACAGAATCACCGAAAATAAAAAAGGGAACCAATCACCAACATGTTTTCCCCCCAACCAGAGACGGGCTCAACGCATAGACGACAGAGAGAAGCTCTAGCAGCTTTTGTATACATCCAACATGGACGGCCACCAACGAGCAGCTGTCTTTTGATTTCGCCATTGCTTCCGTCTTAAGCGTCAAAAGTCGTTATAGAGGCCATTGCGCCAAGTCTGGTTATGGGTCTTTCCAATTGCGTACAAAGGCGTTTTAATCTATGTACATTGGTCACGCCTCTTGGAAGTGGTAGGTGAATATCCCATTTCCAGAATTTCCAGAATCAAATGAGGATGAGATGCCGTCTAGTGTTCACATTTTTGTTCACATTCTTGTCTTAAATGTCACACTGTCCCTATGTAGGCAAATATGACCATGAAAGGTACTTGCTTTAATCAAAGCAAAGCTTCATATGCACGTCCACATTTTTTTAATCAATTTTTTTTCCCCCATATACGTATGCATACACACATTCACTGCACCGACTCAAAAACCCTGAGGCTCGCTCATAACCTTTTGAATATAGATTACATTCTACGACATACAAACACTGTTGTGCCAAGCTCATTCCATCATTTTATTTCACGTGAAATGAATGCGAGACACCTCTTTTATGGCAGAGGTTGGAGTCATCGCTTCTTTCAAATATATGGACTGACAGAGGGTGAGAGTGCAGAAGTGGATCCAAGTGCAGAAGGAGATGGTGCAGTGGAGGGGGTAAGGTAAGTGCTAGGACAGAAGATGCCCTTGGAAGAGCTGGGTCTTCAAGGGCTTCTTAAAGATAGACCCTGTTCTGGTAGCGCCCGGTAGGTCATTCCACCAGCGTGGAACCACACACGAAAAGAGTCTGGATTGTCTTGTTGGCACCGCCAGACGACAATCCTTGGAGGAACGGAGTAGTCGAGGGGTAACATAAGCCTTTAGGAGAGCATTTGACTAGGTGGGACCAAACCCATGAAGCACTTTGTAGGCTAGCATCAGTAATTTGAATTTGATGCGGGCAGCTCAATGAGAGGTGACAAGTACCATTTCAGGCTGATTGAAGACCAGACACGCCGCCACGTTCTGGATCATCTGTAGTGGTTCTACAGCACAGATCGGGAGGCCTGTTAGCAGGGCTTTGCAGTAGCCGAGGCAGGTGATGACCAAACCCTGTGCTAGGAACTTCAAGCTTTGTATGAGAGTGGACTGCGGGTGAAGAAACACTGGTCACAAGGGAGTGACACTTTTCTGTCGCCCAATCAGCTCCACCCATACTGTACCATTACTTGGGTACCCCAAAGGAAGGGTACCGGTAAATGGAACAGTTGAGGCCTGTACTATTTCTAATGGAAACGCAAAAAAAACCCCAGAACTGTTCCACTCAGTGGAAACAAGCCATAAACTGCCAAGCGGGAATTCAGAATGGATCTAAAACCAAGCTGTGGTCAGAGCGCCTTCTGCTGGACCAAGCAGTAAAGGCTAATGTACTTCTAGGCTGAATATTTTAAACTCAAACAGGTTTTTAAGGCTCGAATTTGATCTTCCCTGCAAATTTTGGGTAAACAGTGACAGCTCTACCCCATAAAGAGAGTAAGTGATTGATTTGGGCTGGAAAGGAAAGGTTCCAAAGGATTTGGCAGGCAGCTTTGCCGAGAGTCTGACTGCATCAATACAGGCGGGGACAAATCCTTGTCAGACGCTTGCATCATTGCAACTGCGATGTGATTTTTTTTTGATTTTTTATTCCAATGTCAATAAACAGAAGGGGAGTGACATCACACTATTGAGTCATGCATGATTCGCTCAGGTTATTACATCCACTCAAGAAAATGTCTGTAAATATAACCCATAACATAGACAAAATGACGAGGGCCATACTTGGTTTGTTACTAATCCAAACTCCAGGGGATCTGTGATCAGCCGTGCATTTGTCTGCATATTACATGACTAATGCTGTCAGCGATGGAGAGGGAGATTACCCCAGATTGGTCAATCAGGATGGTAATTAGCCACACTCTGCATTTTAAGCAGCGAGCCAGAGCCAAAGGCAGCAGCACAAAAGAAGAACTGCACCTAATCTTTAATCTGTACGCAGTTTGAGAGGAGGGAACGATAATGTATACACAGCTCGGAACTGTGAATGAAATAATGGTCTAATAAAAACCAGTTGACTGTCGCCCGAAGCCATCAGTCATTTAAAAGCGCCCGTAAATCACGAGACCTGTGATCCTGGGACGCTCTCACACTCCAGCTCAGCAGCTTCAGTCAAAAGCTTCTTTGTCGGCAACAATGGAAACATTTCTGCGATACAGAGAGAAGAGAGAGAGACAGTAACTCGGTTAGCGGCGCACTGTATGAAAAGCCTCGGCCTCTGCAGCACTGCAGCACTGTCCCGACACTTGGAACGCTCAGCCGTAACATGAACACAATCTGCTGAGAGATATAGCAGTTTAGACGTCAGTCAGTTACAATTCCTGCTCTCTATTTTTCTCCCCTTCTTCTTTTTCAATGGCACAAAATTGAAATTTGTCCATTAAGCACAAACAGAGAGGGAAATTGGCTTTGATTGGATGAACATCTGTTCTTTCTTCTGTCCAGGAAGCGGCAGAGAAATGCATTGCAATAATTCTACAAGCACTTCAGCCTATAGGCTGTACATAAAACTGCGATATAGAAAGAAAAAGGATAGAGAAGCCAATGCAAAAGTGTGTGAAACCTACACAACACTGGAAAGAAGTCAAGCTAAAATGCTAAGGGCCAGCTCCTTAACTCCAGGTTAGTTGTTGCTAAGGGTGCTAAAGTTGGACATGTTAAGGAAGCGCTTGGGTTAAAACCTCCGATATCTGTCAGAAACAGTTGCATTGTCTTCTAGTAGTCGTTTTATTTGTTAGCCCTGAAGGATTCAACGTGGCCTAAAATGAAAAAGGTGTTTAATTTCCCTCGATAAACACTCTAACTTCTGCAGAGATCGACTGCACTTCACCAGAAACAGTCACTTCTTCTTCTAATAACGAGCTGTGCACTAATAAGAGTAACACTGCCCCCACAGGTAGATGCTAAAACAGCCTTAATTGCAAGGAGATGATTCTTCTCAATATCGATTTTAAGGAACGCACAAAGGCCCCAGATCGGCTGGTTCAATAAACCCCTGTTGTTGTTCTTGACCACACGGAAATGAAGCATGTTGAATTGTCTCTGGATGTCCACAGTGACACAGACCATCTGGTTGTTTTTTTCCTGTCATTTTCAGATCCACAATCCTCCAATCTCAGTCTAGCTAGGACAACCTCGTCCCTTCTCTTTAATGTCATTAAAAGCCACATATTTCTAACAGGAAAAAAAACAAAACACGCTTCTCTTTCATGTCCCTGTCCTCTTGCCACTCTCTTACAGCATTTTTCTTCACAGACACTAGCACATTCATCCTTTCCCAAAAAAGAAAACCCTCAGATCTATCTTTTCCCCTGGCCTGCGCTTCTTCAACAAGATATTTCATTTCCTTCATCTGCGGAGTGTCCAAGGGAGCCACATGAATATTACATTTGATTTATTACATGAGTAAACATTTTCCTGAGCCACGTTGCACATTTATCAGCCTGTTTGCTCGCGGTTTTTCTGAAAAAAAACAAATCCTTGAACAATGATTACTCAGCCTCCTGCACCTCGTTTTGGGTTCAGGCTCAGAAGATGTGAACACTGATGCTTGTCGTCGCAGCGAAAACAGTGACTTGCACAACACATTTCATGTCCGTTGATGTATTCCAAGCTTTGTTTATTGAGTGCAATTTGAATAAGTGCCGTTTTTTTCTGTTTGGATTAACGTAGCGCTTTTTTGCGTTACCGTAATTACGCAACGGTTTGTGCTATAGGGAAAATTCCAACGGCTTCTGGAAGCTGAGATCTTGCACCTCCGGCGAGCCAGCGTCTTTCTACGCACACAGAGTGGTACAGAAACTGACATTTTTATCCAATATCAAATTTCGAGAGAAATACTCGAAAAATTCCATTGGAAATATCTTTTATACTGGTCAGATTTCTTATTCATATACAACTACATTGTTTTTTTCTTGACTTTAAACTTTTGATACGCCCTTTTAACATGCAGTGAAATGTAAATAACTGCCATGTATTGAAAGTTCTAAGTCATTTTCTGGCCCTTTTATGGTTAAAATAAGACATTTTGAGGTGTTAAAGGGACTTTAGGAGCTATAGTGGTGCGTAAACACAAGATGTTTTTTAAAAACAATTATTTTTACAACAAAAAAATAAAGGTGCCATGGTGTGATCGTGGCATACATTTATTTGTATGTCTGATTAAAGACTTAACAAACTCTGAATTAAATGTCCTTGGGCAAAAGTAAATACTAAAGGTCTCATGAATCTACAGAGAGAAAATCAAAATTATCACAAACTTGTTAAATATGTTTAATAATGCCTCTGGCAACAGAAACTGGACACTTTCTCTAAATGTCAGAGGAAAATAGACCTGGGAATCTCTTATTTCACGACCTTAAATTCAGGTTGTTTTTCCTGTAAAATGAATGTAGAAGATTTTGATTTGTTTTCTAAGTCTTATTCACATTCCATTTTTATGCTAATAGCTCCCGTCAATGCCGAAAAGCTCCTGTACGAGCGGATAAATCTGCCTGTTTCCCGTTGTACTTTTTATTTCATTTATGTAAAATTGTTGCCGACAAATCGATTTAAAACGGCGCAGACCGAGTGTCGTCCACTCCATTATTTCAACCCGGGGCTCGTGTTAGCGTTTAGCCGTTAGCAATTCAGCGGCCCGGCAACAGGAGGTTGGCACCACAATCAGCAGCGAGAACAAAAACAAGCAGCTGTGTGATTGGTGGGTGTGCTCGCCCTGTCGTTAACCGACGCCAGCCTGTGATTATCACAGTTCAAAAAGAGCGGCGCATGCTGTAATGCCACAAATATAACCGGGACGCTTAGCTAACGCTTGATGCTAATTAACCACTGCCACCTGCGTGGCTTCCAGTTAAACACCGGTTCCAGCGCTGAGCAATGCTATTAGTGCATTCAAGCGCTGCGAGGCAACAGAAAAAGAGCATTATAAATGCACAGTATGTGATTATCTGCAACCAGACATACGTCAATATCAAAACACAGACGTTGTAAAGTAGAGTGGCATCATGGGAGGTGATTCTATTTGGTTTAATATGGTTTTTACAGATGAATTTGCTGTATATAGTGATTAATATATATAATAATATAGTTTCACATGTTTCTCCAATGCCGTTTGGTGGACACAGGTTGTCTCACAAGGGTGTTTAATGACTTTAGGTCCACACAACCGTGATTCAATAAAGTTTTGTGTAAAAATGTGATTTAAAAACAGATAAATGTTTATTTTTCACCACTTCTGGCAAACAATCATGCGTCTGCAACGTGGGAATGTGATGTTATAGATGGTAGAGCAAATTAAATAGACCATAATATTGTATATGCCATCATTAGTTTTATTCTATTCGGCACCGAGACACAGAGTAAACGGCAACTCTGGGAAAAAATAAAAGGGGAAGTAAAATCCACAAAAATCAGCTTCAAGCTGTTCATTTTCGAACGTTATGAAACATTTATGGGTTTGTGAGGGATGTTTTTCTCATTATAATTCAAGAAATTTTGAGATTACTTGGAAGTTTGCTGCTTTCAAATCAGATGATTATGTCCAGGTTTTCTGTCGATACTACTATGATATACTACACTTCCCACAATCCCTCTGAACAACATGATGACCTGCTGCATTCAGCTGTAAATCACACGCACAGACAGCAGCGGTGACAGCAGTATTATGAGCCAGACGGCGGACACTTGGAGTAGAGAGAAACTCTTCCAAGGTGCAATAAGTCACGTAGCTCCACTGTGCGTTGAGGCCGCTGTCACGGGGGAAATTGATATCACCGCCGCTTCTATGATTCATTCAACTGAGCTGAGCTATCGGCACGAGATTGTGCGTCTGGCAGTTTTGATTTTTTGGAGAAGATGACACCGGGATGCCTTTTAACAGTTAATCCAAGACGTTTCGTTTTACAAAAAAAGAAGTGGGAATTCAGCCATTTTCCATCACTTATTCTCTAAAGGTTAATTGTGGAGCTGGAGCCGTTCCCAGCCAATCACAGGGCAAACACACAGAGCAGGGTCGGGCACTGAAACCATGATTAAGTGCCAACGTTAATGGTGCTGGTAACAATATTGGACAAATTAAGCCGTTTGTCTATGACAAATTTTGTGCATGTCTAACACACACACACAGACAGAGACCTGCTCTGACCTAGTCGCAATGTAGATGAGATAAATGCTCGAAAAGTCACCAGAATTGGCACTGATAATAGGTGAATATCATTACTTTAGCAGGAATACATTATATAAGTGATTAAAGGTCACACTTTAAGTCATTTTTTTGGAAATGTGTAATACGTCTAGTTTCTAATAAAGCATTTTGTGACATATTACGGCTGACGTACTCAAGCTTCTTTAAACCTGGGTCGGTTTGAAGCTTTTTTTCATGATTAAAGCAAGATTTCGGATTGTTTCAGCTTCTTAAATGTGAATATTTTCTGGTTTCTTTGCTCCAGAGAACAAAGAAATCATTAAAGGTGAATCATTTTGGTTTGTGGACAAAAACAAGACATTCAAGAACATCCTCATTTCCAGGTTTGACAAACGTTTCTTAAGATTTTATGACATTTCATGGACCAAGAACTTCATCAACTGGACTGGAGAGTAAATTTAGTGAAAGAGCTCTTACTAAATTTAAGGGGGACCGCGTTTGTCCACATAGGGTCAGCAACTACAGCCACAGAAATGGGCAAATAATGACATTTACACGAGGCGGATCATAGCCAACCTCTGCGGATTCAGAGATTCAGTAAGTATGAATGCAGCCTAACATTGTCCACAGCTGCAACACTAGGCCATCACACTATATTACCTAATGCTAGGCAAATGATTAGGAGTGACATGATAAAGTGCGATGCTGTGGTGCTCGCTGTTGGTAGGGGAAGGCATATGTTCCAGCAGGACACCTGAGTCACATCAGAGAGCTGGGTGTGGGCATATCTGCCACAGAGAGGATGAGGAGGAGGAGGAGGAGGATGCACTAAGGCTCTAACAGTTTGGGCAGATGCATTTCTGGAAAGACACAGGAGGACGGTTTCCTCGGGGAGTGTGAGCAAGTCATTATATTTCACCTTCAGAACCAAGGATTTCATTGCCGTCCTTAAAGCACAGCTCGCACTCACGCTGTAGGAAAAAAAAAAAAATAAAAAAAAAAATAATATATAGGTCATTTGTTGATGCTATAAAAAGCTCCCCTGATGAACTCAAAGCTCATTTGAGTGAACACATATGTAGCCTTGGAGGTAGCTGGGGGCAGCGGGGAGACATCTGCTGTCAAAGATCCACTCAGTGGCTCACGTGAGGACTACACTTCCAGGATTATGTTTTATAAGTACATACATATATATATATATATATATATATATATATATATATATATATATATATATATATATATATCATAGTCGTACAGCTCAATTCTCAAGTACAACAATCT
Organism: Solea solea; assembly: GCF_958295425.1. NCBI lineage: Eukaryota > Metazoa > Chordata > Actinopteri > Pleuronectiformes > Soleidae > Solea > Solea solea. Next base: position 4,140,567 of record NC_081136.1, read on the forward strand.
TTTTGTTCCCCTCAATAATTTCCTTACAGAGAGCAGCTGTGTCATATGATATTTATAAAAATGTACAAAACAATTTAAATTCCTTTGATTCTTTTCATATTCTTACTAAGGTCAGGATGACAGTAAAGTCCTTGAATAAAATGTTTTCAGAATTTTGTTAGCTAAGTACTAACATGCTAAAGTTTAGCAGGCAATATTGACCATATTCACTTTTTCCTTAGCAAGCTAACAATCGTAACTTCTGGGTGACCTGAAGTATGACAGACAGAGCATTTGCGTTGTTTTGTGAATTTATAGAATCCTTAATATCAAGCTATTTGTGTAGCTAATTCAGCTACCGACACACGGTGGAAACAAACTATACCATCTTTGTGAGGCTAAAGTTAGCGCTAACATGCTAATGTTTATTGAATTACCCTTTTTAGTTTAGCAAGCTCACTTGCTACCATTTTGCCCATTTAGCTTAGCACTTAACATCCAACAACAGCAATACAACAATGACATTGACTGTGGTCCTGTATGTTGCACTAGATGCACTAATGAAAGTGTAAAATGTGAATGTGAATCTCCTAGAGTGAAATAAGACATCTTATGGAAGCCATAAAATCTCAAACTCTTTCATCTTCATTTTTCAGAACACAGTATGCCCACGTGCCCTTCATCCCTTGATATTTCTAGCAAAAAAAGAAATGTTAAAGTCTGAACAGCGCTGGCAACCTTTGAACTCTTCAGGCTCCAGTCAACACACATTGGACTGAGGCTTGCACAACATTAGAATCATGATTCATTCATTAGTGGCATACTGGCCACAAGTACAGCTAATCACAGGCAAATGCAAATCATGACATGTGAATTTGCTTACATGTCAATCACACTTGAAGCATTTAATCACGGCGAGTTCAGTGTCTTGCAGCTGCAGCAGTGCAGAGGTTTGCCGCACAGTTCATCACACTGCATTTTACTGTAGGTGGGAGCTGTGAGGCAGCCAAGCAAGCAGGACACCGTGGGATCATCTCTCTCAGGAGTCGTCCTTGAGCAAGATTCTCAGCCACGGCGCCAACAGCCGGTGACATCACGCTCTATTTCTAGCTTTCTAGTGGAGCATTCATGAGCTAAAAGGTATCCATTATTGGGGACCAGCTGCACGGCCAAAAGCACCAGTCCATTGCCCGGGACTCGCTCTCAGGAGGAGTCAGGTGCAGCTGGCTGTGCCCCAAAAATGGGATTATCTGCTGATCCTTTACAACATGTCTGACACCAGTGTCAAGTCATGAATGTCATGCTCCTCATCAGGCAGCCCACAGTTGCTGCAGTTGAAATCAGAAACAGATAGTATGTTTCTAGCGAGTGGTGCAGTTCAGTATGGTACGGTATGTGTTTTTCTATGAGGAATAATACCAAAATAGTCAAGCCCAACCATTGTTTGGTACCCTTCCCTTGGGGTACCAGAGTAAGGGTACGGACGGAGCTAGACCCACGACAGTCAGCTGATGGGGCGACAGAAAAGCATCACTCCCTTGCGTCCGGTGTTTCTTCAAAAGCCTGCAGTCTATTCTCGTACAAACTTTGACCTCTTGTTGAGACAAAAAGCCACAAGCCGAGTTGTTGGATGTCCTCCGTTGCCGTCCGTTTTGGTGTTGTCTGTTGTGGCCTGTTCAATATCGTTGTTTGTTGTCGCCGCACCGGTACAACGCCAAGCTGACGTGGCCATTGAGCATGGCGCACAACCCGCCTACCAAGTCAAGGTAGGGTTCCAAACTGCACCGCACTGTACCAAACCAAACCCCGAGAAGTTGCAGTGGCTGCAAAGAGCAACTGGTGATACGGAGGAGTTGATATTCATCAGGGGTGCAGGCAAAATAAACAGACGTAGTTGCTTTTTGGAAGGAGGATTAAATTTCCAGATCAGTACTGCGAGGAGTGGTAAGTGTTGGTCATAACCTCATTTCACTCTGCTCACTTTAAGTGGCTCTCGGGGGACCAGTTCTCCCATTCATTCAGACACAGCCAGCAGTCGGTATGAATGTGCGCTAGCGGAGACGAGAGACTGTGCGCTTGTGTGGACTGAGATGTGAACACTCCCGCGATTCTCGCCTCAAGGTCTGAGTCACAGACAAGCTCTTCCCACAGTCGTGTAAACGAATACATCTCCCACCCACACACAGGCACACATACACACATACATGGATTATCACTCATCAAAGTGTGTGTCTGAGCAGCAAGTGATGAATAATTGCAAGTTTTTTTTGCACCACGGCCTGTGTTTAAAAATGGACATAGTCTCTGGGTCAATCATGCTCTGCTTTATTATTTATTTGACTCGGGTTAAACTTTAGTTGAACTTTCACTTTCACCTGTACATTCAACTTCAAAAATCAGACAGATTTCAATCCTGCAACAAAACCTGTATAGTTTATCGTCTTGCCAGCCATTTCAGTGCAACTACAATCAGCAATTTCTGACTTTTCTTTCTATTTGATTTGCAAACTCCTTCTATCATCTCATAGATTAACCCAAAGACTGATCAAAGACCGAGGTGGCAAGTCGCGGTGACTCAGCGCCTGCTGCCGCCTGCTGACTGTGTGGAGAGACGGATTGATGACGTTAGGCGGTGGCCCCCGTTGTTAATGAAGGCACTTTATGAAAGGATGAGTGAACAATGACATGACAATGAGGGAGACAATAATCCATCGATCTTCTACAGCGCTGTGCCAATCTCAGCTGACAAAGGGCGATACACGGTCAATTCAGAGTGTCCAATTTGCCTAATCCCCAAGTCTGCATGTTTTTGGACTGTGGGAGGAAACCGGAGAACCCACAGAAAGCCCACGCACACACAGGGAGAACATGCAGACTCCATGCGGAAAGGCCCTTGTATGTAGGCAGATCAGATGCAAAGACAAACACGTTGGTCCTCTACTCGTCCCAAAATCTCTCTAACAATGAATTGTAAAGTGGCTGGATTACCTCCTTGGAATTATGTAATGCTTAAAGGGGGGACGGTTGCTGGGCCTGAAACTCTGTTCCCCGGGTTCTCCGGTTTCCTCCTCACAGTCCAAAAACATGCAGATTTGGGGTTTAGGCAAATTGGACACTAAAGAGTTGTCTCTATGTGGTCCTGTGATGGACTGGTTACCTGGCCCACCTTTCACCCTATGTGAGCTGGGATTGGCACCAGCTCCCTGTGCGACCCCCTTGTGGAAGATAAAGTGGTAGAAGATTCATGAATGGCTACCAAATGAGTAACCTGATTTCATTGGCTGATTTTTATGCTCTTGCTTGGTAAGTGGAGCATTTCTCAACTTTGCAGCACGAGCAAAGCACCACAACGAACCAACAATGCAATTTTGGCAAACGCTTGACGCTGCCCCCATTCAAAGTGAAGGAGTTTCATACGACGCCTCCACTTAAGAACTGGTCACCAATGCCCAAATGGTTTCCTAGACCCAAACCTCAAGAACTATTTTCCTTACATCATAACAGACCCAATTTGATTACTTAAACGTAAATAAGGTGAATATTTTCCCTTGTAAAAGTTAATAGTGTGTAGTTTGAATACACTGACTGAACAAAAAAAAACAAGCAGCTGCTGTCTCCTTGTTAGCTTGACGTACTGCTCCTGCAACTCTCCGACTTTACTGCACTCCAGCTCCCTACTGTGCTGTTCATTAAAAAGATAATGACATCTGCAGGAGATCCTGATCAGAACCCCTTCTTCTGTTTCCCCTGCCAAACTCGCTGTCAGACAACAGTCACCTGGCACCGGCATCGGCTCTAACAGGGATGATTCATCTGGAGGAGGACTGGACCTGTCTCACTAATCAGACCCTAACCTTTCAAGGGTATTGATCAAGAAACTCTGTCAAAGACATTACAGACGCTCATTGTGTACAGTGTGTGTGCCAGGGGCCCATCCCCTGCTTCTGTCGATCGGGTGGAGATTAAAGGGTGAAAAGATTTAAGGGGAAGGAAGGGGAGGGAGGGAAAAAACAAGGCCTTTGTGGGTAAATTGAGCAGAAAAACAACAAGAGAGGCTTCACTTGTGAGGCAGGGAAATTGGAGTTACTGTCTCTTACAGAACCGGACAGAGAATGCCAAGGACGTCACTAAATAGATCGTCACATTTTCCTCTTCACTTGATCAAATTTACTGCAAAGTCTGCGGAAATAATCATACTATTTATGACGCATTATTGTGTATTTTAGAATTTGGTAAACTCTACGCTATCTCACCTCTGCGCACCATTTCCTCCACGGATGTCAATGAGTTGATTAATCCTGTGAAAATTTGCATCATCACATGCTTTGTAGTCACGATTAATACCAGCAAAGTGCGCACGCCGACTAACGCCATTACATAATTACCAGAAGAGCTAGATCTTCCGAGCTGAACCTGTAGACATACGAACATAAAAATTGGATGCAGTCGACCGAGTTGCCAGAAAAGGCCAAAATACTGAATAGCCACCAAATGTAGCATTTCTCACGGGATTAACAACATCTTCTTGAGAGGGTTAATGGTCTCAATCCCTAGTTTCATCTCTTCTTCAAGAGGACATGATATCAATTTTGTAAATTAAGTTCTGGTTAAGAGGAAATATGAGTGAACACCAGTGTGATGCCACTACCCATCAGCTGCACCTTTTTTCGGGGGGCTTAGAGTGCCACGATTTGGGTGAAGGGCCGTGCTTGTTTCTTAACCCGTTCATCTGTCTGCCACGCTCTTCCTGCCACACATCAGCAGCACATCCGAGCCCGCAGGCAGCGTTGAAGTGGGACACAAGACAACAACAACAGTAATCATGGAAAATCATGTGCTGCTCTGACGGAGGAGACCAGCTGACTGGCTGACTGCTGGAGCCCAGAGGGCCTTTTGAAGACAACTGCAGAGAGAGAGAGAGGGGAAAGAGGTGGAGGAAGGGCAGCTGCGAGGAGAAAAGAGGAACATCAGAAAGCAACGAGGAAAAAGGGTTTGCCTCTCGTCATCATCGTCCTCCATCTTTCGTTTCCACTCTCTGTCCTTCACTCCAAACTACCGCGACATTCTCCATTCACCCCCATCGAGGTCCAGGAGTGGTACAATCCGTGATGCAAACACTTATTTGGTACCAGTGGCTGAAGACTTAAGGAGAATGTGAGGACATGGGCTTTGTGCCTGCAGCTAGACTCTTTGAGGAATGGTCGTGTCATGTATGATTAATAAACAGAGGGGGTGGAGAGGATATCGTGCTGCTAATGAGGAGCTGGACACACATGTAGCACTTATCCTTCAGATGACTCCACGACTCCTCTGATTATGTATCTCTGTATGAATCTTTAATCAGCTGCTGTGTGAAGTCAGAGCGTGTCACGAGACTCAATCACGGCTTTGTATTTGAGACGAGATACAAGACAAGACACTTGTAATTTCAACTGAAGCCAGTGAGATGGTCATGAATGAACAAACCGCAGATCAATTGGCTGCTCTGTACAGTAATCTGCTGCAGACTTGGCTTTCATTACAACATCTGTGTGTGTGTGTGATCAATTGCCCAGTATCTCATTACTGTGGCTGGAAAGAGAACGCTCTTGGATCAGCGTCTGGGGACTACAGGCCGCGCTGTTGGTCCTGAGTGTCCAGAACAAAAAGATGTCCACGTCCACAGAGGCCGACATAAAGTATTAATCCATTATTTGATATTGGTGCAACACGTCTCGTAGATTGCACAGGCCTGGGTTGCGCTGCTGATTTCTTAAATCAATTCAATTCCAATACTTACATTTTTTGATATATTTCGGTTTCCATTCCAATTTTGCTTGTTTTTCACAGAACCAATGCTGCAAATCGTATCAAATGCGGATCTCTCCAACCTGATGCATCATTTAAAATACTACTCTTTTCATTTAATATAACCACTACAGTATGTGTTAACATTAATAGCCTACAAGTTCAGAAAATCCAGCCTTGGAACACATCAGGCATTTCAATTATTCAAGTATTCCAGCAGACCTAGCAGCGAGGTTGTGTTGTTTTGAGGAAGAAAACTACGCCACCAAAGCATCGTGTGGAAGAACTTCTGGTTCTAGAATGAACGTGGTAAAGTAACAAAGAAATCTACTGATGCAGCCGCTATCTTGCGGTCACATGGGTCATGGCTCGTATGATTGCGGTCATCTCACGAGATTTGTGCAGAGGATACAGATACCTGTGCAACAGTACATAGACAGCATGAGGGAAAAGCTCCCTCAGTCCCTCAGGACTTTTGGAGTACAGTACTGCACAGCTGAGCGTGTGGGACGGGAAAAGGGTCACTTGTGCACGGCGCTTCAGGCTTTTGGATTCTACACGTCTTCCCCTATTTCTTTCTATCAACTGACCCCCATCGAGCGCTGGAGGGGAATCTTTCCCGGAGCAGAGTGACTCCAGATTTACTGTAGCGGAGGAAACAAGCCTGAGTAACATGGAGACAAGGGGAGAAAAAACACCACCAGGCTTTTGGATGACAGCGGTGCCTCTCATTTCCCACAGAGGCTTGTAGTTAGAGGCAAGAAGGAATTGTTCATCCTTTGCGATGAAACGCTTGTTTCATTAGCAGCCGAGAAGCTGTTGAGGGAGGAAAAAAAACACTCGGCTCTAGTTGCCGAGAACTGTTTTCCCACCTGTTTAATATTTAGCAGGGAATCACCCGACGAAGGAGCAATATGTCGTCAGGGACAGCGACTTCAAACACACGGCCCACAAAAAGGCTGACTCAGCGTCCCCAACTAAATATCATATTAACATTTCATTGTTCAATTTGCTGGAGGTCATATTTCATTCTTTTATTCAGAACGACTTCAAACTCAATCCGAACTCCAACGGCCACCAAACTGGAAAGGCACATTAGTAATAATGGGAAACAGCCTTGGGTTCATTGTAATCATTATTACTGTTCGCTCTTATTAAAACTACTAAGGACAATTATTCTGTTTCATGATGGCCTGTGTCTCTCTCTCCCTTCAAAAAAAATACAGCACTGCACCAAAAAATCAACTTTTGAGTACCACATATTACATCCTCTGGGTTTGCGATCTCAAAAACCCCTCCAACTTTATCGTCCACTGACAAATTTGTAATGCGAGCACGGACCAGTATTGTTTACACTCCAAAGAGGAGCAGGAGAATTAAGTTGCAGCTGAGAGACGACTGCGACGACCAGATATTTTCTTCCCCATGATGTCTGCAAAGTATTAATCGAGTCTCCATTAACTGCCACCTGCATATGAATGCAGATTAATTAAAAGGCTCTACACATAGACCGTTTACTTGTGACAGTGATTGGTAGACAGAAACGGAAACCAGAACGCTTCTCCTCCAACTACAGATTGTACAAATTCAAATCTTCAAAACGAGTCATTGAGATTATTACCTCTGAAAAGTGCTAATTCAATAAATTGTTAAGCACATCCCGTTTGAGCATAAAAAAGCCACGGTAAAGATAAGTATTTTCATGGATGAGTCATTTGTGCCGTGACTCCTCGTCGCCATTGGTAACCAGGTTATGGCGTTGGTTCGCGGTGTCAGAGTCAGAAGCCTTGTAGCCTAGCGAAGGACTGTATGACACACACACACACACACAGCTAATGGTCGCTTCTGCGTGCAGTTCTTCTGCTGTGTGACAAAATGGAGTGGCGAAATGTAGAAAGAGAGGAGATGATGGACAGTGTATGTATAAAAAAAAGAAAAAAGGGCTATGCAGCGTTGCCTGCAAGCTGGGGTTGAGTGGGGACTGGGCGAACGTCACTCTGATGATTTCGAAAGTGTAACGGGCGCGAAGCGGAGCCGTGACCTTGGACGGAGAGAAGGGAAAGGGAAAAAAAAACAGAGGAGAGAAGAGGAAGACAAAACAGAAAAGGCAGTGACAGCAGAAACGGCAAGGGAGGGGAGATGAGGAATGAGAGGAGGGAAGTTTGTGGAGGGCCGGCGCTTAATCCTACAAGAGCTCGGTGCTTCGGGAATAGAAGAGTGATATCAGTAAAGACACATTCACAACCTAAATGAGGCCACTTCTGTCTTTACAACTGAATTTCCGCTGCTTCTCTTTTCATTCACTTCCTCAGCGAGAGTCACCTGGGAGCCATCCATCGCCCTCTTTTAGGAATCCCACTACACATGATTATCTAAACGTTGATTGCTTCACATGCTGGTCCCCTAAAACGACATCTATATTAAGGCTTAACTGAACGCCCTGAGGGCCGCACGGTTGCTGTAGTGGTTAGCACTCTTGCCTTTGCAGCAACCCGGTCAGCAACCCCACAAACACATGCAGATTTGGGGTCTTAGGCAAATTGGATGCCCGAAATTTTGAGGGTGTTTGTTTGGCCCTTTGATGGAACGTTTCCCCTGTGTCAGCTGGGCAGGGGATAAAGTGGTAGAAGATGAATGAATTAATGAATAAATCCCTTTATTTGAAGCTAACCCCACACAATGCCAATTTTGAAAAATGCCAAGATGTGGGCAGGGAGCTGTGAGTAAGTGGGTGGAGACGGCGGTGTCAGGGAGCCCTACAGCCATCTCATAGCCGTTTTGAGTGTAATAGGGTTCTTTTTAATAAAACTAGCTGTGAGCGACGACTCCTGTCGCAGCAGCACTGATACTTTTTGCAACTGAAAGATTGTTCAATTTGCAGAGGACTTTTCTTCTCCCGCTACTCCACTCAATCCATGCAACTCGCTGAGGCCGCTCTCTACTCTCCTTGACTTTGAATGAGCAGGAGCTCATGAATGTGCGGGGGGGGGACAAAAGAATATACGAGTGATGAAAGAGCACGGTACGCCGGCCGGCCATTAGCGAAATTCTAATGCGATAGCTAGATAATAGATAGACCGATAGATACACCGTCAAGATTTAGACCTGGATCAATAACAACATGACATGACATGCATTAGCCTGGCTGGAAAGGGTGCAGTCACCTCCCATTTCCAAAAAGTGTGACCAACGGACGTAGATCGCAATGGAATAGACCTACAACCAATCAGACCAATGATCAAGATGATCATGATGAGATATACCGTAGGATGGGATGGCCTTCTTTAGCCACTCGAAGGCTCAGCCACTGGTACAAGCTTATCTATAAGGCATTTCTTGGTCTACTGCCTTAATTTATTTGTGATCTGATTGCGCTGTGAAGTACTGGCTGTAACTATTTTTTTTCCCAGGTTTATCTGTTGCTTTCTGTTCCTTATGAACACCCTGACATAGGTAAAATGGCTTTTGTCCATGCTGAACCATTTACATGGAAAATGACAGAATTGAGTGCTTTTCAATCCAAATTAAGAGTATTTGAGACTGATTCCATCAAATGTACTTGTTTTTAGTTATTTGTGTTTTTATAGCCAGGTCTCCCTTTGAAAAGAGGTCCTTAAACTCAATGGGATTTACCTGGTTTAAAAAAGGTTGTTGTAGTTTTCTAGAAGCGATTGCTACCTAGTAATGCCGTCTACCAACTTTTGCCCTGGAACGATTGTGTGGAGAAAGTCACTTAAAATGGAAGCAACACCCAAATTGAAAGACAGCTGTTCTTCAGGTGAATTTTTACATCTTTTGTATAAAAAGATGCTAAAAGCCGCTTGTCTGTGTTGATTGGACGCAAGGGGTAAAATAAGGGGTGGGTTGGGTCGGTCCCCTTTTTTTTAGGAGATTCTGTTGTTGGCAAAACAATGTCCAATGTACATTGGTTTTCACCTGAAACAACTTTAAGGAGGTCGTGTTGTTAAAGAAGTGTGAGATGCGCTAAAGTCATAGCAGCCAAATCAAGAGCAACAACAATCACAACACACCCGGGCAAAGGTGATGACTGCTTATGCAAAATTAGCACCTCCTCACTCTCTGAAAACACAAGAAGCTGCATTTAATACTCTCCTCTGCTGCATATTAAGCAGCAGCAGCAGCCGCAGCACAGCGGGGACACTTTCTGTTAACGAAGTGACTCTGTATAATTACCAAGGCCTGACAAACCTCTTCACAAACCATTAGTGTAATGTTGACATCACACAGGCCGATGAGACTCCATCACATTAATTAATGGCATTGTTTGTGCCAGGATGTTGCTATAGGAGGATCCCCATCACTGGAGTGACATCTAATTTAAGGCGAGTGCCAGGAAGAGCACCAGAGGAGTATGTCAGCTCTGTCGTTACGCAACGACAGCCAATACATCACGACGACGCAACAGAGACTCCGCTGCCAGTGGACATCAGTGAAATTGTCTGATAATGGAAATGTTATTTCACGTCGGAGAGGTGGGAATGTCTGGAGAGAGGAGGACCAGCCTCTGATTTGTTATTCTAACGAGAACGGGCTGGAGAAACATTTTCAAATGTGTGACAAGAAAAGGTGAGATTGATGTTGCTTTTCTGTTGTATTCGGCGCGCGTGTGTGCAGTGAAGAAAAGAAAATCACCTCAAGTAAAAAAACCACATAAATAAAGTTCAGTCAGAAACAAAATAAGCAATCTGCTTTGTTTAACTTCCTAATTTGGTTTGAATAAACATCATCGTTTCCCTTTTCTTAGCGAAAAGTATACACTTTCTCTCATTTATTTCTTTATTATCCTTGTTTTATGTCACTGCGTGGCTTATTCTATCCATGTTTCTTATTTGCATGTATGTATTCCGACCTTTATCTTATTTAATTGCTTATTCTATTCTTATTTTTTTTAGTTAATATCCCCAGTGTGAGTTCAATAAAGTCAAATGTAATCAAAATGTCATTTATTTATTTATTGATCTAGGTGTTACAAATGTAATTTGAAGTTTGTCAACCATTCTCATGTTTTGGTGTAATATACAGAATATGCAGTACTATCAACAGTAGATTTAGTCCACTGTGTTACTTGTCCACAGTTTTAGACAAATCCGGGATGAGCATATTTATAACATCCCAACACTCACTCCTCAGCTACCCACCGCGCCACAGAATGAAGAAAGTGTAAGTCGGTTAATTCAAATGATCCCAAAAGCCATGTGGAACGAGAACAAGCAGAAGAAGGAGAAGAAGAAATTGAATTGGTTTTCTGGCCGGATTAGTTCGAAAATGAGAATTTTAACACTTCATGCCCCGCTCTGTAAACCTTAATGTGAGATGACACAAAGGCTAATGTGAACATGGTGTGTGTGTGTGTGTATCTTGATACTGCGACCTCTTTTTTTTCCAGCAGCAAACCTCCAGAGTTCTCCGGAGGAATGAAAGTGGCCAGAGCATGTGACTGGAATCAAAGTCACAATTCCTAACACATCCACTGTATTGGCCGCATAAAGAAGCTCCTTCATCTACAAGCACGGGGGGGGTGGGGGGGGGAGTCCATGTGATAATTGAACACCAGTCCTCCAATGTTTGAAAGAACTCAAATTCACATTAAAAGTACTCGCATTGATTCGATTTGAAAAAGAATGAGAGTCACAAAACTCTCACTAAGAGTATTTCATACTTCTCATTGTCTGTGATTTACTTCTAAAAGGAGAAAAGATCTTACACAGTCCTTTAATGAAGCACCTGTATCTCTCTTCCAACACCATGCACAGAATCACATATACACTTAGTGTGTCAATACACACAAACCAATTATTCCAGAAGACATGACACGATTGCCTGCTATAGACATGGTGTGCAACACGGATCTAAAAGAAACATTATTATTATATCTACTGAATCATAGACCAGGACTTAAGTTAGTATGGAGGATAAACTGCAGTAGTAGGTCATAGGTGTCCACAAACTGAGATACTCAAACAACTTTGAACGTCTCTCTCACAATAAGGCGTAGGGCGACCATTTTGGAGCTGCAACCCAAAGGAACAGCTACGATTGTCTCACAGAGGGGACTATTAACGCAACAACAAACCAGAAGGAAGGTTCAAAACAACTGTGTCCCTTTTAATTCAACAGTTTCACTGCAAATGAAACGGAAATCCCCAAGTTCCACAACTCCAAATCTGTCCAAAAGCAGCAAAAACCATCAGAAAAAGTGGTGTTGGTGTGACTTACCTGTGGCAGGGCGGAGCTGAGCTGGCGCTGCAGTGAGTCGCGGTCATAGATGACGTCCTGGAGATGTTGCTGGGACAGTCCCAGGCTCTCCTGGGTCTCCCTCAGCGTGTCCAGCAGCCGGTCCCTCTCGTCCAGCATGTTGACCATCAGCTGTTCAAAGTGAGAGTCCGGGTCCGAGGAGCTGCTCTGCGAGCCGCGCTGGCTCAGCGCCGTGTCCTCGCTGATGGTGGGCATCACCTCGCACATCATCTTGGCTCTGCCAGCGGAAACGAGGAGGTGAGTGTTTTCAGGTCAGGACTTTATCCAATTACACTTGTTTCTCACGATCAGAAATAATATTCAGAAACATTTACCAAGTTTGATATGCATATAATGCCGTTGTTTCATAAATAACACTTTACTTTACAAGATTAATGCATGTTCAATGTAATTTAAACACATTTATGTATGATCATGGGTCGCAAAGGTCAGACGCTGTCTTTTGCAGTAACACTGCAAATGTAACCATTGTGTGACTAAGAAAGGACACTCTGACATCTCTTTTTTGAATTCAGACTTAAGGGAAAATCTGAGATGACACAAGATTTATAACAAAAATTGAAAATGTTTATCTGCTACTACATGTGCCAACGTTTAGCCTACGTGTGACTGGGCTTCAAGTAGCTGGAACTAGGCTAAATGTCACCCCGGTGGTTCAGAGCTGCAGTGGATGTCTTGGGAGGCTGGGCTGTTTGCCCTAGATTTTATGCATGTGCTGTGTAATGGGCCAGCCAAGATCAAGTTGCATAATACACCATATCTATACTGTAGCGGAAATGTGAAGCCATATTCCAGTTTACACCCCCGAGGGACGACAGAGAGCCGTGTGTTGAAACAACGCGGTGATCCTTTTAAAGGACCGCCACATGCTGAGTCATCTTTGAAAGATTACCAAAATACAAGTGACTCTTTGAGTTCTCAGTTTTAGAAATCTATGTGAACAGAACATGTTTAACTTAGCTTAGCACAGACGCCGCAGGCTAAGGGCAGAATTGAATCAAAACAGAAAAGAACTGTACATACTAATAAATTACTAAAACAGGTTATTAGCCATTTGACTAGCATCATAATCATCAACTTATTAAAATCACATGCTAACGCACTAGAAAGTAAAATGACCTGAGTTTTAGTCAGTGGTGTATGAAGCTAACATCGTCAGAGCCTGCAGCTAACTGCTCGATGAAGCTAATGACAAAATTAAACACAGGATGAGGTTTTTTTAAACACAAGAAATTGTGAGCGAATGTGACACATTTTAAGTTGTTGGACAACATGAATTAGATTTAATGTTAAGCTTGTTGAGCCAAGTTAAAAACAAGCGTATGCCTTATGAGCTAATCTCTCTCTTTATAGTTAACAGTTTAACTATAATCTTAACACTTAGCCACGCGTTATGTGACGCCACATAAAGCCCAGGTTTATTTAGGTATAGCTTTCAACAACTCGTTGTACAGAAATTGGCCCCTTCTGGGTGGGTTATACTGGCAGGTCTGGGTCTCAGCATGTTCTGGCAGTGGACTGGGGTCTCCAGTCGTCTCCAGGCACGCGGCCAGACCCCCATCAGCTCATCATTCAGCCACCGTCCGCTGCCGTTTACATCCCGGTGGCCGAGCCGGCGCGCAGCTTGGCCGGACGAGCTGCACATTGCCAGCCTTCGCTTAGAGAGCGAGCAAGCCGGAGGACAGAGTGGGACGTTGGTGGTGCATTCTAAGTAGATGGTGGTGGTTTTGTTCCTAATATGGCTCAATAGATGTGAGGCAACAGAGAATTAAGGAGATGCTGCTGGTGTGCATGTGGATTTAGCATCAAGCAGTGGAAAAGAGAACTTGGCGGACAAATCCTTCACAATTTAGCATTTTCTTTCTGTTTGGAGGACTCAAACTCACTTAATATTCAGTTATAATGAGTTATTTCTGTATGGTTTTTTTTATTCATAGATTCATTTTGCATCATGAATACCTTCATATTGTGAACTATTTAACGTTCCATATCAAAACAAACACTTTCATTTTGATATTATGCAAAATATCATCATTTTTCTCAAAAAGTTTGACTTGATTGGCCCCCTTCTGACCAAACTATACACTCAGTAGGCCCCAGGCCATTTTAGTCGGAGACCACTGCCCAAGAGTGTCACTGAAGGGCGCTACAAGGCTTTTGAGACATTTAAGTTAGCGTACTGTATATGGTTCCTTTCCCATCTAGGGTCGTAGTTTGGATATCCACCGAAGTATCCATTTATAGTCACAAGTTAGTGATTTCTACATCTCTTATGAATGGATTTTTCAGTGGATTTTAAAAACACTCCACACTTTGTCCCCCGATGCACCAACAAAGACATGCAGGGACACACTGATTATTTCTTATTTCTCCTTGAAACTGTGAGGAAAACAAAGTGCTCTGAGGATGTTTTTCCCCCGCCTCGATGCACACACAACCCCCGTTTTGTCCTGTTCCTGTACTTTATGCTTTGATCGCGCCGTGACCGCCCTCCATGAATCATTTCTGCCGTCTATGAAAAATCAATAGATACGGAGGGTAAGTGCACTGACTGATCTGCTATTGGACGTACGAAGCGGCCCCGCCTGCCTGTGAAACCGAAAGCCGACCGTATTGTTCAATAAAACATTTATCTGCTTAATTGTGCCATTCAAAAGGCATCAGATGTGTCTCTTTAGTTGAACTTTAGATTTAGACAGAGGGACGGAAATAAATCCTGTCTATTAACGATGATAAAGAGCCACCGCTTCCCCCAAAATGCCCTTTACTGTGGCCAAAATCTGCTGCTCGGTGTTTTGGAGGGCATATTTGAGCAGCAAGTCTCTTTAGTGGAGTGCTGGCGGGCAGGAGTGATGACAGGTAAGAGTTACTGTGATCCTCTTGAATGGATAAACACTCATCAGCCACAGTGGGCAGTGTGAAGAATGTGCAGCCGGAGAGAGAGCTCTTATTAACCAGCTGGGGTTTGCAGATGTCTCGGTTGCAAACACCGACAAAAGCCACCTCCTCACAACTCAACAGTCCCTCCGACCTCCAGCTTTTCACGCAGGAAAAAAGAGAGCGTTATGATAAAGCCACAGCAGGAAATCTGCTCCACAATTTCATCAGCATGTGCGTTTTTATGTGCGTCTGGATGATACTCTCCGAGAGAGAAATTGGCACTTGTAGTAATAGACCTAAGAACGTTCTACAAACAGGGTGAATCTCGGTGAACTGCGACCGGTTAAAGATGTTTAACGTGAGGCTAAAATTATGCAGGAATAACAGGAAGGGAGGGAACAACGGCACACGAAATGCACACACATTGTGGGACTCGGAAGCGATGAGGAACGCTCAGACATTCAGACGAAGGGAGACAGGCGGGATCATTGGGCTTTGCTCCA
The DNA here is from genome assembly GCF_958295425.1 of Solea solea. Taxonomy (NCBI): domain Eukaryota; kingdom Metazoa; phylum Chordata; class Actinopteri; order Pleuronectiformes; family Soleidae; genus Solea; species Solea solea. The sequence continues at coordinate 4,155,992 of NC_081136.1, forward strand.
TGAGCCAGATGCCAATCAATGAATTATTCAGGGAGGGTATAGGAGTGAGGTTCTCTCCCCAATCAGTGCAACAAATCAGCAGACCTTTGTTACTGCATATAGCTTCACCCAACCTTGGAAAACCTTGGCTGCAGACTCAGGTGCCCAAGACTCGGAAAAACAAACTTACAGAAACATAATATTCTAAATCTGCACTTGGTACCCAAATTCTGCAAATACAAAACACAACAAGTTTGATTTAACAGTCAACAGTCAACGCCCGTCTTAGTGTCAGACCTATGATTAATGCTTACCATATTTTGTTGGTTTGTTTCTTATCTCTGTCCTAAGGGGTTCATTCCGTGTACGTTCCAGCCAATACAGACCCCGTACGACAGGCCTCTTCGACTAACCCTTTTTAATTTTTTTCCTACGGCCCGCAAACTCTCTGTAAATCAAGCTGACTTTGTGATAAAACTCACCTCTGAGCTATTTGAAGAAGAGCAACTGACATTCAACGATGCCCGTAAACTCCGCTCGCTCTCCTCGCACAGCGCTTATTATAATGCCAAATTAATGTGAAAAATACTGTATTTGTTTGGGTTTTTTTGCCAAATATTCTGTGTGTCCCAGAACCCTAACCCACGATACATGTAAACATCTCACATCATCATTTTTTAGGGCTATGTATTGTTCTTATTTAATACTTTTAATAGATAACGCAGCGTCAATACTCGTTGGCGATAGAATTGATGATAGGAGGTGAATGTGACAGCACCGTGCCCTTTCCCTTGCATTTACACCGTAAAAGTCGGCACTGCACATTCTTAGTATGTCACCTACCAAGAAACCCATTGTTTAGATACGCGACGAATATACAGACAGACGGAAATCTCTTGCATTTCTTATCCAACCAATGCCAAAGTTAGCACTGCACACACCGGTGCTCTTAGTAACTCACTTCCCAAAGTGTGAAGCCTGTCATGGGAACTGTTTCACAGACAGACAGACAGACGTTCCTTGAACGAATAGAGCGATTAAATTGAGGTGATTTGTATAAACTCATACTTTTACACAGTTCCAAATTGGCTATAATTCAGCTAAGCAAAACAGAAAAAGAGGAGAACAATGTCAAAATGAGCGGGTGCTTACGAGTTCCCTTAAGTGGAACTGCAGCACTGTAGAGAACTGTCCTTATGGGACAGGGTGTAAATTTTGCCACTTATGTGGAATCACTACTTTTTTTCCTTTTTTTTTAACCAAAGAACAAATCAGCAAGAGGCAGCTAATTCCCCTGAATGTCTGCAGTTAATCTCATTAATGGGGACAATTGTGCGAGTAGATAAGGAGCAGCACACAAAACAGCAATATGTTCCTGAGCTGCACACGACCACGCGGGGCGAATTCAGCACTATTCACGACCGGGGGAACATCAAAAGGCACACAAAGCGCGAGCGTGTGCACAACCGGCAGAGGACCCAACATGACACTCTGTAGCTTTGGAGATAAGCTGTAGGACTGTGTACGTGTAGTGTTGGCTATTGAACGACTTAAAATTAAAACCAGCACAACTTCATGATGTGCTCAAAGCATGAATTTGTTTTCCACCTCATTAACGGAGGAGATGATCACTTAGAAATGAGTCGAACTGAGTAGTCGACCTCGTACGGTTTAAACACTTGCGATGTCACTGTTGGCAAATGACCAGTGTTGCCCACACTGAGAAGGTCTCCCAAAGATCAGCCAATTCCACAGCAGAGGGTAAACTCCCAATGTGTCGGGGCCAAGTTTGGACGAGGTACTTAAAATTAAGTTTGGGTTTCTTCATGATAGCGGGGCTAGCCTACTTGATATGGTTCTTTGCTAAAAAGCAACAAATGGGTGTTTTGTCTATGTTGGTTACTGTATGTCCTATTCAGGGGCTTGTTGGGTTGCATCACTGAAGCTGTTACATTTTGGACAGACTGTGACTGTGTTGTGGAGCTTTTGATCCAATTTGATTAGATTACAATTATCATGTCAACCATTTTGGAGTGGAAGCAGGCGGAGAGCCAAAAGCCCAACTACCAACTTCTGGCCGGAGGCTTCAATACAATGTACGACCACGAGAAAGAACTTTTCCAGTATATTGTATTCTGTTCATTTAAGATAAATAACAATTGTAGTAATGTTTGGGCGAAATGAAAAGAGAAGTTTTGGTTTGTTGTTTTGGAATTGCTCCTCTCTGATTGGATTGATTAAACTGCTACACGCTTCAAGGAATCAATACAGTATCACGCCATGATATATGGTGTGATATGAACGTACTAATCAAAATGCCTGTCGGGTTCAGACAAAAAAACACACCATCTGGTTCGCACTAGTGTTTGCTGCATAGACAGTTTTGTAAAGAAAAAAATCACCTGGTTGGAAACTCCATATAATTAGGTGTAATATTACTACATCGATGTAAGGCTCCCCGTAGCCTCATGAAACACCTCTGCCTGTTGTTGGTTGTTCAAGCTCAGTTCCTCACTACATTAAAACATGACTCCATGACCATATTGTTTTCCGACGACACTTCACTTGCAAACGCACAGGGGCTGATTACACACACACACCGCTTTGTGGCCACCAAGGGAGCTGACTGCTGAAAAATTCCACCTTTAAATAATGCCTGTGTTTGATTCCTTGGCGTGCCGCTGAGCGCAATATGCATCTGCAGGCCCTTATTGATGAGCTGGAACGGTAATGCATAGACGTTTGTGAGTCGCTCTTTCCCACTTTGGCGTCCGCGTCACGGCCCGACAGTTGGGTAAAGAGTGACACAGCATTTTTTTTTTTTTTTTGTGAATGGAAAGGGTCACAGATTGCATGGCGTGCTGAGAAGTCCCATTCATGTGGCTCCCTGCACCTTTTGACCGCCTGAGAGACCGGTCTGCCAAGAAAACAACCAATCAAGTCTACACAGCAAGCCGCTAACTCATCTTTGACGCTGCAAGGCCGACGACGTCTAGTACGATGACATTCAAGTTCAGCATGTCCTTGCAGGTTAAAGCCTCGACACGAGGCTGTGATATCTGCAGTGTAGTGTAAATTGTTTCACGCAGGGGCGAAAGGTTCCACTAAGGACACTTCTTCTCCTTTCCCCAAAGGAATTGGAGGACGGGTTCTGGGACCCGAGGTGTAGTTTTTGCTCTTAAAATAAAAATGAATTGGGTTGGTACGATGGCTCAAAAGCATTCTTATCCATTATTCATTGCTACCTCCAGGTTTTTGACTTATTTCATGGACGTTTCTTGCTCTACAAAAAAAGTGAAGTGTGCTATAATGTCGCACCTAATGCTAAAGTGGAGGTGTTTTCGCTTAGGGTTTTGTAAAAGTGGAGACTGTAATAGGTCAGACAACAGTGTGAAATACACATTTTGAACCAAATAACAAATACAGAATGGGGAAATGTCTTTTCAGATAGTTTCATATTCTCAAGAAAAGATTAACAATCACCTGCAAAAATGTTAGTCTCTTGTAGACTAAAACAATTAAACCGAATGAAACGAAAATAAAACTGCAATGAAAAGTAATTTCCCGCAATCAGTGATCAGTGATCAGTGTTTTCAGAGTGATTATCTTCAACAACATTTCCTGTTGAACAGGGATAAACGTAGATACCAAAGAATAGGACAGAAAAAGATGTCTGATTCAGGTCAGCCTCAAAAACAAAGTTGCCAAATAACATTTAACTATGATAATCTGTGGGGAATGTTAGCTAATGAAAAGCTAAATATGATTTTGGTTGAAGTGTGTAAGAAATAGTGACATCTAATGGTGAGACTGCAGAATGCAACAAACGGAAAACTCCTCCGCTAGAAAGGATGCAAACACGATCCCACTCTCTCTGCCATTTCCTCCTCATTCTTTGGTTGGTTGGTTTATGCAAGTGTAGCCATTTTTCTTTGTTTTGCGTGAGTTAGCTTTGGCTTCAAAATGGCTAAGTTTGTCTATTCGGGCTGCTGGAGAAACGTGGCGGTGCAAGCTGGCTGCCTCAGTAAAGTAAAGCCCTTATATATAGGGTGAAAGGCGGGGTCACATTCATCACAGGGCCACATCTAGAGACAAACAACCGCCCACTCTCACACCTACAGTCAACTTAGAGTATCCAAATCCCCATATTTAGGACTTTGGGAGGAAACTGGGTCTCAGAACCACTACACCAACCGTGTGACCACTGCTTTTCATCCTTAATCATTAAATGAAGTCAGCTCTCATACTGTTAATGGATCCTTGTAAGAGGACACGAATGGAGACAAGGCCGACGACCACAAAACGTTGTATTCTGTCCGTCCAATAGTGGACACAATGAGCAGAAAAAAGTGAAGGAGATAGAGGATGACATGGGTGTCGAGTTACACCCAGGCTCCTGTGGAGGCTGTGCATCAAGTGTGTGTATGTGTGTGTGTCCATTTGTCTCTGAGTGTGCTCCACCTCTGACTATGGGTGAGCCACTGCTGGCAGAGGAGGAGGAGGAGGAGGAGGTGGTGGAGGTGGTGAGGGATCTTTCTGATGTGAGTGTGTGCTCAACTGAAAATACGTCCCGCACGCACATGAAAGGACGAGCGAGAGGCAGCTCTCGCGTTGCCTTTAACGCCGGCCACACTCTCCTGCAGCAAGGTCGCATGAAGCGCCGATCGATAAAGATTGAATAAGAGAAGCGGATCGAGGTGAACAACATCAACCACAACAACAACAACAACAACAAATAACGCTGAGGCTGCAGCCGATGAGGACCAGACCAAACACTTTCACTGCATTTCACTTTCCTCTTTTAGCAACAGTCGAACTCAACAGCCCAGTCGTGGGACTAAGTTAGCAATGCCAGGATAGTGAAACTGTCAGGGACTGTTTACTTTAGAGCGCCTTAATAATCCAGATTTGCTCTGGCGTATCGATTATCGCGTTGTGCGAGAAAGGGCTGCGATATGTCACCAAATCGATATTTTTGTCCTCCTTCTGCCGCAAACCGGACGGTAAATTCTAAGCCACTGTGACCTGCCAACATTCACTTAACAGCGCTTGATACAAACGCACATGAACGTGCGTTAAATTCAGTTTATATGTGTGAAACACTTCAACGGAAACCGTGGCTATAAAACAATAAATCAAAGCCTCTGCCACAGGTAGCAGCCACTTCTCCGCAGGACACCTCGAGGCAATGAGAGCTTTGTCTTTGCACACCGTGACACACAGTATCCAGCAGTGGAGAGTATGTATGTATGAATGAATGAATGAATGAATGAATGAATGGATGGCTGACAGTGCATCCATGGAAACTCCCGCACACTTTCAATGGGGGAAAATGAAGAAACGGCGACTCTCATTCGTCTAAACCGAGCCACAAATGTTAACGTGCGGCCGTTTAACCTTCGAGCAACACGTGAAGGCAGCACCTGCTTGTATGTGTGCCATTTCATTCATTCACCCATTCATTCTTACATTCACTGTTTATGAGTAGTCATATGTGTCCCAAAGAAGGAATCACAGAGGGATTATTTTATTTAAAGATAACCTTGGTTGAGGTTTGCAGTCCCTTTGTAGTGTTATTCATTCATGTGTTCATACGTTCATTCATACAATTAAAAAAAAAAAAAAGTGTGTATGTGGGCTAGTTCATGCTCTCTCCCTGCTCACATCTCTGTAATAGGCCGGTAATGATATCGTTTACAGGAGGGGCAGCTGTTCCTCCTGTGACATCGCTTCTGTTTCGCTGTTACACACACACACACACACACACACACACACACACACACACACTGAGACTGCAGAGCATCTCCACGTTCTGTGAAATGTTAATTGGGGGGAGAATCCTTGGCTATTGTCTCAAGTGCATTACATCATTCCAGCCTCTCAGTCTGCATCCCGCCCCCCTTTAACTCTCTCCTCTATGACAGCCGGTCCTTCTCTCCATCCTCCGTCCTCCTCCTCCTCCATCATCCATCCTCCAGCTCACAATGTCATACGTGAAATCAACATGTTAAAACCACCATGGACGCATGGATGCATCTAACACAGGAGCTTCCTCCTCCTCCTCCTCTTTCCCCAGCATCACCAGAGTTGAGGATGTGAGGAGAGAAAATCACCTTGAGCCTGCAGGAGCAGGGCAATGTAGGTCACTGCAACAGCGTGTGCATGTATATGTATATATAATTATTTATATATATATACTCACAATGTATTCCTGTGCTATGAGAGCACCAGGCAACCGCAGTGTCTCCGCAAACTGTAAACGCAACACAATCCCTAGTCTTCTTCTTCTTCTTCTTCTGCCGCTGCTGCTGCTGTTTCTGCTTCTTCAGGGGAACAAACAGGCAGCGACGCCGAGGATCCAGTGGTGAAGGTGCGGCTGCTCCAAGCCGCTGCTGCCGCTGCCACCGCTGCTGCCGCTGCTGCTGCTGCTGATGATGATGATGATAAAGATGGCATCACCAAAAATAAAAAACAAACTCGCGAACAAAAGAGCGCGGATGGTCTCCACCATCGGACGCGGAGGTGACTGTCAGTGACATCTGATTTCCGGGGGGCAACGCACACTGACACACATGGAGAGACGAGAGACACGCGCGCGCCGAGCGAGCGACGGAGAGAGGGAGCGCACACACGCACTCGCACTCGCTCTCACTCTAACGCTAACGCACTTACACACACACACACACACATGCACTCACTCACACACCGGTGAGGAAATGACGGCACGTTACACATTCAGCTGTGAGAAGAAGCGGAGCTGGAAAAGACCATTATCTCACTGAGGAGGGGGGAGCGTGAGTCTTAAAGTTACAGCTGTGCAGTTCTTTATACAACTACTACTATTTCTACTACTACTACTACTACTGATACTATTACTACTACTACTATTAATACTGCTACTACTACTACTACTACTACTGATATTACTACTACTACTACTACTACTACAACTACTACTGATACTACTTCTACTATTACTACTACTACTACTGATACTACTACTACTACTACTATTACTTATACTACTACTGATACTACTAATACTATTACTACTACTTCTACTGATACTACTACTACTACTACTACTGATACTACTACTACTATTACTACTGATACTACTACTACTATTAATACTGCTACTACTACTACTACTACTATTAATACTGCTACTACTACTACTACTACTACTATTATTATTATTATTATTATTATTATTATTATTATTAATACTGCTACTACTACTACTACTGATACTACTTCTACTATTACTACTACTACTGATACTACTACTACTATTACTTCTACTACTACTGATACTACTTCTACTATTACTACTACTGATACTACTACTACTATTACTACTACTACTGATACTACCACTACTACTACTATTAATACTGCTGCTACTACTACTACTGATACTACTACTACTATTAATACTGCTACTACTACTACTGATATTACTACTACTACTAATACTATTGGTACTACTTCTACTACTACTACTACTACTACTGATATTACTACTACTACTGATACTACTACTACTACTGATACTATTACTATTATTACTGATACTATTACTACTATTACTACTACTTCTACTACTGATACTACCACCACCACCACTACTACTACTAGTAGTGATACTACTCTTACTACTACTGCTGACACTAGTGATACTACTACTACTACTACTACTACTACTACTGATACTACTACTACTACTACTACTACTACTACTACTTGTACTTTAATTTGTATTTATTTGTACAGTTAACCTACCTATTTACATTTTCAATTGTTTTAATTTACTTTATTCTTTTCTTAATCCTAATCCTATATGTGAACTTGTTTTTTTTAATTTAGTTTAATTAAGTGACATTTTCTCTACATTTCTGACTGTTTATTATAATTATTGTTATTTAAATCATCTTTATACATTTTGAACATATTTGTTATGTTATTTATAGTACTATAATAATATATATATCAAGTCGAGTAACTGACTGCTTTTGATACCAAATAATAAGTAAATAATAATTAGTAGTAGTTAAAAGTGACGGCACATGTGTGTCACTGTCCGTGGTGCTGAATCACGCTCTGTGTACTGTGTTGTATGACGCGCAGCTCGGCCCTCGCTGCGACCCACAGTCTGTAGTCGTCACTTAGATAATTACATCAGCTCTTTCATCTTCTGTGGGGAAACAATGGACAAACAGCGGAAGATCTATGGACCTGCATCTCCATCCAGAGAAATTAAACGAGTTTCCCTCGGATTCTGGGAAAACATCCATCTGGACTGACTTATCCTGTGGCTGCCAGACTGTCACCGAACCACTGTATTTAATTAACAGACATGAGGCACTAGTTTGGTGTTTTCTGCCTCATTTGTCTCTTCTGTAGTAGAAACTGAAGCTGCACCTGGGAAAATAAAACACTATCTGATGCATGGCTCTTCTTTCTTTTTCTTTTTCTTTCCCTGTTGCAGCCTCAGCTCACTTCTCCCTGCTCCTTATCTCTTATCTGATAAATAACACAGAGAGAAAAGTAGTAAAGTAGAAGTTTTCATTGTGAAATAAATGCTCCTCTACTCCTCTAAACTAATATGATTAGTGAAGATGAATGTATTTTTTTGGGGGGGGGGGGGGGGGGGTATTTTTGATATTACCCACGGTTAACACACAAGAATAAAACAATAAAGTGGTGTTGTTCGCTCCAACCCCCGCAAGCTACATGGCAGCATCAGCATGAACTTCCTTACAAAGGAAGTTCAAAAAAAAATAGAAAAACATCAGTCTAAGGGGAAATTATTATTTTTTGGTGCCATCGTCAGGCGGGGAGGGTGAACAAATTAAACTTAATCTGACCTCCAGGTCATAACAGTGACACAGAGGAAGTTCAATACCCACATTTTTTTTTATAAAAAATGTGTTTAAATGTGAGGAAAAACTGGTTCTGTGATGATATGAGCGCATATAAAAAACTAATAAGATTAAACCAAAGCTAAAATGAACACTGGAATTACAATGGCTCTCTGACCACTTTATTAGGTACACCTGTTCCACAATTAAATCAAGTTAGAAATAAAAATTAATGAATATATACAAAATATTTAATGAATCTTGATTAAAAAAAACATCCCTATACACAAAAAAAATTAATCCACCACATACATCCCTATGTAACACATAAAATGAAGTAAAACACCCCCATACACAAAGTAATACAAGCAAAAATGAATTAATCTACAGTGTAATAAATAGATTTAAATAATCATTTAATGAAATTGATTAAATTCTGATTTCCAAAAACAGGTTCAACGTTTATATGAGAGCAAGAAAAAAAAAAAAAAAAAATGCCTCTCTTCGACACTCACTGACCAATTTATTAGGTACACCGGTTCCACTGCTTGATCACAGAGGCCTTTGTGCAGACCCAATGATGATGACGCTGAATAAGGCTGTGAAAGATCACTGAGGCGAGATGGAGCAAAACCAGTCAAGGCTTTAAAAGCAGAATTTAAGAATTGTAAAAAAAATAAATAGATTGGGAGTCAGTGCAGAGACGCCAGGAGCCATTCTGCTCTTGCTTGTGAGTTCCGGTCAGCAGACGATGGTGCAGACGACATCAGTCTCCATCAGCAGGTCGCTCAAAGACCGGTGTGATTTTTCTCTTCGTCTCTTCTCAGTTTTCTCGCCCACTGATCCATTTTGTGTCAGTCTGCACTTAAACGCAGCGGCTCCATGTGTTCCTGTTGCAAACTCGTAGATCTTCATTTATTTCTGCTGTTCTCCCCTCTAAAGGTGCTTCTACCTGTGCTGATGTTGCTAAGAGACCGCTGAGGTTTTCACTGGATCCTCCCACATCGTCTGAAACACCTGCAGTGGCAAACATCTGCTTTGTTTCTTCATGTTGTGGAAACATGCTGCAAATGTCAGTGTTGGGGAGGGATTTCATCACCTGGAACATTTATTTTCACTGTAATATTATCGATTTTGCCAGTAAAAACTACCTCTCTCGTTTCCCCTGGTGATAAGAAAGACATTTTTAAGAATATAGAAAATTCATTTATAAAAGAACATCCATACATAAAGCAAATAAATCCACATAAAGTTGAAATAATTCCAAATAATAATAAAAAAATTATATACATTAAAAAAATCCCTATACACACAAATTAATAAATTTTTTTATATGTAAAAAAAAGTCTATATAAGTGAAAATGAATAAAACAGACAAAAATTAATATACATAAAAATGTGAATGAATCCCTCACAGACAATCACTATATAATATATAAAATGAATTAATATATAAAAAATATGGACATTTATATACAAAAAACCTCAATATAAACAATACTGAATTCATCTACAGTATACAGTATAATACCTGAATATTTCCAAACAATTTTTACAAAAATAATTTTTACCAAATTGATAAATCCATTTTAAGAAGAATCCATTTACAAAAATGATATTTATGCACAAAAAATATAAATAATGAATGAATCCATACAGAAAGAAGAAGAACTTACAGCCCAGTGTGAAACTTTAAACGGGTCGCAAGAATCAAAGTTTCGGTACATGTTGCAGTTTTTAAACAATCCCAATTCCTCCACAGCACTTTGTGAGAAATGAACGGAGCTGAAAATGAATATGAAAAACCACCATGAATACGTCATAATAAAACCAAACAGTCACTATTTGGACATCGTTGCCTCACTTCCTCCACCTCGCTCTGTCCTTGAAGCAGATGAACACCGAAGCGGCCGCTGAACGAGTCGAGAGCCCAAACCCCCTGTTGCATCTGGTCTTGATTGGCCAAGAGAAGGGTCCCAGTTGCCAGGCAACCATCCAGCGGTGTAGCTGACACACAGCTGCTAATGAAGCTGGGGTGTTGGGGGGTATATAGAGGGAGAATGCTACAGGACAGGGGCTGTCCGACTCTTTTTTCTCATGCTTTGCACGTACCGAGGTCGTGTTCCACTCTCTTCATACACACACACACACACACTCATTTACTTCCTCAGTGTGAGAAACATCCTCCCACGGGGGCCAGAGTGAGTCTGAGACATCCCCCCACCCACCCCCACCTCTTACACCTCCACCATCCCTCTCATTGCCCAGTGACTAATATTTACACAGTGGAAGGAGGGAACAGCACGACATTCAGAGTGTTTTTTTAAAAAAAGATTCAGAGGTGTAAAGACACAGATGGCCATCCATCACGCAAACGTGACGGCGGCAGAGCGGAGTGTCGATCGCTGGCTGTCTACAGAGTCTGCAGAATCACTGCCGTGCAAGGGTCTTCATGTTTCCAGACATGTTGCTTAAAAATCTTATTCACACACTGTGTCCAGTAATCTTCACATTTAGGAGCAGGACACTGTGACTGTGAGTGCATTTAAGGAGAAGCAGTTCCAGATTTAATTACAAATGGACAAAATCTACCATTGGATTACCCCGGGGGGGGGGGCAAGATTCAAATTTGAACCTCAAAAACCCATTTATAACGCGTAATATGACCATTTACAGTTTGGTAAAGGCTTTCGCTGCGTCCTTCCCCGTCTTAGTTTTAATTTTTCTGAAGCGAAACCCTTTTAGTGTCTTCCGAGGACAGACGTCTGTCCGCGTGAGCCCTCGTCGCCGAGGATAACCCTGTCGCGTCATGTCTGACAGGTCCGGCGCTCCATGAATCTTCTCGCTTGGGAAATAAAATTTAAAAAAAACACGACAGTTGGGTCTCTCGATGGATAAGAACCTCCCGTCAAGGTCTCTCAGCTTTCCTCTCTGGGCAACAACTGATTGATGTGGTCCCATTAAGGTTTTATGAGGCCAATGTCAAAGGGGGTCTTGTACCTTCAGCCGTCACCTGGGTCTGGTGCATCATGGGACAGTTGTGTTGTGAGGAAGATGTTGAGCTTCAGCGTCAAACACGCACAATACAAAAGGATAACACACAATGAAAAAATGATTGGAAATATGACTTTTTATGGATTTAAAGAACGCAAGTGCACCACTCAACAACATATATCACATTAGTCGTCTTGTTTTAGTGCACAGGTGTTACATATTGTCTCTTTAAACTGCCAATGATCGCTCATGTCGAAGATAAATCCACAAGTGTCCACGTCCCGCTGCTTTTCTGAACAATGCACGATTTCCCTCCAAATTGCTTTGTGCTCTCCGTCCTCAAAGGCAAAGTGTCTCGGTCCTGCTGAGAGGCCAGATATGAATTATAAATAATTCAGGCAGCGGCAAGGGCGGGATACACACGGGGGTCCTGGGAGACCAGCGCCGGACTGGTTATTCTGGCCGGTGCGGCTGAAGGAGCTTCGATGTCTCCCTCTGAGACCTTTCAAAGGTTTCGACGCTGAAATAATGATTCTGTGGACCTTTCTGAGTGGAAGGTGTTCCTGAAACGTGGTAGGCGGTAATTGGCTGGTGTTGAAGAAGTGGAAGGAGAAGAGGTTTCGTTCTAATTTTTAATGTTTTATCTTGATGTATTTATTGTTATTGCGCTTCCTTTTAACCCAGGTTTTATATAAATATGTGTTTATTTAGTGAGATTGACCGTGTTGTTGCCAGACATGAATAACATGTGCTTGTTGACTTGGTTGACGTCAAATTCAAGGACTTTTCAAGGACTTTCCTGGACCAAGATTGGAGGGCAACTTGTAAGAGTCGGTTCGTCCATGATGGCGTCCACTCTTTAGGTTTTCAAAACTTTGACATATTTTTTTTTTAAATTCACAAACTTTCAAGGATTTCAAGGATCCGTGGGAACCCTGATTCATATTCAAGACACCAAAAACATGTTTGTGAGGCCAGTATTACCTTGATCTTTGGCTGTTCACTATATATATCGCAGTGATCAGTCATCAATCTGTGCCCGTTTATGTTCCCAAATGGTTATGGTTAGCTCCACTGTGTCGCTGTATTGTTGTTATTTGCGTCGTATCGGAGTGGCCGAGGCGTTCAGATTGAAACGGATTAGTAAAAAAATGCCTTATCCTCCACATGCGTGTCGCGGGGGGTCGCTGGTGCCAATCCCAGCTGACATAGGGTGAAGGCAGAGTACACAACCATCCAATCCTCTCTCTCACCTACAGTCCATTTAGAGCGTCCCATTTGCCTCATCTGCAAATCTGAATGTTTTTGGACTGGGGGAAGAAACCGGAGAAAACCCACACACATGGGGAGAAGCTTTATGGGCAGCCCGGGGCCAAGTGGAAATGGAACTGGGCTTGTGACTAGAGGGTCGCTGGTTCAAGCCCCCACCAGGTCAAAAAGGGCCACACTAGGGGTCTCCAACAAGTAGCTCCCAGTCCCTTTCCAAGTAGCTCGCCAAAGGTTAAATTAAAGGTTTATCCGAGTCAAACCCAGAGGTGTCCCGCTGATCAGAGTGTCAGATGGATGTTTAAATGACTCTTCAGCGACACCTCTCTGGTCATCCCACTAAATGGAAATACCCAGTACACACCACACATACAGTGGTACATGTGGGTACTCAAGTGGAGGGACACAGTGACATGAGTTTTGTCAAAGTAGCTGCACTCCACCAACCCTGTGGCCCCAAACCATCTCAATCTTGCCCCTCTTGACCTACAACCGACCTTTAACGGTGGATCCTCCCTCTCGGCGGCGTAAGTTTGATCGACGGTGGCGGGAAGTCTGGCGCTTTGGTTTGTGTGAGGTGAAAATCTGATCGGATTAAAGTGGTCGTCTTCATTGTTTCAAAGCTCGGCGCAAAGAGGAACAGATTACAAACATTGCGGTCTAGTGACCCGTTGATCTTAAAGCTTTAGTCATTAGTACAGTGGCCCTCAAGCACAGATTGGGGGGAAACACAGCAACAAAACACAAAAAAGTAATCATCTTGCGGACCAGAAGGTTGTTTTTCCCCGTTGAAAATATGCAGAAATAACACAAGGTGAGAGCCACAGCCGCTCTTTGACGAGTGTAAAACTGCTTTTTAATGCTTGCGTTACGCCACAGTTGTAGACTCAAAGGTATGTGTCGGCGTTATTCAATCAAATATGACCCTGGCGAACGAAATCAAGTCATTTAGAGGAATAAACACATTCTGAGTCACAAGGGCAGAGCTGCAAATCACTCTTCGATGGTCGGAACACACTGAATTTTACCGGTCATTTCGAGCCTTTAGACTGGATGGGGTTTTATCTTTTTACAGTATAATCAGTCAAATACAACCCTCATTTTGGGGCAGAAAACACTGATTAAGACTGGTGAAACTGAGCGGGTGGGCTTTATTTTGAAGAAGAAATTAATTAAAGTTAGAAAGTAGAAAATGCACTCACTGTTTTGGCATTTTATTAGTCGAAGTGAGCCTTTATTAGTATTTTTATCGCTTGAAAATGAAATTTGAGGCAGAAAAACTGATCCTGCAGGTGTTTCAACACCATGAGTGGGCTTTATTTTGACGAAAGGAACAGCTTTTGAGTTAAGATGGAGAAAGTGCATGCACGCTTTTGGCATTTTTTTGGTCGTATTGAGCCTTTATTAGTATTTCTACAGCTCAAAAATAAAATTTGAGGCAGAAAAAAACCTTTCAGAGTTAGTTTTATACATCCAGCACAGACATTTCAAAGGGTAAAATGAAATGGACGGACTATATTTAGACCAATATAACCAGAAGAATGAAACAAGTCACTCTGAGGGTGAAAAAAACCCGTCTTTGAATCAAAATGTAGAAGCTGCAAATGAAAAATGCATGATGTATCACTCCACTCCACTTTCTTGGTTTACAACTGAAACTACCTTTGTTTAGACTGCAGACCAAAATCTGATCTTTCTGTTCACATTATACATATGTTGACATTTCCTAGTCTCGTCCTCTGGCATGGATTTCTATAGTTACAGGCCACGCCCCCGGAAAAACAAGTAGTCTAAACAATTTAACATTTAAAGCAGATCAGCGGCGTTAAAGTCCCACTACACAGAATCAAATCATTCAACTACCTCCACCCGCCCCCCGAGTATTGATCGTGGGCACGTCTCGCCGTCTGTCCATCAGTCGCTGCATCCTCAGTTTCCCCAGACTGACACCACGGTGAAGACGGACCGGACAGGTGGGCAGACAGAGTGTCCATCAACAGCCCGACAGAGATGACCCAGTTAGTGACGGGGGAAACTACGGTGTTGGTGACAGCTTGTCAGCTTATGACCGAGTCGGTGTGTGTGTGTGTGTTTATCAGACGCCCGTACACCCCGTCACGCTCTTCATCAACTTATTTACTCCTTATTGTCCTTTGGTGTTTTGTTGCTTCCTGCTCCTTGTATCCATGGTTACCTGTATTGGTGGAAAACTAAAGCACCTTTCCACGGAGACCTACGGCGCTGGTGAAAGGACACTCAGATGAAGGATTTTGCATCAAATAAACAAAAATATGTGGCGACCTTGGCAACAAAATTCCCCCGGCATATGACCACAACGCGGGTATGAGCGTGTTTGGTTCGTTAATGTACAATTATTCTGTTTTTTTTTTGTCAATACTGGCAAAATTTCCAGACCTGGAAACCTTGAAATATGACCTAAATCTTTTTTTTCTGCAGTACAGCTTATAAACTTGAATTCCCCAGTAATTCTAATTCTTTAAATTCAGTATTGCCAACAAAAATATTGCTCATTTCATGCTTCATTACTGTACCATTACTGCTGATTTGGTTGCAATGTTCAGTATTATAATTACTAGAAAAAGTCATAATTAACCCTCTTCAATCCACCAAATGGCTAAATGCTATTTTTTTTGAGTTACCACACAAATGGTTAATATAAATTTAAATTCTTCTCATTATTCAACCTGAAAGTCAAAATCCTGTCCTCTCCGATGAATTACTGTTCAGTAGCGTTGGTGCAGACGGATGATGTCACGTTGACGGAGTGTGTTTTTGTTGCCGACTGTGATTTAATCTCTGTTATGAGGTGTTTGGGGCTCTTTATGAACACATTTACTAAACAGTCTCCACCGCGTCTCTCGTCCGGAGAACAGGATATTCGACCTCTGTCGCCTCCTGATGTGAACGCGATAAGGAGTTACCGGGGGAACGTGGGCGGAGGAAATGCGACCTACACCAAACCACCGTGGGTTGAAGGATCAAATGTTTGTCCTGTGGCGTCCGCGGGGGGACACTGCTTCACTTCACATGACAACAGTGTGTTTCAGTTTATACTTATACAAGAGCGCAATACAATCCCAAACTGTAGATCAGTTTAAAAAAAAGACTTCAAAAATGCCTGAAAACATCACGGAAATGTCTTAAACCTCAACTAAAAAATCTTGATTAAAAAATAATAAGACAGTGCCACCAAGTGGTCTGGAAGGTACTGCACATGTACGGTCAGTGTGGAATCAAACACAAAGAGTCTGCTGGTAATATTTTTGGCATGAAGACCTGAAAATAGTGATTCATTCATAAACCAGCAGAGTCGCCCCCTTGTGGTTTTGGTCCCTATGGTCTATGATCTGCTCCTGCCTCCAGAAAACAATAAATCACTCGCGTGTAGACATCTCACAGGCCTGTTGAAAATGAACCTCCAATTTAGAAACGATTATCAGAGGAGAGAACGCGTCTCCCATACCAACTGTGCAACGGGGGGGGGGGGGGCTGCGGTGATCCGTCCCAAGGATGGAGAATAAATCAACAAGTGTGCAGAAAAGAAGGGTAATGACAATAAAAACCTGGAGGATTTATGCCCTGGCCAAGAAGATGACGTTGGGAATGTTAAGTCCTTGCACTAAACTCGAGGATGTGACGGAGAGTTTTTATTCGACGAGCTGAATGTTTTTGCCTTTTGATGATGTCATTTAGGAAACAGGGAAAACACAGGGGACGCTGCTGAAGAGCAGAGAGCTGAACAGGCCTTGACGGAAAGGGCAAATGATAGCATGATAGCACTTCATCATTTAGGACGTAAATTCCCCCGGCTTTGACGGCTTCACATTGACTGAGTGCGCCAAAATGAGTATCTGCTGAATGAGAATGAGCTTTAACACTCAGTTTACTTCTGCTGTCGTGAAAATGGACACCTCATGTCATGCCCTCCAAATTACACCATGTGGATTTTCTGTGCTTGAAACACCACCTGAACCAAAAGAATGGACTACCAACTGTGCCTACAGAGGGCGCTGCTGTTCAGCTAAAACAAGAATTTAAAAGCCAAATTCATTTTTATCGAAGCATTTTACATTTACTTAAAAAAAACAAACAACTTCACTTTCTCTGATTTAACATCATTTTCCTAAGAAAACAAATTCCAGCTGCGTTTTTTCCTCAATAAACGAGATAAGTCAAACAAGAGAAGCTTCTATTCAATTAAATGCTTTATTTAGGCGAATGCGATGCGCAAAAAGGGCCGTGGGTTTGAAGCTTGTGAGAAAATCCACATTGTTGTACATTTGTCTGGCACGCTTAACGCCCGAGATGTGCGTCGTTGAGAGGTTGATAAAGAAAGAAAAAGAGATTTGGAGCGGGAGAGAGAGATTTCCCTTCCAGGAGCCATTGAGTGAGGAGACGATGATGGATTGTTCTCTAAAACTGAGCTCTTTTGTGTCTTTGCTTATGGGCAGTGGGAGTCTGTATCACCTCAGTGCAGAGAGAGATAGTGAAGGAACTCGCAATCCCGAAGCCGCTTTTAAGTCACTCTTATGTCTGAAGGCTGGAGCCACCTCGCTTTAAAAGGCATGACGCGTGTGTGAAAGTGACATGGGAGTTGAACCCGTGTCGATCAAACAAAGTACAATAATTTAACCACTAAGCGAACTGCTGTCGGAAACCTCATAGGAAGCTACTTAACGATGACACACCCAAGGTACCAGACTGCTGCTATTTATACTTCCAGTAGAATGAGATGTTAGTAGAACATAAACCCAGTCGGGCACTGAGATCTACTGACTCAGGTCAGATAGTGGAGCCCAGAGTTCAAACTGCAGCAGAACTGCTGAAATGATTAATGATTTTAAAGCAAATTATTATTTATGCTGCAACCTTATTTAAAAAAAATTTTCCCCTCCTTTTCTATTTTTCTGTATTTTGTTTTTATTTTTATTTCTAAATTGTTTTTATACAATTGTTTTTATTTTTATTTCTAAATTGTTTTTATACAATTGTTTTTATTTTTATTTCTAAATTTTTATTCAATTATTTTTATTTTATTTCTAAATGTTTTTATTTTTATTTCAAAAATGTTTTTATACAATTGTTTTTATTTGTATTTCTAAATTGTTTTTATTTTTATTTCTAAATTATTTTTATTCAATTGTTTTTATTTTTATTTCTAAATTTCTTTTCTTCAATTGTTTTTATTTCTAAATTTTTATTCAATTGTTTTTATTTTATTTCTAAATGTTTTTATTTTTATTTCAAAATGTTTTTATACAATTGTTTTTATTTGTATTCGAAATTGTTTTTATTTTTATTTCTAAATTGTTTTTATTTCTAAATTGTTTTTATTTCTAAATTGTTTTTATTCAATTGTTTATATTTCTAAATTGTTTTTATTTCTAAATTGTTTTTATACAATTGTTTTTAGTTTTTATTTTTCCAATTCTTACTGTTTCATATAAAGCACATTGAGTTGCATTTGTGTATGAAATGCACTATATAAATAAAGCTGCCTTGCCATGCCTTGACTAGGGGGACCCATTATAAAAACACGGTTGGTGTAGTGGTTTGCACTCTTGCCTTGGCAGCTCTGGTTTCCTCCCACGATCCAAAAACATGTTTCGTTTGCAGAAACAACGGTTTCTGATAGAAAGTACAAAAAGTTTGTACTGTACCGTACCAAACCGAACCATTTCACACGATCACAGTGAGTCCGCTCAACATCCAGCTTTATTGTAACAGTCTAATCCATTTCTGAAACTTCTTGTGGACGCTTCTAGGCATTTTAGTTGGGGTATTGCAATTCAAAAAAAAAAACTTCACGGATCCTTCAAGCTGTTTTATGCAGAACAGACTTGCCTGACAACATTCAGAAGTCAAAGGACAACGCCCGACACTACAACTGAGGATTTGCTCGTCAGACGCCTCAGCACAGCTCCGGCCATCGCAGTAAAGGAAGGTAAGTGTTATACAGTACACAGTATTTGACCAACACGTCATTTCATGAATGTTAGAAAATATACATGGTTTTAAATACCCAGGCAGTAAGAAACAATGGACATCATGTATGTTCAAAATGTTTATCGTGAAATGTCGTTAAAAACATGTCATTACGAACAAAAAAAAAAAAACAGATTCAAAGTTATTCCATTAGTGGCCAGTTTGTGACTTTTATTCCATGCTGTTACAAATCGGGTTTATTTTGAGCATTTCATACAGTGAACATAGGTTTAACTCATTAGAATCTCGCAATTATATAGAATTACATAAGTTTCCACACGCCTATAGAGCACTATTGTATTTGAACTGAGGGAGCGGTTTTGTGTTTCATTATGCAAATGGATTCTTTGTGGTTTTAGGAAAGCAAACTTTGTTAGAGACAACTGTGAAACATCTCCTGCCCCTAAACAAACTCTGCTCGTCTCTACGTATTAAATACTCCGTTGTTTGTCGACATGCTACTGCAGGAATGTCACATATTTCCATCTTATTTCCCAATTTTGATGCTTCTCGTCTTTGGACCTAAGGAGGTAATTGGTAGGTTGTGGTTCCCTCCGATGACCGGAATTGTTCCGAGTATATCAGCAGGAGACTGGTCTGTTTGCAGAAATGCACCGGACACAGGCGAGGACGGCGAAGGGCGGCGATGGGAAGGAGAAGGTGGAAGAGGAGGCGGTGCAGCTGCGGAGGAAGATCGGCCTGCTGCCGGCCATATCCCTCATCATCGGGTCAGTGGTGGGCAGTGGCATCTTCGTCTCACCCAAGGGAGTCCTGATGAACAGCGGGAGTGTGGGTCTGTCTCTGCTGGTGTGGGCGCTGAGTGGAATCATCTCGTTGTTCGGTAAAAGAGAGTTTGTGGCGTAAAGAAGCGAAAAACATGCCACGTATACGTATTTAATGTACAGAATTATGGCATTACTGCTTATATTTTTACAAACATTTATAGAGTAGAGCAAAAGTAGTCTTCCCTGAAGTAGAAGTACCGACATTATGTGTTTTTACTCAATCTGCGTTCTGTTTCATGTTCCCTGGTTCACGTCCTTCCTCCATGGTACAAGTACAATAATGAAATATTTGTATAAAAACTCCTAAACTTTAGATCATGATGCACTTAACAACTTGCCATCTCACCTGGGTTAGGGTTAGAACCCTACCTTTAAACACGGGACTTTTAAGCATTTGAACCAAACGTGAACAAAAAAACCTTTCATTGGAATTTCCGACGAATCCTGCTCTTGTGTTTCTTCCATTAGGAGCTTTGTGTTACGCTGAACTGGGAACCACGTTTACAAAGTCAGGAGGCCAGTACACGTATCTGCTGGAGCTACTGGGGCCGGTGCCTGCCTTCCTACGACTCTGGGGAGAATTCATGTTCATCAGGTAAGTTTATAAGAAACACTTTGTTGTGGCTGTAGTTAGAATAAAATAGCCAAACACAACTACACAAACATTGTGGTCTTCCTGCAGACCAGCTGTGACTGCCTACGGGTCCCTGGCATTTGGCCACTACATCGTGGAGCCGTTCTTTGCACCATGTGTTGCTCCTACGGGGCTCATCAAACTCGTCGGTGTCCTTGGAGTGAGTGAGTGGATTTACGTTCCTTTCCTCTTTGCTACCCACAATGCCACTGTACTGCTCTGTGAGCCCACCTAGTTCAATGTACATACAAATGGACGCCGTCTGAGGAAAGATGAACGTAGGAGTCATCCACCATGGGGCGAGTTTTAATGGAAGTCAATTGGGAAAATAAGTTTCCCCAAACATTTCACTTGATTTATAACTTTCCTAAACAGAAGTAAGTCAGTGGAAAAATACATACATCACTTTTTGTATTACTATCCTGTAAGACATTACAGTGCCACATACAGACCTGGCATATTAACTACACTAAGTTTTTGTTGTTTTTTGGAGGGGGGGGGGGGGGTTCACAGAAACGTTTTAAAAACAAGTTAAGTTTTTATTGGGAAAAAGTGGCTTTGGGATTGGCTCCAGCTGCCCAACAACCCTCATGTGGAGAATAAAGAAGTAGACAACAAATGAATGGACACCAGTGTGATGGTATTGTTCAATAGAAACCTGGTTGCCGGTGTCTTTGGTTAAAGTCCGAGTGCAACTGATTTGGCGCCGGTCAATACCGAGGCTTCAAAACGGGAGTGAACGCTTCATTTAATTACTTTCAGTGCTTCCTTTCGTCTCTGCAGCATTTGCCATAGCAGTCAACAGCTGGAGTGTGACCGTGACCTCTTGCATCCAGGTCTTCTTGACTGTTGTTAAAATGTTTGCTGTGGTCCTCATCATCGTCCCCGGCTTGATTGCCTTGGGGAAAGGTGAGAGAGTGTTTCCTCTGAAGACACGGGTGGCTTTTGAGCTGTTGGCATATTTACTTCCTCACCGTGTCTCTTTCTTTGCAGGAAAGACGGAAAATTTCCAGAATGACCTCGAACCCGAGTTGTTGACGTTGACTAAGTTGCCACTAGCGTTCTATAATGGTCTCTATGCCTATGGTGGATGGTAAACACTACTGAGGCTTTATTCTCTTGGTCTTCACACATACTATCTTTTCATACATTTCATGTATTCCTCCCACAGTCCAAAGACATGGAGATTGGGGATGAGATTAACTGGACACTTTAATGTGATCATAGGTGATCAACCTTGAAGGAGATCAGCTATAAATAATGAAGTGACTGGCAAGTGTTAATATTCATACATTCAGTCATTCATTTTCTACCACTTATCCTGCCGATAGTCGCTGGAGGAGTTTGAGCCAATCCACAATCATTTACACTCATATTCTACATGTCTCCAGTTGACCTATCCACATGCATGGCGGTGCAAAGTCTTTTTTCTTCATTTTCCTCTTCAGGTTTTATCTGAACTGCGTCACAGAGGAGGTCATTAACCCGAACAGGCAAGTTCTCCATTTCAGTACGTCCTTTTATGAAATGCACTTTTTTTATATTTCTCTGTGTGTTCTGTCATTCAGAATCATCCCTCTGGCTATCACTTTCTCCATGGTGACAGTGACAGTTCTTTATGTGTTTATTAATGTGGCCTACTACACCGTGATGACACCTGCTCAACTCTTGATGTCTGACGCAGTGGCTGTGGTTAAGTGTTAACACTGAAAAAACACAATGTGGTGGAATTAAAAGGCTAAATTGGAGGAAATAGATGTGTGTTGTGCTGATACTAAAGCACTGATCTGATCCGTTTCACCTACAGACGTTTGCTAACCAATCCATCCAGTCATTTGTGCCCGTGATTCCGGTTCTTGTGGCCATGTCGTGCCTCGGGGCGCTCAACGGTGGCATGTTTGGATCAACCAGGTACCTTCAGCTGCATAAAGGTTTATTATTGTGCTAGTAATGTGACATCAAACTGACTGTAAATCACTGTGGTGCAGGTTGTTATTTGTGGCAGGCAGGGAAGGCCACTGCCCGGCAATCTTTTCCATGATCCACATCCGCAGACGCACGCCTTTGGCTGCTGTACTATTTCAGGTAAAGTACTTTCAACCGGCAGGAAAGAGGATTTATGGGGGCACAGGCAAAAAAGTACCGAAACCAAACAGGCTAGTGTTACTGGGTCTTGGTAGGGGGTCCCACGGTCTCTTGGGTTTTAACCAAATTGTTGAATGTGTTAACTTATGGTGGGTTCCGTTTACATAAGCCGGAAGTCGTAACTAGGAGTGACGCCACATTGCATTTGTGAAAAACATGGATTCAAATGTACCTTTGGCTTGTTGACACCAGTTGAGGGCAACACTCTTTATGGTCTAATGAGAATAGATAATATAACATTTGTGTCTCCAGTTCCCCTTTGCAGTGGCGATGATCTTGAAAGGTGAAATCTACCAGCTTTTGAACGTTGCCTCGTTTTCTCGCTGGTTCTTCATCGCCTTGTCAACGTTGGCAATGCTCATTCATCGCTATCGATTCCCTGACCTCCCAAGACCTTTCAAGGTTAGCTCATCTGAAAAGTTACTGTGCTGAACTACAGACCTTTAAAAACACACTTTTTTTTCTCCCCAACAATCCAAAAGGTTCCTGTGGTCATCGCAGTCACCTTCACAGCGGTTTCTTTCTTCATCGTGGGCCTGTCTCTATACTCGGACCTCTTCAACACAGGCTGCAGCTTGGCTCTCACACTCTCCGGACTCCCAGTTTACTATGTGACCATCCACCGCCCCTGCTTCCCCAAAAAATTTACACGAACATTCAGTAAGTCAAGTTTGTTACAACTAATGTTAGAGTTTAATGCTTCGGTAAATTGTTTCACGAGTAATCACGTGACTGCTTGAAATATCTGAATCGGCCAACTACATGCCTGCAGGACAAAACTTAAATCCTCTCAAACTGGTTTCTTTAATATTCAATGTACTTAAGGCTTCCTCAGTCACTAGATCCCAATCGACCACATTCTCGGTGTGTTGACACGGAAGGTTTGCGTAAGAGACGTGTAACAGCTGCTTGATGCATTCATGTAAATATGGACCAGAATCACTGAGTAATGTTTCCACCACATTGTTGAATACATGTGACGAAGAATTAATGTCGTTCTGAGGGCAAAAGACAGTCCAACCCGGTACGAGCAAGATGTACCTGATATTGATATGAGCAAGATAAATGCACGAGATGCAAAGAGATGTGTGTTTACTCTGGGAGACATTGTTTTATACAGTAGATGAGAATATTGTCGTTATAAGTAAAAAACATCTTTTTCCGCATGCCAGCTAGGTGTTTTTTTAGCTAGGTGTGAAGAACCGTGCAACATGATCCAGGCGTCTGGGTTGCCAAGAAACTAGTAGCATCTCACGCTAGAATTAGAACAAAGACCCTGATCGCCAGTTTTACCTGGACCTGAGAGAAGAATGCTGCCAATAAACTTCAAACCACATAATGGACTATTGTTTGAACCCAAAGCTTAAGGCCGACACAGTTCACAAAATGATCAGACTCTTGTCATTTCACAGACTACTGCAGCAAGAAGCTCCAGATCCTTCTAGAAGTGGCTCAACAAGAAGTCCAAACATACTGAAGACATCCGTCAAGACCTTGATGCATCTTTTAAGACCTGTAACCTTGTGTTTGAAGTATAATAAGCCTCAACAACTGTCTCGAAAGTTTCAGAAGTTCTGTTTTTTCGTGGGTTGTGGCCAAAAGTGGGTTGCAAGACCAAAATGAGTTGGTCTTAGAACTGGACTGTTCTTACTCTGCTCTGCATATGGCACTTATCTACAGTATACAGTTAAGTAAACATAAGGGGTTTGAAAAATGTGGATTGCAACTTAACCACTGGTTTGGAAACATTTCTTTGCTGTCTCAATCCAGTCGTGAAGAAAGTCAATGTATTCACAAAGTGAAAGCCTTCACTTTTAAAGAGCTCCTTGGTTTGGTAGGGTGCAAAGAAAGCGTCGTCAGCCGGGTTGTGAGGATCCACTTCTTTATTATCATCCCTGCGTACAGATCACCGCCAGTTGCCATGGATCTGTCAGATCCCTCAGAACCAGCTCTTTCAGGTCTTCATTTACTCCAAGGAAGAGAATGAATTCATCACAGACTGTAGGAAGTTAGGAGGATGCCATTGTCCTTGTTCGTCTGAAAACTATGGCTGGGGTAGTAGATGAAACGAGAGGGCCTGTTGGTGATGCTCTTCCCCCCTAGAACTTCTCCCTGAAGGTGAGGATGACTTTAGAGGGACAGTTAAAGTGGATTTCCCTCAGAGCCACCATCTTTTTAACTGGAAGAGGTAGACTGAACTCTAGGAAATCAGCTTAAAATGCAAGACAATCTAGCAGTTAACCAAATTTGTTATCATTTGTCTGTTTGATTCAAATTCAAGCAGTAAATTGCACCTCATGGTCAACACAATTTCTATCCTAAATCCTAACAGACCATCAAGTTGGTATTCAGAGTTCAAGGTTCATTAACCCTTGAACCCATTAACTGGGTAGTAATACAAGGGCCTTAAAGGGTTTTGAGACAACTAGGGATATCTGGTTTGAGTTATCTGGTTAACATCTAAACACTTGGCAGAGTTAAGGTTAGTCAAGGTTACCAAGTCTTACGTTAACATGTTAATGCAATTTCTTTTTAAAGAATTCCACATCTTTAAAGTTCAAAGAATTTGTCGAAATAAGGACATTTATCACAAAAACTACAAGTCAACCATCAAGTTAAGATAAATTATTTTTACTTTATAAAAAGGGGTAACAAATACAAGTTTTCAATGTCAATACAGGCTGAAAAATGTGATGTGTGGCAGGGGGTCCTGGGTTGGATGAGTCTGCTGGGCAGAGTGTCGTTGGTCCAAGATCTGAAAATAAAGTTGTAATACTTTGGTAAGTCACCAGAAAAAAAGGCAAACAAATGATACAAATCTTCAGGTAGCTCACCTGGTCAAGTGTGACAGGTCTTCTTCATCCAGCGAGGGCACCTCAGTCTCTCCCTGCCTTTCCTGTTCTACACTGACAGTTTACTAAACTACCTCCACCACCAACCATAATTCAACAGACCAGAAGATTTGATGAAATCAAACCAATACCTCTCTATTCTCTGCCTCAGTTTGCAAGCCATTTGAGATGATGCTAAGCCCAATGACTTGGTTGGCTGCCTGGAGAACTGCAAATCTCCCAGTTGCCCAGACAAAGTTCCTTCTCTGATACTGAAGCCTGGTCACAAGTTTCTCTGCTTGAACCCTCATTTTGCCAAGCATGAAATCAAGTCTACATTCTTGTCCTTGGATCTCATCGTCTCTCCCTGCAGCCTTCCAACATCCACTGCTGCTGTCGTCACCTCAGCTAGAGGGAGCTGTATCTTGATTCACTACATTTACATGTGTTGGATAAGATGTGTCATTAGACTAATGACAAAGCAGACACCTGAAAATGCTTGACCCAAATTACACCCAATGCTTCACTCTGTCTACAGGTGATTGACAAACATGTCCATACCAATTGATTTGGCCTAAGATCAATGCATATCATGTCGGGCTGAGTCACAAAACCAGATGGATCCTTGTCTGATTTTGGAAACGGCACAGGCATGGTATGCCACTCAGTCAGGATTTGTGGGCAGATTTCCTCGCACACAGAGAAGAAGGGGAAGGACGAAACGCCTTACCATCTTAGGAGTCGACTCAATTTACCTCGTTCTCTGTTGTGTGAAGGAGAACCAGCTCAAATCCTGACCGATTTACAAATTGAGCAATAAATTTGCTCAAATATTGACACCAAGCAAAAGAGCTTGCGATCTTTTGCATGGTTTCTTGGAGGTTTAGAAGTCAGGTTACTGACCCCAAGAATGTCAAGTTAAATTATTTTTAAACTTTAAACTCTTGTAAACTGATGAAGCATTAGGGTAAGTTAGATTAAGCATTTTAAAGTGTCCACTTTGTCAGTAGTCCCGTGGCACATCTTACCCAACACATGACAATGCAGCGTGTCAGGATACAGTTCCCTTTAGCAGAGATGACGGCAGCAGCAGCGAGTGTTGGAAGGCAGCAGGGAGAGAAAATGAGATCTGAGGACAGGAAAGTGGAGTTGATTACATGCTTAGCAAAATGAGGGTTCAACCAGAGAAACTGTGGCAAGGCTAGAGAATCAGAGAAGGAACTTTACCTGAGCATCTGGGAGATCTGCAGTTTTTCTGGGCAGCCAACCAAGACATTGGGATTAAGCATCATCCTCATGACGTCACAAGCTGCCTATACTGGGAAACTCAGCAGCCGTCAATGCCAAACTTTAAATGTGAAAGAAAGACATGGATAAAAGTTAACTACAGACACTTGTTAGCTGAAATTGCAAGTCTAGCATCACCTACGCTATCAAAACACAACTCTACTTTGAGCAAACCATAAAGTCCTATAATTTCCACCATTTGCCAACTTTGCAAAGAGGCAAAATACAACTTAAGTTTACAATGTTTACATGATCAATGTTAACCACAAAGACAATGAACCCAAGAAACAAGTCACCAACTATGAAAATAAATTCTTAGGATGCAGCTGCTAACTCCTGCCACAAGAGGATACTTTGACAGTCTCAGCATTAAGCTAAACTGTCTGATCATGACATGTGAAATTCAGCCCACAGAATAAGGTTTCATTTTAATTTGCAACTTAAAACAAAGTTCTCAAAATTGGCATTATCTTAAATTAAATAATCTGCGTTGTCTCTCCGCCAGGTTCGTTTCCCCCTAAAGAACCTTAACGCGCTCTAATCCTGCAACCTACCTAATGACAATCCCATGTAGGAAATTGTCCAGGATATTCCTGCGTCCCTACAAGATACGAGTAACGCATGGTTGAGCAGGGGAAGATTAAAATCCCCTGCTGGGAGGCCTCCCAACATGACGCGCAAAAAGACACTATGAACACGGAAGGTTCATCTTGAGCCTTTAGTGGGAACTAAACTTGGCAGAGCGAGACAAGTCAGCATCAATGTAACATTTCAGTATAGGTGGTGATGGATAAACTACCAAAGCTGATGGTAGCACATAACATTTTTTTGCATTAGAAATGAAGCCTGCTTGAACAGATATCAAAAAAAAAACGTAAGAAAGTATTTCATAACATTACCCATGGGCTGAAGAACACCTAAAAATCAAAGTTTAGCTTCTTAGTCAAATCAAGAACCATAATAGTAGTTATAGTTATGATTAAAGCGATTCCCAGTTGATAAAGTAATAACTCCTCTCGCTGACTGTAATAAAAAAATATATTATATTTACAGCACTTTGAAACCAAACTTTAGACAAGCTAGGTTTGTTAACAGGCTAAGTCAAAACTATCAGTACAATAGTTGCAAGACCAAAGTAAAGCCGTTAAAAATAAGGTACCTGAAATTCCTGAAGAAATCACAGATTGAGATGCTGGCTAAATCCCATAGACCGATACCAAGACAGACCAGATGGAGACAGACAAACAGACCTAGAACAGACGGAGACAAACAAGACACCAATACAAACAGACAAAAGACATACAAACACCAAGACAGACCGGAGAAACAAAAGACAGGAGAAAGACACTAAGACAGACAGAGACCAGATAGAGCCAGATACCAAGACAGACAGACCGACACCAAGAAACATCAGATGGAGACAGACACCAATACAGGAGAAACAAAGACAGGACAGGGAAAACAGAGACACAGGAGAAAAAGGACAGGGGAAACGGAGACAGACATGTGCAAATAAAGGCCTTTACATTAAACAGCGATGCAAATCAAATCAATGAATTTGTTTAAAGTCATTGTGTCAGTCATTCTAAATGCTTAGATGCTAAACTACTTTAAATTGACTGGACACCGCTTCAAAATGCACATCGCAAAAGGCCTTTATACTTTTACCTATTTTAAAGATGTTTTGAATATGGTCATTATTCTACAGGTGCATTTTGCTAAATTGTGGGCACCTTTTGGTCAACTAAAGTCAAATACATTTTTCCTAAACTAGGTCTAAAGGTCAGTATAACGTCAGGTCATCTCACACACACTCAATCCAGTCAGCGGGAAAAAGGTGGAAAAAAACTGATCAGAAATGATAGACTGGCACAGAAGCCGAGCAAGAACAGTTTGAAAGTGAGTTAATATTTAAACGCAACTAAATCGCAATTTTTAATTTTAAGGGCATGCAGTGATGTTGGACGGTCCTCTCTGTTGGAAGAATCTGAAAAGCAAAAGGTTATTTCACCTACCGTACACCTACCGTGCATGGATGCTGAGGCACCCATGATCCAGTATGTAAAGTGTCTAGACGCGCAAGGTGATGGGGGGGGGGGGGGGGGGGGGCTGTGGGGGAGGGGGGTGATTGGGGGGGGCTGGGGGGGGGTGATTGGGGGGGGCGGGGGCTGGGGGGGGATGGAGAAACATAATACAAATAGGCCATGAGGGCACGGCGGCCGTCATTACCGACTTGCATTATGGGACGTATAGTTTTACAAAAGGCAATGGCACGGCGGCCAAAACAAAAGTGTGTAGATCACTAAAATCTATTTTTAGGTTAAAATGTAAGGATGGACACGCGTTTAGGGCTAACTGTTAAAAAATGGCCACGTGGGGAAAGGGAGTGTGTAGTTGCACAGTTATGACATATTTCACAGAAAGACCTAAGCCTTGTGACACAAAGCCTCCATCTACATGCATCAACTGCACAAAATCCATTTAAACCTGATCTAACATCTGGTCCTCCAACATCAGGTCATGAGCAAACATCAAGGAAAATAAAAAAACCCTGCGCTCCTACTTTAAACGGAGGAATGCCACAGTCGGCCAGGACAGATCGGCACGGCGGCCGAGAAAATGCGCGGTAGATTCACCCAGAGAGATTTACGACAATTTCTCTTGGTGAATCCTCTTGAGGAAAGAAAGGTAATGTAGAGCTTGAATGAAGGAGACAGTAGTCCTCAGTAGTTATCTGTGGGCAACTGCACTGGCACGTCACTTGCCAACAACCAAGTGCTGAAGACTTTCACAAGTTCACACAAACCACACAACTTTTGATTTTATTCCCCTACTCTGCAAAAATAAAAAAAAGGAGGCCGAGAAGGTAGCCTCCCAAAAAAGAAAATTGAACTTACCACTCGTTGGTAGACCTAAAAAGGAAATGTTAGTGCAGTACAATTTGGCAAACCATATCTCAATGGGAACTGCTGAGCAGAATCCTATTGTCAATCTCACACACATCCCATTCAACACCAGGATCAGCATTCATTCAAAGTCAAGCTGCTAAAGAGCCTTAAAAACACCTCATTCTTACAAATCACTCAGCAGTCCGGCAAAAATATAAACTAGAGAGGACCAGATTAACAAACCACCGTCTCTGTAGCTAACGCTCCATGTACAACCCTGAGCTATCTGAGTGTTGGAAAGCAGGAGAGGTGAAAGAACGTGGCCATGTTGGACGTAAAGATGGTTTCAGTACATTGTAGGAAAGCTGGATAGACACGGGCACGGCGGCCAAGCAAAAGAGTGGGGACACGGCGGCCACCCAGAATTAAATTGCTTGAAACCTACTGTTGGAAGATCTTCAAGAAGCTCAACCTGAAAAACAAGAGAGAAAAAGAACAGTTTTAGAGTCCAGTCTCGAACCTGTCAATGACGAAGTTCCTGCCGTGACAGGAGTTAAATAACTAGTTCAGGTGTTCTGGAAAGTGAATATGAAGAGCAGACATCGCTGCCAGCACAAAATCTATGTATCTTAATGCTTTATATGCATGTTTGACCACCATTTTCAACAGGGTTTTTTTTCCAAAGTTCTCTCCCACTCCAAAGTCCATAGAAAAAAAAATTCTTGTGTTATTTTGTGACACGTGCACATTTTGGTGCATGAAGTCACATGCAAACATGGTATGGAATTGGAGTTGTCAATATTTTCAAACACTTCACGAAGCAAAAAAATAATCGATTTAGTCATTCAAAAATATTGTATTAATTGTTTGAAAAAATACACTTGTTCTTTGCGGGCAAAGAGCTGCTGCTCTACGGCTGTCTCATTAGGTTTGTTATGGAATTAGATTTGTGTCAAACACTTTTCAAACACTTTTCACGAAGCATACAAAACTTTTTAAGAATCAAAAATAGTCGATTTAATACTCCAAAAATATTGTATTTGATGGTTTAAAAATATACTTGTTCTTTGCGCTCCCTGGTTGGTTCATTGCACCGTGGTTTTTTGTTTGTGGACGGGCCTTAGGAAGCTGCCTGCTGATTGGCTGGAGTTTTGTGGCGACAGCTCAATGGACCTGATTTCGCCACAGGCTTGAAGCAGCCGTTGGTCTGGAACTCGTTCCGTCGACATACGACAAAACTGTAAGAATCTAACGTTTGCCAGATTATAAAGGTTAGATATTTACAATTATTTTGTCAGATGTTGAGGGGAAAAATTTGAGGAACGATTATAGTCTTAGTGTTAATATCTTTATATATTGTACTTTTTGGAAATGCAGGTTTTAGTTATTTTTTTGTCGCTCATTAGCATTTATTTTCAAACTTATTATCGATGTAATAACGATTGATTGAGGCGAGGAGACCGACATGCTGCACTTTATCTTTGTTCAGGCCCGGACATCGTGACACAGATGACAGTGTGATGCACTGAGACCTGCAGTCACTTCACCACTGATTCCCGGGGAGGCTGCTTGTCTTATCCTCACTATCGGTTCATAAAGTTACTGATAAATGTGATGAACACGTTTATTAGAGTTAAAGATATAAAGATGTTGAATGCATTTATAAAACCAGGGGAGACCAGGGATAGTTGTAACACTTTTTGTAATTTTCAGCAATACATCAAAAACCATTTACACTGGAATCACCAATTTGTTTTATTATAAACTTCAATCTGTCAACTGTTGAAGTAACGTATTCATGTGGTTTTAATGAAATATGAACAAGTTGCAAAATTTTTAATACAGTCTCTCCACTGGTACAACTGTCCCAGTGTATAGGGACTGTTGTAACATGTGTAAAATATACATAATGAATCAATCATACAGTCAAAATGAAAAATACTATTTATTAGTCATACCTTTTTTCTCATACTACATGACAATAAAGTGAAGCCGTTAAATTATAATATAAGAATTATAAGAAAATGATTATAATACTTTTTATTTGATGGCGCCTTTAATGGCACTCAAGGTTGCCTTACATCAAGTAAAAAACAATCGATAAACAATAAGCATTATTATTAGTTTTTAAAATAAATTCCTATATATAAAATAAATGAAGTATCACCAAACATGTTTTCATCTCATGTGAGCAAGCTTGACTGCTAGTTTGACACTTGTTAGCCATTTCAATTTTAAGCTTACAAAATAGTGATTCTAATAATTCATAGACATTTGATCTTAAAACAGCATCCAAAAAAGTACATCAGACAGGAAAGTATTTTTTTTTTTCTACCTAAAAAAACAAGCTTTTGTAGATAACACAAGCTTTTGTAGATAACACCATCAGGAAGTTTCAAATGTGGCTCTCTTTAACACTCACTGAGCATGCGCGCAGTGAGTGTCATCCTAATTGTTCCTAATAATTTGATCATGTTAGAGTCTGCAGATTTATTTTAATATTGTATGATTACTATATTAACCATAATACAAATTATAACGACAAGTTGCGTCATTTGTAAGCCACCTATAAGAAAACAGTTAGAAATTTGAACTTCGACATTTAAACCAAAATACAAAGCATAGCAATGAGACCAAAATCATATTCAATGGAATTTTTTTTTTTTTTTTTTTTTAATCATAAAAGTACTTAATGTTGTCATTTTCTTGGACCATAATATATAAAATCTCAGTTCTGTGACAGCAACATTTTGTATTTTACAGCATTTTTGGCAGGAACCAGCCAGTTCATATTTCACACACTACAGACTTATTTTCCATTACCGTCAGTCACTTTTGGACATACAGAAGCCCAAAGCTGTCAATATTAATAAAATATAAGACATCATTTAATTATCATATCAACAAGCTGTGTTAAATATCTATGTGAAATAATTGAGATTAATTGTTCAAACCCAATTAAGCATTCATTTTCACAGATAGAATTTTTATTTCATTAGTCATGTTTGTACCAATTTTATTAAGTCCGTTATTATTTCTGTTAAAATTGTAATGGTATTGTATTTTTTAATTAATTACTGTATATTATTGTATTATTATACGAAAGAGATTAGTTTTTTTTCAAGGAGCATTTTTATTTCAGTGACCTCTGACATTTAGCATGTGGCTTAAACTTATAACGGACTGTTTATTTTTTTAATGGGTTTGCCTCTGGAAAACCCATGATTTTATATGCTATAATGTGAGAAACTCCAATTACATTACAGAAAAAATATCGAGATGTATATATATATATATCGAGTATCGCCATTCAGCTAAGAAATATCGAGATATGACTTTTAGTGCATATCGCCCAGCCCTAGCATGTTTATTATTTATTATCTTTACTGTCTCTGCTGCTGTGACAAATAAAGGACCATATCATCTTATTTTCACATTATGCACATTTATTAAAACTCCAAAAGGTTTTGGTTGAGGTAGAAAGTTGTTTCTAAAAAGGTATCACTCACCTTATTTTTTTAAACAGTCAGTCATGAAGCATGGACGAGTCCAACCTGGTCTCCGCGAGCAGGAAGCACAAGTTTGTTCCTTTAAAAAAGGAAAAAAAGTAATTTAATGACATTAAAATCTGATATCAAGTCTGAATCTGCCTTTAACACATCAAACAATAATCTCACTCAATACTAATGACATTGACTGCAACAGTGAGTTAATCCAGTTCTAAAGTCTTTACACTGGCTCCCAGTCAGGAGATTTTAAAGTTCTGCTACTGGTCTACAAATCACTGAACGGTTTAGGTCCTGAATACATGAACGACATGTTAGTAGAACATAAACCCAGTGGGGCTCAGAGATCTACTGACTCAGGTCAGATAGTGGAGCCCAGAGTTCAAACTAAACATGGTGAAGGAGCTTTTAGTTATGCTGCACACAACTGGAACAAGCTACCAGCAGAACTGAAATCAGCCCCAACTGTGAACATTTTTAAATCCAGGATAAAAACACTTCTCTTCTTTCAAAGCACTTTAAATGTTTATCTTTCATTTGCACTGTATGTCCTTTTAATGATTTTGAAGCAAATCATTATTTTATGCAGCAAACTTATATTTAACTTTTTTCTCCTTTTCTATTTTTCTGTATTTTGTTTTTATTTCTAAATTGCTGTTATAAAATTGTTTTTATTTTTATTTCTAAATTGTTTTTATTCAATTTTTCTTATTTCAAAATAGTTTATTTCAAAATTGTTTTTATTTCAAAATTGTTTTTATTCAATTGTTTATTTCTAAATTGTTTTTATTTCTAAATTGTTTTTATTTTTAAATTGTTTTTATTTTATTGTTTTTATTTCTAAATTGTTTTTATTCAATTATCTCTCCAATTCTTACTGTTAAATGTTTGTTTCATGCAAAGCGCATTGAGTTGCCTTTGAGTATTAAATGCACTAAATAAATAAAGCTGCCTTGTCTAATGTAGCACAGCCGCCATTTGAACTTGTTTTTAAAGCTTTTAAACATTAAACCAAAGTTGAGCTGACAATGGGGTGCAGCTTGGCTAACACTGAGCTAAGGCTAATTTGGAGGAAATATTAAGGCTAAAATTAAGCCAATATTGAGCTGACGATGTGCAGCTCAGTTTGAGCAAAAAAAGCCAACTTTAAACAAAAATCAAGCAAACAATGAAGCACATCTTATGAATGATCATCTTTATTTCAGTTATATTCATATTAAAAGTAAACAAAGTCATTTAACACAATTATGCCAATAACCAATAAAGAAATATACTGAAGAAATGAACAGAAAATGCATTTCTTCAGTATAATTATAATACCAGACTTTTCTTCACATTGTAAGCTGTAATTATTTTTCAAAGTTTCAAGCGTTAATAATCCTCATAAATAATTACCTTTTGAGCATAGTTTACACTGAGCTAAGGCTAATTTTGAGCAAATAGTCAACTTTAAACCTAAAATGAACTGCCAATGAGACAGACCATGTTACTGAGCTAAGGCTAATTTAGGAAACACTGAGGGAGAATTCAGACAACAGTCGCAGTTAAGTTAAGTTGACCACGCTAAAGTTAGCATCCGATTCACCAGCTTCCAATTCAGCACTTCGGAAAGTTAAGTGACACCCACTTTTGTATTTGTGAAACTTTTATTTTATTTGTGAAAATGCTAAAGGGGAGATTTCACCGTTTTTGTTTCATACCTAGACCTCATAAGACCAGGTCCACATCAAAAACCACTGTACCTACACCTCCCAAATATGGACTAGATTATCCTACAGACCCTGAAGATTCATAAAAACCCAGTCTCTGATTTGTGAAACCTCTATTCTATTTGTGGAAATACAAAAAGGATCATTTAACAAAATTGTATGACTTTAGCAAGACTATATTCATACACCTAATGAGACACCCATTGGGGGGCAAGTAGGCAATGGGTTCAGTGTCTTGCCCAAGGACACTACAATATGACAGACTGAAGGAGTTGGGATTATAGGTTTTGGCTGCATGAGATCACAGGCCTCTGGAGAATTTATTACAGAAATAGTTACAAATCTTCTGTGTTAACAGTGTACTAAATATTTTAAATAATATTACATATGACTAATCATTACCAAAATAGTCATATTTGTGTCAATGTAATAATAAACAGTGACAACATGGCATTTCAAAAAAAAAAAATTAATACGAGTAAGAACATAATTCGGTGTTAAAAACGTTGACATTCTATTAAAAAGGTTTTGGTTTTAATCTTTTGGCTAGGCAATATTTATATTTTATATATTCAATATATTATTCTATCTATAATGACCTGATCTATCACATTTGAAAAAAAATATATTTTCTAACAGTGACTGCTGCTATTATTTTAATATCAAATATTTCCAGTTATGCACTGCTGAAAATGCATCCCAGATTCAAACCAGCTCCATTTAAAAAATAATTTCAAAGATATATTACTTAATATTGGCCATACTCAGTGGGGTATTTAATTTGATGGATTTTTGGATTTGCCTGGCTACATTTTTTTTGAGTGGGAGGGGTTATAGTTGACCTCTAATTGCAAAGGTTGTCTACAACCAAAGTGCAACAATCCAATCGGGTAAGTTTTATGTAGCCTAACGTTTTCCTACAACTTTATAATGACATTATATTTAACATATAATGGCCAGAAATTTGCTCTTCTGTTCGATAATCCATGGCAAAAGTTCCAAAATAATTATATTTGTTTGGTAGGCTATAGGATAATCAAGTCCAGATTTGGGAAGTCTCGGTACAGTGGTTTCTGGACCTGGTACAAGTGGCATATATGCTGAAAAAACAGTGAAATGTGCATTTATTGCATTTTCACAAACAGAATAAATGTTTCACAAATCATAGACTGTTTTTATGAATTTCAGGGTCTGAAGGATAATCTTGTCCAGATTTGGTAAATCCAGGTACAGTGGTTTTTGATCAGGACCTGGTACAATCGGTCTATATGCTGAAAAAACGGTGAAATTTGCATTTTCACAAATAGAATAAAGGTTTCACAAATCAGAGACTGTTTTTATGCATCTTCAGGGTCTGTAGAATAATCTAGTCTATCTAATCTAAGTCTAGGTATGGTGGTGTTTGTCTAGGTATGACACAAAAAACGCTGAAATCTCCCCTTTAGCATATTCACAAATAAAATAAAAGTTTCTCAAATACAATAGTGGCAGTCAAGCAAAGTTAATGTCATACCAAAAACGTCTCAAATGTTTTCACATCAAGAAGTGTCCCAAAAAAAGACAACCAGAGGACAAACAGTCGCACTGCACATTCGGTAAATTTCCTTTTAACTTTGCCCTTAAGTGCCGGATGCTAATTTCAGCGTCGTGTTAAGTAGACAGAAGGTTACTCACCGTTCTGGACGAGTCATCAATCTGGACCAGGTCGAACCAGCCATCTTAAATCTTCTTTCCGTTTTCAAACACAAGCTGCGGCACGCGTCCACCTTTTCGGCGTCTGACGTCACACGCCACGATAGTTTTCTTTCTTTCTTTCTTAACTTCTTTCTTTTTCTAAAACTTTCCTCTTTCAGGGACGCTCTCTGTAGTTATACAGTGTCTTCTTTTTTTTTTTTTTTTTAGAGTTTTGCGGCTCGTTTCTGCGGCTCCGCTGTGGCTGAACCGACGTCAGGTGGAGGAGAAGTCAGACGAAGAAGAGGAGGAGCAGGAGGAAGCAGCGGATTTAATATCTCCGTCATCAGGTGATTGAAAACACCTGCGTGCACATGACCAGGTGTGTCAATCAGTCTCCTCTTCTATCTGCTCTGTCCACGAGATATTCACAATTCCCTCCTTTGCCTCCATGTTTTCGCCTGTGTTTATAAAATGAAGTTATATTTCGATGACTTTGTCATCTTCAGGATAAATAAAGAGGAGAAAGACGCTTTTTATTTGCTTTTATTTAGATGTTTATTAATATCCTGGGGGGAGGATACCTGGCGGGTATCTTAAAGTTAAAACTTTAAAATAACTCATTTGTAGTTTGTTTGTTTGTTTGTTTGTTTGTTTTCATCTTTGACCACTATAATTTATTGACCACAGTGGACATACTGTTCAATTTAATGCAACAAAACAAACAAACAAAAAGCGTCGAAAAAGTTTATTTTTTTTAACCAAAATTAAATAAGAAATATTGTATTTAATTTAATACATTTCTGTATATGTGTGTGTATATATATATACATATACATATATGATCTCAAATAGTTTATTTAAACATATTTTAAATGATATTATAAAAATATATTATAAAAATATTTTAATGGGGGTAAAAAAACATAAAAGTGGACAGTTTCTTCATATTGAAGCACCTCATTGTGTCATCTGTAAACACACAGCGCCCTCTACTGGTGCCTTTAAGACACATCATGTCAATATGGACTCAGACGCTTTGTGGTGGAGATTCAACAACAGGTGCAGAGAAACTCTCTCCAGTAAAGGTCCCATAAATGATCAAATAAAATATTTACAGCAGCCACCAGGGGGGGCCCAAATCTGCATGTTCAGCCTCATGTGGGGACAATTAAGTGAAATGGAACCTTCTGCAACCCGGTACACTGTGTATACCATTGCGCAACCAGTCACACATTGACTATTAATACAACCATTTCATTTGTATAGTGGAATTTGTCCTTTTTTAGGTTATATTCAAACACTAAAGCCAACAAACCCATCTCACTTCACGATAAGTTCCGACCTTGAGAGCCCTGCCTGTCTAGTTCTGTACAATTCTGTTGAACTTGGACTGGTTCCATCCCAGAACTCGAATGATGTTTCCGCATAATTTGGCAGCTGAGCGAAAGTATCGCGTGACTTTTAGCCCGCCCCCTCTGTGAGGTTCACGTGTTTCAGGGAAATGAGAGATTGACATGAACAGATGGTTTTAAAACAAAATACCATACTCGGAGGGTTGAGTTTATTTTGTCCCTCGCGTGTTGTAGGACATAAATAATGATAATATCTCATTAGGAATGAGCCACTTAACCACGTGCTCTTTGGCACACCATAAAAGTGAAACTAAGCCAATTGTCCCATTGTTTCTGAACGCACCCAGCCTTCCCAACTTACTGGTGAACGACAGGAACTGTGTTAAGTCTTCATCGAGGAGCCGGAGGGACGCGTTCATGAGAATTCCCAGTCATTTTCCGTCTATTTTTATTTTTGATTTAGTTTTTGTTGGTCTTCGCAGCAGATTGAAACAAACCTGTGTGTCTGGGCATGTATTACAGTCTTCTCTTGGCTTCGGCGCTGTTGTTTTTTTGCACACCGTCAGGTATGTATATTGAAAATAAGTAAATAAATAAATAAATAAAAGCTAAATATGTGGATATGAAATGGCGTCAATTCCAGTAAATCCACACATAAAAAATGCATAGAGTTTGTAATCAGATTAAATGAAATAACATTTGTTAATTCGTGCGTAAAGCAAGACACGTGACCACAATGAGATTTATTGATTAGTTTTCTCTGATTCCACCGTCAATATTTATAACACTTAGACGCGTGTTGCCAGTAGAGCTGCAACTAACCATTATTTTCACAATCGATTCATCTGTCAATTATTTTCACGATTAATCGAGTAATCGTTTGGTTCATAAAATGTCAGAAAACGTTAAAAAAAATGTTGATCAGTGTTCGTCAAACCCGGAAATAATAAGGGTCTCAAATGTCTTGTTTTTGGCAAAGTGTGGTGTCACGTTTAAAAAAACAACAACCATCAATTCATAGAAAACACGTAAATACAAACATTATTATAAACACAATTTACTCACTGTGTGAAATGTAAACAAACACACCTTGTTTTTTTGTTAACTTGTTATCTTTGTAAACACTGGATTGATCACAGTAAACATCAGATAAACTGTTAAACTGTACTACTACAATACTAATAATACACAATTTAATTCCTCACGTGACTGGGTGTACCTAATAAAGTGTATAAATATTGCATTTGAGAGGCTCCACTGTGTGTGGTACTTTTCCACCTTCACAGTGGAATGTTACATGTGTGAACATGTAGAGTGTTGAAGAGTGTTTTTGGACTTTCCTGTCAGGTCAGATTCTGCAGTTATTCCTGAACAAATTCCTTCTTTTTCCCACTGCCAAAAAATAATTGTCATCCAGAAACTGGTTTTACATTCGGTGGGAACGTGCATCCCGCCCCTTTTACCCAGTGAAATCCTGTTTTAAAATACAACCATCTGCAATGAAACCAGTCTTGTATCTGAAAGGTGATACTTGAGTAAAAGTGATCATAAAAGTGAACATTTACTGTACTTAAGTATCAAAGGTCATTAAAGGTACTTAAGTTTAGAAGTAAAACTAATGATTGAGCAATGGTGGCTCAGTGGTAGGGCGAGTTGTCTTTCAAGTGGAAAGTTGTGGGTTAAATTCCTGGCTCTGCTTGTCTATGTGTCCTTGAGCAAGACACTTAACCCCATGTTGCATCGTGTGAATGGGTGAAAACTAGAGCGCAAACAATAGCTCGAGTACTAAATGAATCATCAACTATTTTGATAATCCGTTTGAAGCTTTTTTCATGATTAAAACAAATTTTCTGATTGTTTCAGCTTCTGAAATGTGAATATATTCTTAGTTTCTTTGCTCCACATTACAAAGAAATCATTAAAAGTTAATAATTTTTGGTTTGTGGACAAAACAAGACGTCATAATTTCCAGGTTTGATAAACACTGATCATTGTTGTTATTTTACATTTTATGGACCAAGCGATTACTCGATTATAAAAATAACCGTTAATTGCAGCTCTAGTTGAAAGCATAAGTATAAATACAGATTTTTACCGACTCTTCTTCTTCTGATTAGCTCAAGATAGTTAGAGGAAATGTAGAGGAGCAAAAGTTGGGAGAAGTAAAGTACAGATATGTGAACTTTTTTTGAAAGAAGTATTTGTTTACATTTGCAATACAACACAAGCAAAACTGACCCTTTAGCCACACACATTGCATGTTTCTGTTTACTTTAGCCCTTTAAAGGCGAAATATAATACAGTATCATCGTAAAACCACGTCAGTGTGTTCCTAAAACGCCTGTAAATCCTTTTTTAATGACTGCCATTTCCAGGCATATAAACAAACAACGTTGTCAGGCGTAGCAAGTACAGCTGCTGTATACGTCATGTAAATTTGTTTTTAAAGTCCAACGTTCTCGGACTTGCTCCGCCGGTTCAGCAAGTCGGCTTGCGACATTCATCCGTGGAAGTTGACTAATTTGGTCATGTGTTCAGGGGAGGAACTGTGTATTTGTAAAACTCATTCACAGACACACAAGGGTTTACCCACAATTTGTCTCATTCCCAGCACATCCATGACATTGCAATTTCAATTTCCAGCATTGGGAAATAGCACTGATGGCTAAAAATGTTATAAAACATGGGAATTTTAGTGTGAAAAAGTACACGGTTCACTAGCCACAGTTTTATGACTTTGTTTCGTTGCTCAGGGCACATTATTGTTAGCCCATGCTATCTAGCTAAGTAAGCAAAGCAGCAGGCGGCAAGGACCGCTAATGTAATGTGATGATTGATGAAGTTGTGCCGCTGTTTCAGCATCGACGAGTGAATAACTAATCCTTTAAATGTTTGTCTATTTTAGGTGAATCCACCGAGAGCGTTTCTCCACAGAACCTTCATGGTCCGGTGAAGATCCGGGTCTTGACCGGTAGTTTCGCAGTTCTACCCTGTGCGTTCAACACTACCACCAGTCCTGGCTTCCCGACGACAGTGGAGTGGTCCAAGAAAGACCTGAAGGACGACATCGTCTTTTTGTACCGCGATGGCCGCGAAACGCACGAGATGAAGAACCCCGCCTTCGAGTACAGGACGAACTTCATCCTGAAGTTGCAGAAATACGGAAATGTCTCCCTGAGGATCTCAGATGTCCGGCTGTCTGATGCTGGAACTTACCTGTGCAAAAAGCTGTGGAAGAGTTCGCTTCGTGACATCACAACGGTGGAACTCGAAGTGGGTATGTCCAGTTTAGTGAATCACTCTGAAGTTCCAAAGGTCTTGCAGCCCCACTCATGGTACGTTCGGTTCAGTTTGATACAGTACAGTACGGTTTGGAATGGTAAAGCCCTGGGTCAGGCTTGCACTTTGACTGAGAACAGCACCTTTTACTTGGTAGGCAAGGTGTGGGCTGTGGTGCGCAATGTTTTAGCGGTACAAGACATTGAATAACGACATTGACTGTCATTGGTGGAGATAGACCATACTGTACCACTTTACTCTGCTACCCCAAGGGAAGGGTGCGAAAGATTGGAACAGTTGGAGCTGGTTATTATTTTGCTACTGTTCCTAATGTAAACGCAAAAAAAATCATACTGTACCAAACCAAACTGACCTGACCTGCACAGACCCTGAAGGTTTTCCCAACCCTGACATGAACACATGAGTATTGGCAAATGCACAGTCCAGTCTGTACGGGTTTTAGCCTGATCCATTTAAACCTGCCTTTTGCATTTATATCAAGAACAGGATCAGCTCAAATGAGGCTGCCACTTTGGACCGCCATATTTTTAATGTAGCCCACAGTGGACACAGTTGGTATCTTATGAGTTGTGATGCTAACTGACACAGCTCCATCAACACGCAAGAGTTGAGAAGCTTCAACAATAAACGATGAGAAATCTAACGCACTGTGCCTTTTTAACAAACAGCTCACCACAATGAAGTGCACAAAGGCTTAAGTCTACAATATCTTAAGAACATGGTTGCTGCTTTATCTCACTGTCAGAGAGACTTTTCCAACAAAAATTCAACTTTTTACTTTTTAGCACACCACACCAAAGTCTATAGAGAAAATCAGTGATTTTAGCTCACAGGGACACAGGAGCTGCTGGTCCACTGCTGCCTTGTGTGGTCAATTTGTGTCAGATGGGTAAATCTGAACAAAGGATTTGAAAAGCCCAATTCACAAAATAGGACAGTTGAACTTACTGATGGAGGCAGCAGTGGATCGACAACTCCTGTGTGCTGTGATGTTAAAATCACTGATTTTCTCTATGGACTTTGGTGTGGGAGAGTGAGAGAAGTTTACAAACTTCGGTTTCCTGTTGGAAAAGTCTGTCTAACAGTGAGATAAACACATGAACATGTTCTTAAGATATTGTAGACTGAAACTGACGTGGATTTTATCAGGTGAGTGTTTTGTTAAGCATTTTTTCTTGTGTCCTGGCTGTTTTTTAAGGAAGTATCAGGGCCCTCACAGATTGATCAGCTACAGACGAAAAAAAAAAAGAATTATCAGTTGCATCAGAGACTTAATGACATTGGCAAACTTTACTCAAATGAATGTGACATGTATCTGGGTGAAAGTGTGTCACTGTTTCAATGGGTTGGGTGTGGTGAACAGCAGTTTAGTGTTTCACTTGTAATAACACCCACATGAATGAAAAGCCTCAGAAAAACACGTGACTCCTCCTTTTGATTTACTCCCTTCCACAGCTGCGGTTTCTGAGCCAAAACTCTCAATGGTTTCTGGGGAGCGTGCCGGCGTGACTGTGCAGTGTGAGGTGGGCTGCTGGCTGCCCGAACCTGAGATCAGGCTTCTGGATGATCGAGGAAATGAGCTCCCTGCTGAGAACAAGGAAAAAGGAGAAATAACAGCTGGTGGATGTTACACGGTGAAACGAAGAGTGACCCTCCAAGATGCAACCAGCAGGTTCTTGTTAAGTTAAACATTAAACATATGATGACAGAACTGGTTTGAACGGAAGTGAACCAATGACTTGTTACATTCACGCTGATATGTTTCACTTTTAACTCACCACTGTTTTAGTTTGGACAAACAGGAACAGAGACTTTGCTTTTCAAGTCCTTTGGGTTTTAATGTAGTGTAAAAAACAAAAATCTCTGGCATTGTATTTTAGTGTGGGAAGTACCAAGAACTGGTTTAATGGCATGGATGACATAAGCAGTGAATTTTATTCTGAAAATCGCAGGGTTAATTTTTAGTTAGTAGGGGTTTGTTTTAGCATGGACACACAGGAACAGGTCCTATTATTTAGAAAATTGCAAGGTTCAGATGCAGTGTGGCCGAGCAACACTGGCTCAATTTTTGAAATCTCTGGGGCTGTATATTATTGTGGACAAAAAAATTGTGGGGTTACATTTCATATAGACATACAGGAAACAGGTAATTTTATTTTGAAAAGTTTAGGGATCTGTTTTTATTTTAGTGCGCACGGGAATAGGAACTGAATTTAAAAACTGTGGGGTTATGTCTTTGTTTGGACAACGAAAAATTGTGACTTTTATTCTGAAAATTGCAGCCATTGTGTTTGCAAGCTAACGAACACAAAAAAAAAAGGCAAACTTCAGTTTCCTTTCCAATTAGACCTATAGTCTGACGCTAATGCTAGCCAATGTTCGCTAATGCTAGCCATGTGTGTGGCTGTTCTCCCTTTTTTGGACATTAAAATGTATCTGGAACAAAACATTAATCAAACTTGTTATTTGTTCTACAAGACATTTTGCTAAAGAGCAAACTGAGGGTTGACCTGTTGTCTCTGTCCATCACAGTGTCCGCTGCGAAGTTTGGGAATCACAGTTCAACCAGTCCAGGGACACGGAAATCTACATACCAGGTATGAACACACCTACGACACAGTTCACACTGAAAACAGGCCTCAGTCGACCTTCACTGGGCCCATCACTGGCATAGTTTAGTGCTGCTAGCTGTCAGTCACAGTTTTGCTCGCATGGCACTCCAAAATAGACACCATTGTTTCAGCTAATGCCTGAAAGCTACCGTGCCTATTCATTCTCAACGTTTTATGTACTAAAACTCAAAGTTTTATGTACAGAGACAAATTCCAAATTTCTTCAGCTAATGGTTTTCACCACCAACATGGTGCTCCAGCTAAAACATACCAATTTCTGGAATTCCCACCACTCTCGCGATAGACGTGAGTGTTCAAAAGTGCCCAAAAGTGACGTGGCCTGAATGACCTAAAATCAGGTTTGGTGTGACCACAGAATAAAAATGAACTTTATTTGGAAGGGAATCCAGAGA
The DNA here is from genome assembly GCF_958295425.1 of Solea solea. NCBI lineage: Eukaryota > Metazoa > Chordata > Actinopteri > Pleuronectiformes > Soleidae > Solea > Solea solea. The sequence goes on from NC_081136.1 coordinate 4,200,237, forward strand.
ATCCCCATCCCCCAGAGAAACCCTAGAACTGCTTTCTGCCACTCTTACTCATCAATTACCCGAGGTGACATCCTGAATTCGGGAATGTTCAAATGTTCCAATGTTTTTTATGTAAATAGCATTTTACTAATGTAATATTTGTGTCTCATTAATCCAGCCAACTGCCTGGCATCCTCCAATCTGCTGTTCATCATCGGATGGACTCTTTTTGGCATACTGGCGTGTGCATTATCTGCAGTATGTGTCATGTGGCTCTGGAAGAAATTCTGCAAAAGGGGTAACTCACTGACACAACACACGCAAAGAAAGTTTTCGCATCCTCTTACTCTTGTTGAGTATAGGCAAACCGTGACTCTCCTGAGGCTAATGCTAGTGCTTGTTACCTTTATAGTTACAGATCGTTCCTTCCATGCGCTCCTTCCTCCTTCGCAACATTTGTTTTTTCCCCAACATAACCTCAATTCACTGCGTTTCACGAGGTCTGGTGTGAGTGACCTGAAGTTTTGAATTTGCGACCGTACTCAACCATGTTTTTGTATCTGTAAGTCTGGATCGGTCATCCATCCATTTCCTACAGCTGTATCCTCCACAGGAGGATCGTGGGGGTGCTGACAATATGCAGACAATATTTATTCATCCATTCATTGTCTACCGCAGACATGTGCAAAGTCTGTCCAGAGGGCTAATCACGGCCCTCAGTGAGATTTTTTACGGCCCGCACCTTCGGTTTTACAATGTATTATTTATGGCCAGGGACAGACTGGGACAGAAAATCGACCCTGCACTGTCATCCCCTTTAGCTTACCTGGTAGAGAGTTGCACTTTGAAACTAGTGTCCCGGGTTTGCAAAGCAGTCGTGACAGAGAGAGTCATACATTCGCCTCCTATCATGTTATTTTACCTGACTCCAGAAAGGGGATCTTCACATTATCAAATCTGGCCCTCTTTGTAAAAAGTTTGGACACCCCTGGCCTACCACTTTGTCCTCTACATGAGGGTTTGTGGGGGCCACTGGAGAACATTCACATACACATTTGGAGAATATGCTAACACCATACAGAAAGGCCCTCGGATGGACCAGTTTGCAAAGCCGGGTGCTTTTTGCTACAAGTTAACAGTACGAGACACTACTCCACGATGTGGCCTCTCAACAGTTATATCACACAGTATAACAAGATCACACGACAAATTGTTTGAGTGAGAAACAGTCTTGTGTCTTTGTCTTCACGCAGGAGAGGAACAGAAACTTCCAGTGATTCGGCACTCTTCCAGTGAAAGTATTGACATTGGTAAATCTGAAAAGCAGTCGCTGCTGGAGCAAAACCACATTGTTGATCTGCTGACCAAGGAGAACGAGAAGCTCAAGTCAGAGCTTGAGAAGGCCAACAGCCAGCTGCAGAGAAGAGACAAACCTCAACCTGGTCTAGCTGGCAAACAGGTGGTTTGCCAGCTAGACCAACCAATGGTTAACTCTTCAACACCTTGTAACAAACGTCCAACATTACCCAACCAACCCCAAAGCATGCGTCCAAAACCCGCAGTCCAAAGGCAGAAGAGCAATCCCGGACCCCCCCGCCCAATCCAAATAAGCCATCGCAACATCAGTAGTCCGGATCTGTACTCGGGTAACACTGCAGCATCCTCCGTTTCTCCTTCAAGAGGCGTCACCACAGAGTCAAAACGACAACGTTCTATGAGCGATGGTTTCTCTAGTCGTGATTCATACCCCCGAAGGCTCCAGCGCAGACAGTCCTTTGGGACTCCGTCGTCAGTCCTGTCCAACAACCCGTACGGTCCACTAGACAAACTGAACGAAGAGTCTGACGGGTGAATGTCTTGAGAGGATAAGCCTGCTGCATCTTCTGATGCTAAACACCTCTGTACATAACGTCTACCACCACCAGGGGGTGTTTAGAATATCGGTAGACGTCTCTAGAGCAAGTCTAGAGAAAATTACTTTCTTGAACAGAGTAAAAACCTTTATAAACTTCAGTATTAGGTGTTTTCAAATGTTCAATCTTTTATAAACGAAGCGAAGCACTTGTGTCGTACAAACGTTGGGGGCGGGACTTAAATGTCTGGTTAAAAAATATTTTTTATGCAAGCATGCACCTTGAGCTAACTCGTAACTGAACTATCCCTTGTAAATGTGGTAAGCACTTCAATGTTTTGTATCTTCATATGTATTGGGCAATAGGCGGGGTACACCCTGGACAGTTCGCCAGTCCATCGCACACACACACAGATAGAGACAAACAACCATTCACTCTCACACTCACTCCTATGGTCAATTTAGGGTGCCCAATTTACCTAATCCCCACATTGCATGTATTTGGACTGTGGGAGGAAGCCGGAGAACCCGGAGAGAACCCACGCACACACGGGGAGAACATGGCAAACTCCACGCAGAAAGGCCCTAAGTTCAAGGTCAATCATCATCAATCATCATCTACCGCTTTATCCTCTGCTAGAGGGTCGCGGGGGGTGCTGTGCCAATCTCAGCTACATCGGGCGATAGGCGGGGTACACCCTGGACAGTTCGCCAGTCCATCGCAGGGCCACATAGAGAGACAGACAAACAACCATTCACTCTCACACTCACTCCTATGGTCAATTTAGATTGTCCAATTTACCTATCCCCACATCGCATGTTTTTGGACTGTGGGAGGAAGCCGGAGAACCCGGAGAGAACCCACGCACACACGGGGAGAACATGCAAACTCCACGCAGAAAGGCCCTAAGTTCAAGGTCATAAAAGTTAAATTATTTTGTAAATACTGTCACTTTTCTATGCTTCTACAGCCGTTTTGTACTTTCATTACACAAATAAATAAATGTGTACATAAACAAAGCTCGTGTCAAATTTGTTTGTTTCCCCCTGGTGAATCAGTGAAAGCACTGCATGTTTTTGTTCAACAAATGTGTCGAGTGGTTGAATCACTTTACAATAAGGTTAAGCGTTTACTAACTGTTAATTAATCCAGGGTGACTTAGGTATTTAACGTTGGTTAACTCCGTAATGACTGTTAACTGTTTATGGGAGGACAAAATAAGTATAATATACTTATTTTTCATAATATTACTTAAAGTATAATCTTAAAGTGTAATGGCATTTACTGTACTTAAGTAATAATTATTAAAAGTATTAAAAAGTGAGAAGTTAGGATTAAGCCATGGTGGATCAGTGGTAGGGCGAGTTGTCTTTCAACTGGAAGGTTGAGGGTTCCCCAGCATTATTGGTGATGCTGCAGTGCCCCTCGGTGGTGTGGACGGTTTGAGTTTGTTGTTTCTTGAGGACAGAGTTGAGTTCTTTTTTTCTTTGTTGTTAAATGAGTTTGTAGAAAAGGCCCCAAAGTTAATAATATAATGAGTAAAATGTGCACTCAGACTTGTTTGTTTATTGCCGCCACCTGCTGGCAGCACATTGTTATGTCATTAAGTCCAGTTCAGCTCAATTTTGGCTTCATTTTGGCTTAGTTATTTCCTCAAAATGAACTTAATGTTGACTTGTTTGTATACATGAAAATATTTACTGTTTTATGAGTGTTTTGTTCTTTATTCATTGATTAGCATTTAGCTTTGAGTGTGTTTTACTTGACAGAGCTGAATTAGTTTTGGGGGTCCCCCCCCTTTGTTGGTAAATGGTGTCGCTGCCGTGATGTCACCAGCCTGGGGGGTGTGGTTTTGTCAGACGGGAAGTTCAGAGCTGAGCTTGAGTCTGTCCATCAGTTCTCAGGGGCACACGATGCAGCTGACACCGTTCTGCCTGACGCTGGGTGAGTTCTCTCCTCATGTCAAAGACAAGCTGTATTATTTTCACATTTTCTGATTCAATTCTTGTTAGAATTTAAAAGTTTTCTTCCCCTTTTATCTATCTATCTTCCTTTTCTTTCTTTCTTTCTTTCTTTCTTTCTTTCTGTCTTTCGTCCTTCCTTCCTTTGCTTTTGCTTTCGTCTTTCTTGGCTTTTCCTTTCTTCCTACTTTTTCATTAATTTCATCCTTTCCTTCCATCCTTAAATTCATTCCTCCTTCTTTCTGGTCCCCTTCCTTTCTACTTTTCCCTTAATTACATCCTTCCTTCTTTCTTGTCCCTGTCCGTCCTTCCTTCCTTCCTTCCTTCCAACTTTGATCATTAAATTCATCTTTCCCCCTTTCTTGTCGCCTTTCTTTACTTCCTTCCTTTCTATGTTTTCCTTATTTTCATCTACCCTTCCTTCCATCCTTCCTTCCATCCATCCCTGCAGCGTGTCTGCGAATCACCCCGGACACGTCCCAGTTCTATCGCTACTCCTCCGTTTCCCTGAGCTGCGTCCATCACTCCAACGCGTCGGGCTGGAAGGTGAAGAGGAATACCTCGGAGGGCGGAGTCACACTGTGCTCTTCCAGCTGGGGCGCAACCTCCTCGGGCTCGACTTGCACCATTGGAAACGTCTACTCACTGGACAGCGGCACCTACTGGTGTGAATCTACAGACGGGAAACAGAGCAATGGCATCCACGTCAACGTCTCAGGTAGAAGTCACGACAGTTCAACCTTGACTTTTCTCATTTTTTTTTTTTACTTGAAGGTTCTTCTTCTTCTTCTTCCCTCTGCAGACGGGTCTGTGATCCTGGAGAGCCCGGCGCTCCCGGTGGCCATGGGAGCGACCTTGATTCTGCGCTGCAGAGCTCAGGGGCACCCGCCCAACAGCCTGTTTCATTTCTACAGAGATGGCCGCCTGATCAGCAGCGGCTCCTCAGAGATGACCATCTATAACGTTTCCAAGTCCGATGAGGGACTCTACAAGTGCCGCCTCTCTGGAGGCAAAGAGTCACCGTCCAGCTGGCTGAACGTCGACGGTGAGACCCAGGATTTACTTTATACTCAAAGTAGTTGTTTACATGAGTTTAACCACTGTGTCTCAGGTTCACATCAACCAGACACATGGTCTTTAGACCTGCTCTTTCGGATTAGACCTGGCCTTTAATCAAGGACATTGGGTTCGGACGAGGTCTTGGAGTTTCCACCTAGTCTGTGGACCTGGTCTTAGTATTTCAACCTTGTCTTCGACTACTGTATATACTGTACCTTGTGTTTGAGTTGTCTGTCTTAATTTATTTTTCCGTGTGGTTGCCCTTTGTTTTTTTATCTTTACAGCATCACATCCTTCTTCATCCTCACAACCACCTGCAGCTTCATGTCCACATTCTGTCCTTAGACTGATGTGTCACCTGCTGGTGGGAACTCCGTACCTGCTGTCCACCATCTTACTTGCGCTCATATACAGAGACAGGAAGAGAGGTAGCGTGTCGTTCCACTTTGGCAAGCCAATTACCAAGAGTTGTTCAGAGCTACAGACTGAGAAATGTATTTACAAACATCATTGAACTTAGAAAATAAAATTTGCTTAAAATATCATCGCATATGCAGATGACACCTTCATGTTTTTAGCTAACTCAGAAAACAAATATATTTAAAAATGATCGCTTATGCAGACGACACCGTATTGTTTTTTACTAAGTAAGGAAAGAAATTTAGCTAAAAATGTTGTTGCCTATGCAGACGACACCTTTTTATTTTTAGCTAACTTAGAAAATAAATTAAGCTAAAAATATTGTCACCTATGCAGACCACACCTTATTGTTTTTAGCTAACTTATAAAACAAATATATTTAAAAATCATCACTTATGCAGAAGACACGTTTTTGTTTTTAGCTAACTTGGAAAAGAAACGTAGCTAAAAATCATCGCTTATGCAGAGGACACCTTATTGTTTTTAGCTAACTCGGAATACAAATTTAGCTAAGATCTGTATATGATGTATGTGATGATTTAAACCATATTGTTTTTAGCTAATGTAGAAAACAAAGGTATTATCTGTATGAGTGTAAAAGACCAAGAGGTTGAGATTTGAAGAGGCGGTGGCTGCTTTTGTTATTAATCACACTTAAACCACACACAAATGCCAATCTCAGTGAATATTTCCATCTTTTAAATAAAATGTTTCTTCTTTTTTTTGTTAACACAACAGCTCGGACAGTTCCAGACAGAAGAAGCAGCAATGACGTCATCATGGAAATAGTGGCTTAGAAGTTTGTTATTTGTTTGTTTTGTTTTACCTACATAGCTCACTGTATCTGTAGTTTATTGAAACAACAGCAGGAGGTTCAATAGTTTGTCTCATCGGCAGAGATGATTTCATTTCTGCAATGACCCAGGCGTGTTCAGACTGTGCTGTTGTCACACCTAAGGAGAAACAAAGAAGAAACGGAAACACATTTTTGAAGCAATTTCACTTCAAATTTTTCCCGTCAACATTGTGAAAATTCTGATTCAAACCAGACCGAATGTCTTCACACTGTAATTTCTGACTTTTTTCTGAATTTTGCTACAGTGGTGGGACGGTCTGTGCAGAGACTAGGTGAGCGTTATTTCTCGGAACTGGCAAAAACAGAGAGGATGTTAAGCATGAAACCACAAGGCTTCATGCTTACCAACAGGCTAGCAGACCGACGTATAAAACAAATAAAACACCTGAAGTGGAAACAAGCCAACAGGAAAGCGATGTTTCGTGTTGGCTTGAAAAAATGCTGCCATTTGCTAAAAAGTTGTTCTTTGTTGTGTGTTGTGGTTTGAAACCCAATAAATAAAAGAGAGTCTGTCATGTGACTTGATTTCAACACTTTATAATTGGGTCACGGCAAGGCAGAGGCCCCTCAAAGGAACATGTTGACACAGTTTAAAGATATGACGGGCAATAGTGGACATGTTACAGTTCGTCAACCTAAAAGCCACGAGGCTACAGTTTGTGAAACACTTGCTCAGAGAATCTGTCCAAATGTTTGGAAACAAGGCTGCTGCTCCTGTGGGTATTATCGCTCTGGAGAGTCTCCTGCCAGATCCCTAATCTGTTGTCTTCACATACAAACCAACAAGTCTGGAGAATGTCCAAACTCTGTTGTCCACACATTGTTTTCATATATTGTAGATGCCAGCTCTTTGTATGGTTATTGTTTATTCTTTATTCTTGGCGGGTTTTTGGTGTTTTAATGGAGAGAGGGTAAACGGGAAGTCCTACATTTTGGTGACCGCTAAGACTACACATTAAGACTATACCCTACATGTTTAAGAAGAATTTTATTTTTTTATTTTATTAATCCCCTTAGGGAAATTATTCCTCTGCATTTGACCCATCCTAGAATTAGGAGCAGCACTGAGTAGCGCCCGGGGAGCAATGGGGGTTGGGTACCTTGCTTAGGGGCCGGGGGGGGGGGGGGGGATTTGAATCGGCGACCCTCAGGTTAGAAGCCAAGTTCACTTTCCACTTGGCCACAGGCTGCCCAAAATACTTTTGTCAGAAGTGGGATTCGAACCCACGCCTCCAGAGGAGACTGCGACCTGAACGCAGCGCCTTAGACCGCTCGGCCATCCTGACTGTGTGTTTAGGTTATATGCTAAGACTACATGCTACGACTACACACTTGGACTAAACGCTTAGACTACATGTTTAGACTACACACTTAGACTACGCGCTTAGACTACACATTTAGACTACGCGTTTAGACTACACGGTAAGACTACACACTGAGACTACGCATTTAGACTACACACTTAGACAACACACCAAGACTACACACCAAGACTACACGCTTAGACTACGTGCTTAGACTACACACTGAGACTTCACGCTTAAACTACACACTTAGACGTCACACTAAGACTACACACTTAGACTTCATGCTTAAACTCCACACTAAGACTACACACTTAGACCACATGCTTAGACTACACACTTAGACTTCACGCTTAAACTACACACTTAGACTACACGGTAAGACTACATGTTTAGACTGTTTTCCCCTACTCAAGCCTCTCTGCAATTAAGTTGCCTACATATATAAATATCGTAACATCGTCTGCATCACATGACACTGTTGTAGAAGGGATCTCTAAAGACAAAATATCTTGACACAACTGCTCCCTAAATGTAAATTCTAAAATAAACAGCACTCTCTAAAGAAATTCAATTTGAACAGCAACTTTTTTTTGTTTTGGTTCATTATTTTTTTTTATGATATTATTCATCTTTTTCTTTTAATTTCATCATTGAAACAGAACATTTTATTCTTGAAATGCATTATTCCTGTTGATCAGGACGCTTGCATACAAATGTAATACCAGGATGTGGCCACTAGATGTGACTATTTACACATAGAAATGTTCATAGACACTATGATTCTATGGTATATGAAAAAAAAAGATTACAAATCATTGTTCATGACATGTGTCCATTATATATTATAGTAGCAGATTTCAAACACACATGGGACAGAGCCTTAATTCACTGTTTCTCAGCAGAAGTGAGGCTGCATCAACCTTTATTATCATTTTACTTACGTGATTCTCAAAGTGACAAGTGACACAAAACAGAGAGGCAAAAATCATAACCAAAAACAAACCTGAAATGCTGCAAAGACACAGAATGAAAAGAAACACAGGGACAATAAACACCATGTGTCCATGAGGAATCATCATTGTACATTTCAACAGTGATGCCGCTGCTGTGTCCTGTTTGGCGGCTCCAATTTGACAGTAGAGTACTCGGTCGAAGTCGCGTTCACGTCTGTGGAGAAGACAAAGTGTTGACACGCCTGCGACAACAACAGAGCCGTGAGGTTGACACAAAAGGAGAGACATGTTTGTGGTCTGACAGATCTGTCAGAAAAGAAAGTGGGAATTCACCGGAGATGCGTCTGGTTTCTGTGTGTCAACAAAGAAGAAAAAGAGTCAAGACACAGAGAGACACCACACGACTACACAGAGACACCACACCACTCCAAAGACACATTACATTACTTCAGGGAGACACTACAGTGCTACAGAGAGACATAAAATGACCACAAAGAGACATTAAATGACTACAAAGAGACACTGCCGTTCTACGGAGACATTAAATGGACACTGCGGTTCTACAAAGAGAGATTAAGTTACTACAAAGAGACGTTAAGCGACTACAAAGATACACTGCAGTTCTACAGAGAGACATTAAATGACTACAAAGAGACACTACACTACTACAAAGAAACATTAAATGACTACAAAGAGACATTGCCGTTCTACAAAGAGATATTAAGTAACTACAAATAGACATTAAATGACCACACAGAGACATTATATGACTTTAAATAGACACTACACTACTACGAAGAGATTTAAACGACATTACATGACAACAAATGTTTCTGTGTAAAGAAAATAATCACAAAACCCAAAGTCAGGTCAAACAAAGTAAAGATGCTCAGTCATGTTTCCTCAATGTTGGTATCAAAGACTTCCAAAAAAACACAGCAGTGTTCTCTGCTGGGTCAAAAGTCGATTTAAATCTAAATTTAAATCTAACACCTCACATGACTCGGTGACGACTACTACTGATGTCACACTGGGCCAATGAGAGCACAGAAAACTGGGTCAGAGGGTGGGGCTTCAGTCACTGGGAGCAACAACAAACAAACAGTGGAGGATTACGTAACATGGCATCGTCTGTGTTCACAACTGACAGTCGAATAATAGAAGTAAAATTATGCTTTAAAAATGCTCCATTGAAAAAAAAAACAATGAAGCGCCACCTGGTGGTTGTTTGCTTCCTCTGTTGAAATGTTTCAGTTCCAGACTCATAAAATCTGTGCTCATTAAAAAAATAAAAAAAGATTACACTACAAAGAGACCGTAAAAAACGTGTTTCATGAGGCTAACATAACATTGGTAATGTGTGAGTAGAAGCAGCGACCTACGCAATGCGATAACGTGAATTTCACGTTGTTTTCTTCACCTGCTTGGGTTGAAAACTCAACACCTTTACGTGAAACGTGAACGAGGACGCAAAGTCAGGGCAAGTAGATTAGCAACTGCCGTGACGCTCAGTATGTTTTTTACCTTTGATCCGCGGCGGTTTATGTCCCTGTGCGATCACGACGTCCGTGTACGAAAGATCGGAGTCACGTTTACCTGCAATACAACATAGAAACATGCTAGTTAGCTGCGGGCGGGCAACAGTGAAGGCCACCGATTAAACCAGCCATCATCTTGGCTTGTACAAGTTCCGGTTCTAAACAAAAATACACAACATCCGTTCAGCTCCCGCTCATTGGTTATCGCCCCCAATCGCTGTTCAGTCTCATCTGTTAATCCCTCACACGACAGGATAATTTGGCCAGATAATCTGTTCAAATCAGCCTAAAATCAGAAGGCACCCATGATTGTTCAATCGGGACCAAAATCTGGCCAATTATCCTCTAGCGCGGGGCGGCACTTTCAGAGATTTCTTTGGCAAATGCACGGAAAGTTGAACATTTCTCAACTTCCGCTGCATTCAGCGCCACATTGAGCGTGAGAGAGCAGCGTCTCCGTGCATGTGTTTGTTGTTTATGCTGAGACGACAGGAAGTGATAACAGACTGACCTTTGAGGCATCTGTAGAAGCAGAGCACTGACAGCACCAACCACAGGCAGGCACCCGTCACAGGAAGTAGAATGCGCAAGAGGTGTGAGTGAGGCCGCTCTCGATGTTGCACTTCAAAACAGAAAACCGCACAGGATGACCTCAGAGCAAAGACAGCTCACACATGGATTTGTAAAGGTGAAGGTTTGCATCTACACGTCTTTATCTCACTGTGAGGCAGAACCATGTCTCCAATGTAAAACTCGCTCACCTGTGACGGTCAGCCAGCTGTCAGGTGACTCCTCATCTCCTAAGACGCACCTGTACCGTCCTTCGTGCGACTTGGAGACGTCGCGCATGGTCATGTTTCCCGAGGCGCTGCTCAGCACGAAAAGATCGTCTCTATAGAAGCGGGCGGTGAGGTTGGAGGACGGCGTCGGGCGTTCACATCGCAGAGTCACGTCATCTCCCTCCGCCACAGGATGGACGGGAGCCCCGAGGATCACATCGCCATCTGCAGGACAAGAAAACGTTCACGCCCAAGGACAAGGCCTCGTTGAGGCGGTACTTTGGTAATGGAAAATGACGTGACTGCCGAGCCAAGTAGTTCTAGAACTGTATCTTGAAAAAGCGCCGTTACATTTATCTATTTGTCTATTTCAGTTGTCTCCATGTTTGTTGACGCTTGCAACTTGGCGCTGCCCTCTAGAGGACGTATTGTGTAAAAGACACACAGAGGTACGTAGGGCAGTGGAGGAGATAACGTTTGGGACAGACAGACATTAAACGCATTCATGTACCTGCCACGGAGATGTTGATGATGTCACCGCGGACTCCTGCTTCAGACTCACACCAGTAAACGCCGGCGTCTAACTGTAGGACGTGATCAATGAAGCAGCTGGACTTGTCGGTTTCATTCCCGGAACCGCGACACTCTCGAGTCGCGTTTGGGGACGTGTTCATCATCACTCTCCAGTCGGAGGAGTTCCCCAGCTGCCCACAGGTCAAAGTCATGGACTCGTACATGAAGAACTGGGATCTGTTTGGAAGGACTGTGAGTGCGACTGCAAGAAACAGAGACAGAGACAACCGGTCCATAAATACGACTACATGATCGGGCCCTTGTGTCCCCCGAGCAAGTCAGGGAGTGCAGCAGTGGCCGACTTCCTGTTGAGTTTAGGCCATGGTTACGGTCGACTTTTTTGTTCGTCTTGGTCTATAACATCTTCCCACCAAGTTTCGGGAAATTCGGTGGAACTCGATTTTGCCTCCGTTTTCATCTTTATGTCATTTGGGCCCCTGCCATTCCTACAATGGAGATTCAATAGTGCTGACGGTGGCACACTAATTTAAAACTAACAAATCATCATGGCCAGAATATAAAGCAACTTCACGAGTGTAATAAAACCTCTTCTGCCCAAACTGTCTTAATCAAATCCACAGATTTTGTCCCATCGTACCTCTGTGATATTTAAAGAATACTTCCACTGCTTTATTTCATTGTTACACAGACTTAGACAGACCACTGACTACAACATTTGGACTTAGTGATGGACGCAGCAGTGGATCGACAACTCCTGTGTGCTGCGATGTTAAAATCACTGATTTTCTCTATGGGCTTTGGTGTGGGAGAGTTTATCCTGCCCCCTCACTTTTTTTCTCTTGGCTTAAAGTTGAAAAGAAATTCATCTACACGTTATATTTCACTTTTTCATGACTGTTTTCTGTTTAATTGTCAGAATTTAGATTCTACAAACTCAAAAATGCTTTCATTTCATTTCCCTTTCCCTGCAGAGCAAACGACAGCCGACCTGCATCTGTCTCTCATCTCAACACATTCAGTGACTTGAAGCAAACTCGTCACATCTGCATCTCTAACATGACCAAAACATGACCAAAACATGACCAAAACATGACCAAAACATGACAAAAACAAACAAATCTCTGCTGACGATGTCATGAACACTCAGAGATGTAATAATCGATCAGTGATCAATCGACACGAGTCGAGCGTTACTCACCAGCGACGGTGCACAGTGTTGCTGCGTCCATGGCTGCTGACGCTCTGAGCCTTTCAAAATATGTCAATAAACAGGAAGTGCTGTGACATGAGATTCTGGTTTCCTTTCACTTTCTTTAGAAAAAAAAAAGGTTGTTTTTCAAAACACTGACAGAAGATGGGGATGAATGGATGATGGGTGGGTGGATGATGAATGGGTGGGTGTATGGATGAATGGGTGGGTCGTTGGATGGAAGAATGGATGGTGGCTCAGTGGATGAATGGATGATGGGTGGTTGGATGGATGGATGGATGATAGGTGGGTCAGTGATGAATGATGGACGATGGGTGGATAGAGATGGTGGATGATGGGTGGGTCAGTGGATGAATGGTTCGTGGGTTGGTGGATGGATGAATGAATGGATGGATGGATAATGGGTGGGCGGATGAATGGATGGTGGGGGGATGGATGGATGAAGGGTGAGTAGATGGATAGATGATGAGTGGGTCAGTGGATAGATGAATGGATGACAGGTGGATCAGTGGATGAATGAATGGTGGGTCGGTGGGTGGATGGTTATATGGATGAGAGGAAGGATGGATAAATGAATAGTGGGTGGGTCAGTAGATGGATGGATGGATTAACCCGTCACATTATCGCAAATCATAATCAAGACCACATTAATAATATATTTGTAAATATACACCATAATATACACCATATTGCGCAAAAGACACTTTTGTATATTATATATTATTACTTTATTAAGAACATTGAATGACTTTAATTTCTGTCACAACTAACATTCTTCTAAACATGTGAACCACACAAATGAATCACAGCAGAATTGCGTTATTGAAACCACAAACACAATCAAGGGCAGAAAATTTCTGTAAAAACTTTTTTCAGGGACCACAATTAGTCTCGTGAGCCTGTGTTTGGGAAACCCCGCGGTACCACCAGCGAAACTCAGTAAGTGATACATCAGGTATCAGTGAGACTGCCGTTCCTTTGCTCACCGTGCTTTTAATTTGAAAGGAACATAACATGTATAAAAAAAAATTATTTGAGTAAAAGTGTTTTTGTAAACGCTGACTTCTTTATTTATTCTACTTTTATGAATAAGGTCAGTGAATTTGCTGAGTCATAAATCATATGACGATGAGTCATAGTTTTATTACCACACGCACATTTGAATCCGTAGTAGGACAGGTTGTTAAAAACCCAACCAACGGAATTACATTTTTTTTTTTAAATCTGACAGTAAATGTCAAATATAAAGCAGCAAAAACTTTTTTGGAATATTCCGTTTCTGTATTCTGAGTCTTTGTCTCGAGAACGTTGTGGAACATTCTTTCCCCTTGACTCACTCAAAAATAGTACTGACGTCAGGGTTTCTATTAAATACATGCGTGTACGTCTGACGTTAAACACAGACGCCGATTCCGCCGTCTCGACGACATGACGTTCGCAGAAACGTGTCCACGCTTGCCTAACTCTTCAAAATGGACCGTCTTCTTGCTGTATTTTGTCTCTCGGGTCTCCTGGACTTTTCCAGCTGAAGGTAGGTAAGACGTAGCTGTTTAACATGTTTGTTTTCGCTCACCTGAAAGTGACAAATCTAACTTACCCGCTGTAATATTTTTTAAAATAGTGTTACTCGTTGTCTTGTTCGCAACGTTGGGATTTGAGTATGATTTCTTTTTTTCACAGAAATTATTTTGAAATGTTAAGTAAGCCGAATCGATCATTACCGATCCATATTTGTTTCTAGCCCTGTCATTTACTAAACATTGTGAATATCTGACTTAAATGGCGAAGAGAACTTAGAAATGTGAAGATTCTCTACCAGATTCTGTAATCGTAAACAGGCGGTAGAGCGCTGTTCAGCCACATAGTTGAGATGAATTTATTCTCCTAACTTGAATATTTTGTTCACGTAAGTGTGCCGAATTATTCACGAGCAGTATAAATTTGTTTCGGCACTTTTAGTTTACCGGTAATATGTTAATTAAATGGTGAAGGAAAGCTCGAAAAAACGAAGGTCGGCAATGTTTTGCTGTTTGGACATACACTTTTTCTTTTTTGGCGTGAATAAATAAAACATAGTAAATTAGCCGAATTGACTGCTAGTAGTTCATATTCATGTTTTATCCCCTATTATTCCGATTACTGGCAAGTCATGTATGTAGTGGTGAATAAAACGTGAAACCGTGAGGAATCACTGGGAGGTTCTGTAGTCAGAGTAGTGCCGTTTATTGAGCTTCGTTTACTTTTCTAAACCTGTATACTTTAGACAACATACTTAGCCGAATTTACTGTTAGCAGTCCATATTTATGTTCTGTCATTTAGTGTTCTGATTACTATCAATTATTGTCAGCATTAGTGAATAAAACATAGAAACGTGAACATTCTCATGCAGATTCTGCACTTTAACAAGGGTTTGTAACTGGAGCTGATTTAATGAACCCCATAAAAAGTCGCTTATTGTTTATTATTTATTTTTTAATGATAATTCACAAAAATAAAAATAAATTTCTGACTGTTTACCAGGTCTGTCTCGTGTGATTGGTTCCCCTAAGCCAATCACAGCCGCCCCGGGTGATGACGTAATCCTGCCGTGTCACCTGGAACCTCGGGTCAACGCGCAGTGGATCACGCTGGAATGGACGAGAACTGACATGAAGCCCGGCTATGTGTACTTTCGTCGAGGCGGGGTAGAGCTCAGGGACACGAAGATCTCATCGTACGCAGACAGGGCGGCGCTGTTCGCAGACGAGCTGAAGCGTGGCAACATGTCGCTGAGCATCAGGAACGTAACGTTGGCAGATAAAGGAACGTACCGATGTTTCGTCCCCAGTTTAAAGAGCCATGTCGTCGTACAGCTTGTTGTTATTGAGAAACAAACGTGGACGACGGCAGCGCCGCTGACAACCAGAGATCTCCAGACTCCAGATCCTGGAGTTGTGACGGATGCCAACGGTGAGAAAACAATAAAAGACTCAAAACATCGCTTTGTTGTTTCATTTTTGTTTGTGGTGACTTTTTTTTAAATGACGTGTTTGTTTGTTGCCAGACGTTCGAAGGCGTCCCATCATCTGGATCCTGCCTGCGGTCAGCATCGCATTGCTACTGGTAACGGCGGCCACCGTATTTATCGTCAAACGTAAGCGGCGGCGACATGAGGACGTGGGGAACAAGCAAACGGACGACGCTGCGTCGGGTCTCATTGTAGCCGAGACGCAAAGCAAACCGTTTGCTGCGTAGACGACGTGGGCCAGGAAACATCGGTGGCCGTTGTTGGGACGAAAACCAGAGCAGAGGGGGCGTGGCTTCCCTGTGGTGGATAACTGTGAAAATCGTGTACCATGGAAATGGATCATCAATCACATTCTTCAAAGGAAGACATAACAGACTTCGGGAATAAAGGAAGCAAGGAAGGAAAGGAAAGGAAGGAAAGCAACTTTATTGTCATTATATTGGTATTGTACAACGAGATGTCGAGGTCAGATGGAGGGTTGATCAGAGCCGCCACAAGGGACCAACCTGACCGAATGTAACTAACATTCTAACATGTTTTGATGGTGGGAGGAAACTGGAGAGCCCAGGGGAAACCCACGCAGACATAGGGAGAATATGCAAACTCCACACAGAAAGGTCCCAGACCAGGAATTGAACCCAGCACCTTATTGCTGTGAGGCAACAGTGCTAACCACCACCACTTCTAACCACTGCGCCACCATGCCGCCATAAATTGTGTCGTACAGTATTTAATCACCGACGTTTGTTACCTCAACTCTAACGCAAAAGAGTTACGTTAACTGAACCAAAGTTACGTGAGACTAAAATTAAGTTTTAGTGTTTTGTGAAGATTTCGACTGTAAACAAAAGGTGGATGACAACCTCACATGACAACCTCGCCCCCTGGTGGCTGGATGCACTGTAGGTCATAAGCTCTGCCCCCTCATTGTTAGCAGATGGGACACGAAAAAACAAATATTGCACGAATCTGAAATTATTTCACATTTGAAAGTTTTTTTTTGTTTGTTTGTTTTCAGAAACGAGAAGAAAACTTTTGGGTGAAAATTTCTACTTGTGATTTTTCGCCATAAAGTTTTCAAATCTCAGTTTGTCAGATTTTTCTTTTTTTTTTTATAAAATGCGATGCCCTCAACTTAATTTGTTTTCGCAGAGAAACAAACAAACTGGACAAACTTTACAACTAGAAAAAAAAGAAAAAAATTGATTTTGAAAACTTTGATTTTTTTAAAATTTAAGCCATTTGAAAGTTTGAAGAGACAAAAACTTAAATTAAGTTTATGTTTCAAAGAAAAACAAACCTTTTAATAAAAATTTTATTTCCCTTTTTATTTTAAAGAAAAAAAAACGAAAAGTCTGAACTTGAAAAAGTATTTCCAGTGTTTGTTTGTTTTTTAAACGCAGGTTATCTTACATTTAAAGGATTGCAGGACGTGACTTGTGACGTGAATTGATTGTTCCAGACCGATTGTCCGATTTTGTTATTTGTGGTGATTTTTCTGAAGTTAACATGTCGGGTTTACACATGTTTTATATCCTCAAACCTCAACACTGATTGTTTCACATTCTATAAGCTTAACACTAACAGGAATGTATTTTTATACGTCAATAATTCCATATAGAGACGTAGACGTCACTGTTTATACGACATTTAGTCTTTATTTATTCTATTTATTTAATTTTTTTTACCTCAGTGAACTGTCGTTTTTTATATTCTGTTTCTGTTGACGGAAACGGTGAAGGCACTACATGAAGTTACGGAAGTGTTTCTGTGACGTGGTTAAATAAAGCTTGTTTTGAATCAGTTGCTGGTTGTCTTTAATGTGAAACTACATGATGCGTTCAAGTGCCGGTGGACGTCAGAGCTCCCGACTCGTCACACAAACCCAATGTGTTCCATACATGTTTTATAATGTGACAACTTCCTGAAGAAACGGGGTACTTCCTGTCTGAAAAAAAATACTTTGCGGCATTTTGGGTATTCAAATTATATCCTATTTAATTTTAGTCGTAATTGTTACAAAATAAAAGGTTTTTGTTAGCTTCCATTTTAGTATTAATTCTTAAAGAATAAAATCATTTTTTTTAATGATGTAGTTCTAACACAATAAAATGCGTATTTTAATGAAAACGCTACTGAGAGTCGTAATTTCTATAAAATAGGTTTTCCATGTTCGCTTTCATCTTAGTCATCATTCTTACAAAAAACTTTGGTTCTTTTTTTGTTAGCTTTCTTTTTTTAAATCAGTAATTCCATAACTGTCTCTAACACTTGGGGTAACAGGAAGTATCCACACTTTTGCACATGCTACAAACTAATTGTGTTTCTGACATGGATTATCTAGTGATGCTCTATTTCATTTGTGCATTAGAAAACAAAAAACGGAACGGAATCATAAAATTGTGTATATATATACATATATATATATATATATAGAGCGTGTTTGTATAAAAGTTGATTTCACTGCTCTTGGAAAAGAAATATTGTAAACGGTGGACGAGAAGAGTAAACGGCCACATTTTTCTGCTCAGTGACCAAGACTAGTTTTATGAAGTTTCGGTCCACGAAGTGCATTTTTGTGAGGTTTAATTATTTTTTTTTAGATTTCCCAGCTGCACTTGAACGTTACCGTCAGACCCTATGACGAGCTGTCCGTGGTCCTGAAACACGACCTTCCATTAACAGTGTCCTCAAATTATTTTTCTTTTTTTTCTAATTCTTCTTTTTCTTCTTCTTCTTCTTCTTATTGTTATTATTGTTCTTACTCTTCTTATTAATATTAGTGCTGTTATAGTTATTGTTGATGTTGTGGCCCTCGTCGCCGCGAGGCATCGCAGTCAAATATCTCGTGCTCTCATCTCGGGGAGGCTCGTGAGTGGGTGGCACTGTGACGTCACCAATTCAAAAACCGTAGGCTGCCAAAGATCGTATCGGTTGACAGGAACCGCCACTGAAGATATTTATTTATTTTTAATTTATGCGTGGGACATTAAAGTAAATATGTATTTAAAAAAATAATAATTACATGACGTCATTTATTTATTTTAAATTAGTATATATTTGTATTATTGGTCTTATGTTGTTGCTGGGTGTGACGCATCTTTGAATAGACGATCTTTGTCATTATCTCGCTCTCGCTCTCTCTCTGTGGGTTTGGTCTGGTTCTGTCTCGACACCAATTCGGAGCAAAAAAATAAACGCACAGACATTAACCCGCAGGATTTTACCCGCCAACGAGCCCACGCGACACTTCCACGCGTTTCTGGGGTTTTATTTTTTTTCTTTAAAAAAAAAAAAACAACAACACAAACAAAAACAGGCCGGTTTTGTTTGTGTGTCTGTTCTTTTCCCTCCGCAGCTGAAGTGAAGTGATGTCCGTCGCGGGTTTGAAGAAGCAGTTTCACAAAGCCACACAGGTGAGTGCGTGTGTGTGTCTTAGCGTGCGCGCGCATGTGTGCGCGTGTGTTGAATTATACATAACAAACGGATCAATAATGAAAAAAACGGGGCAGCTGTGAAGTAAACACCGTTGACGCATCGACTCCAATTAACGTTAAATTCTCATTTTCGTCATGTTTATATAAAAAAACACACATACATATACACAAACGGGTTGTAATGTTATGTAACGTGTGTGTGTGTGTGAGATTGGCTGTTGCTGCACGCAACAGGGAATTCCCTCCATCATCCCTCCTTCTTCCCTTCCTCCATCCCTCATTCCTCAACATCTTTCCTTCCTTGGTCCTTCATCCACTCTGCCCTCTGTCCTTTTCCTACTTTTTACCTACCGACCTTCCTTCATTCTGTCCTTCTTCCCTCCACCATCCATTCCTCCTTCTTGCCATATTTATCCATTCTTCCTTCCTTCTTTCTTCTCCCCCATTCCTTCCTTTCTTATTTCAAACTTATTTTGCCCTTCTTTCCTTTCCTTCCTTCCTTCTGTCCTTTCACCTTACTTAGACCATCCCTTCATGTTGTCATCTTTACCCTTTCTTCCTTAATTTTTCCGACTGTCTTTCTATCCTCCTACTTTCATCCCTCCAACACTTTCTACTTCTTCCTCCGCTTCCCTGTCCTACTTATATCCTTTCTTTCATGCTTCCTTCCTTGATCCCTCCTTGTTTTCCTTCTTCTCCTCCTCCACCGAGAGCTCTAACGCTGCCCTCTACAGTCCTTCTTTCCTCTCTCATCTGTTCGTTTCCTCTTCTCTTCATCACCTGTCTCCTCCATTGTCACATGACTGTCCTCACTGGTCATGTGACTCCTCTTGTTACACTCAACACTGCTGCTTTTCTTTCATGTGTCATGTGAGAAATGTGGGGCCAATCAGGAAAAACACATGTTTTTGTTGTTTTTGTTTTGTTTTGTTGGTTTTCTGATGTGGGAAGAAACAAACAAACGTGTGTGTGTGGCTGCCATGGTGACATTGTTACCTGAATGGTGTGTGTGGCTGCCTCTCTCCGCCTCTTTCTCCTCCTTGACCTTTGACCCCTCACAAACATTGAATCAAGCTAATTTATCAGCAACGGTGACTCAGCAAAATGAGACAAAAGGAGGTGTAGAGGTGTGTGTCAGCACTGCGCCCCCTGCAGGTCATCAACAGAACAGAATCCTTTAAAAAAAAATTGATTCAGGTTACTGATGAAGACAAAAAAATAAAATAATTGGAGAAACAAACACGGCTAAGACGGTTATGTAACTGTGTGTGTGTGTGCGTGTTTGTTTTTGGAAACATGAGAGGACCCAGGCAGATCCCTGTCTCCATGGTAACTGCCTCTTCCTCCTTGTCTGTCGGTCCTTCTCTTCTTTCTTTGCTGCTGTGTTTTTGTGTTGTTGTGATCAAACACACTTAGGAGGCTGAAGCACCGATCGCTGGGGGAGGCGGAGCCACTGAGTCACATGACTGATCATATTTTGAATAGATTTTACTCACATGACTGTGGCTGTTGAAATGTTTGTGTTGTTGATACGTAAACTACAAGACCACAGTTTAAGATCCAGACTCTATAACATGAATTAAAGGAAATGTAACGTTGGAGAGGTCAAAAACGTGCATTGTGACGCCTCTGAGGGCCTTGAACTTTGACCTTTGGCCACCAAAATCTCAATAGATGGTCGTCACTGTGTCTCTCGTTACAGAAAGTCAGTGAGAAGGTTGGAGGAGCAGAAGGAACCAAGTTAGACGATGACTTCAAAGAAATGGAAAAGGTAAAAAATACTGTATCTTCATTTATAGAAGATGAAGTATGACACACGTGATTTAGTGAAATTATATTCACTGTTAAATTTCTGTTATAACGCTGGAAAACACCTAGAAAATGATGTATGAAACCAGCAACAGAGTCTTTAAACTAATTAACTAGTTAACCATAATCATAGCGTAGTTAACTTACTTAGCTCATAGCTACTATGACTTAGTTAACTTACTTACCTGATAGCTAATATAGCTTAGTTAACTTAGCTTATAGCTAATATAGCTTAATTTATTATCTTACTTAAATTATGTAGCTTATTGCTTACTTAGCATAGTAAACTCACTTAGCTTATAACTAATATATCTTAGTTAACTTAATAAGCCTATTAAGTTATGTAGCTTCTTGTGCATACAGCATAGTTAACTTCCTTAACTTATAGTTAATATATCTTAATTAACTTACTCAGCTTACTCAGTTTATCCATTACCAGACTCGCTTAGCTTATTTAGCTGACTTAGTTAAGTAAACAAGGTAATGCATTAACGTTAACTCTAAGCAAAGTAAGAAATTCAAACTACTGTCTATATAGTTTACTTAATAAATAGCGTTGTTAGCTCCTCATTTGTATAGCTTACTTAGGTAAAGCTCACTCTGTTTTAATAAAAATAAGATAGAAAAAAAACGTATAACTACTATTTTTCACTAATATTTTCTACAAATTAAAAAAAACAGTGTTCAAAAGAGCCAGTTAGGCTGGGTGTTCATATCTGGATGACGTCACTCGTCTCACAATGTGTTCTTCTCTGCAGAAGGTGGACATCACCAGCAGGGCGGTGTTGGACATCATGACCAAAACCACAGAATACCTACAACCCAATCCAGGTGAGTCAAACCCAACCAGCACAACAAATCACAGCAAACAAACGTCTTATAATTACGTTATAGTTACGTCAATCTCAGTCACAATCGGACTCGTGCTTCTTTAAAGCGTCCAGAGCCAAGCTGAGTATGATCAACACCATGTCCAAGATCCGCGGGCAGGAGAAGGGACCTGGTTACCCTCAGGCTGAGTCCGTCCTGGGAGACGCCATGCTGAAGTTTGGACGGGAGTTAGGAGAGGAGTCCACCTTTGGTAAAGTATCTGCATTCATTTAGACATGGTGGCGTTTAGCTCAATGCTGATTATTAAAGTCTATATAGAGGAAAAACAGATTATCACACCATAAAAATGTGTTCAGACAATCTTTTTCGGCTGCTCCCTCTCTAGTGGTCACCACAACGGATGATCCTCATATTTGATTTGGCATTGTTTTTTTAAATGCCGGATGCCCTTCATTAGGCAAACCCTCCCTTTTATCTGGGCTTGGGACTGGCACCAGGAGTACACTGGATGTTGTCCCCCCACCCCACTCAAGTGGCTGGGGTCATTTTAGCAATGGGGATTGGGTACCTTGCTCAGGGGTATTCCAGCCCTTCACCTGGCAAGGATTCTAATTGGCAACCCTCCGGTTTCAAGCCAAGTTCCCTTTCTTCTTGGCCATGGGCTTCCCACTTGCTACATAGAGAAATAACCATTGATTAAGTCTGAGTACACTCTCTCAGAGTAAATCCTGATCTCTGTTTCCATTGCCTGTTTGTTCCATGTTTGTGTCCTCTACAAAACTGTTACCCATTGTCCCTTCCTTCCAGGCCTGGCACTGACTGATGCCTCTGAGGCGATGAAGGAGCTTGGGGAGGTGAAGGATGCTCTGGACATGGAGGTCAAACAGAACTTCATCGACCCACTCCAGAACCTCCATGACAAAGACCTCAAGGAGATACAGGTAAGAAAAAGACGCGGCGCCTCTCATCCGAAACATGTCCGTGGATCACTCATGGTCTTCCACACATTCCTCTCCTGTTTCCTGTCTTCCACTGCAGCACCATCTGAAGAAGATGGAGGGCCGACGTCTGGACTTTGACTACAAGAAGAAGCGTCAGGGAAAAGTCCAGGACGAGGAAATCAAACAGGCGCTGGAGAAGTTTGACGAGAGCAAAGAGATAGCAGAGCAGAGCATGTTCAACCTGCTGGAAAGTGATGTAAGCACAACGCCACCTTGTCCTGGCCAGCATGGGTCCAGGATATGGCTACATTATGTATGTGTGTGTGTGTGTGTGTGTGTGTTGCAGATAGAGCAGGTGAGCCAGCTGGCAGCACTGGTCCAGGCTCAGCTGGAGTACCACAGACGCGCCTCTGAAATCCTCCAGCAGCTCTCCAGCAAGATGGAGGACAGGTGATTATCAATCTGTATGCCGACGATATACATCAATTCGTGTGATCACACCAATGTTTTAATTAATTAATTTATTTTTAAACTGGGTCTTCTTTTGTTGTTAATCAGGATAAAAGAAGTGTCCAGTAAACCGAGGAAGGAGTACACTCCCAAACCCAGAATGACCCTGGAGCTTCTGCCCCCTAGTGAAAGCCACAATGGGGGGATTCACTCCGCCAAGTCTCCCGGGAGATCACCAGGTACAGGTGGACTCGTCATGTCATGTCATGTCCGTTAACGCAGACATATGATAACAGCAAAGTCAATGTTGACTATCAGCTCAACGTGGAAGTCATTGATTAAACACAGAAACATAAACTGGGAACATTAGATTTACAATTTCAATTTCAGGATTAAACCTGGGAACATGGATTTTAATTTTAGGATTAACATAGAAATTTACATTTGTAGCTCCCTGATTAAATTTTGGAGAATTTCAGGATTAAGCCCAGGAATATACATTGTTAACTGCAGGACTAAACCCAGGAAATTGATTTTAAATTCCCAGGACCATGATACTATTTTCTTCTTCAGAATTAAACCAATTAACATGGATTATTTTAATTTTAGGATTAAACCCAGGAATTGGATTTTTAGAACTTTGGTATTAAACCCAGGAATATTTTTTTTAATCTCATGGAGACTGACCTTGTAGACATTTTTCTCTTTACATTAATAAATGTGTGCGTTTCACATATTTAAATATGTTAAATATATCCAGTGGAGGTCGTAGTCTTTGAGAGATAGTTTTTCTTTGCGACACAAAAACCAAAAATTTTTTGTCCCTTCACAGCTCCCATGGACCAGCCCTGCTGCCGAGCCCTGTACGACTTCGAGCCAGAGAACGAGGGCGAGCTGGGCTTCAAAGAGGGTGACGTCATCACCTTGACCAATCAGATCGACGACAACTGGTACGAGGGTATGATCAACGGCCAGTCGGGCTTCTTCCCCATCAACTACGTGGATATTCTGGTGCCCCTCCCACAGTAGGCTGAAAACCTCAACCCAACCAATCCCGACGCCTGGAAAACAGCCTGTATTTGCATAAACAACAAACCACGCCCTCCTTCTACTTCTTCTTCTGTGCCACGCTGCTTTCATGGAGTGGACTAAAATGAGAGAGGAGGCGGAGCCAGTGTAGGTGGGAGGAGTCGGCGGCAGCGGGGGGGGGTGCTATTTGCAGCTGGAGAGTGAGAGAGAGTGAGACAAGGATGCAGAAAAACAGAGACAGGGAGGAAGACGAGGCGACGGTTGTTTACAGCACATTTGCGTGGCCGCACGGAAACCAATGAGGCTTTGGAGACCTTCGGTGTATATGTACGTGCATGTATGTGTGTGTACGTGTGCTTCCTACTAATGCCTGGAACTTTCCTCTCTTCTCACTTTTATTGTCTTGAGTCTTTCTTTATGTCTTTTCTATTTCGACTTGCCTTCTTGTGCTTTTCACAGCCATACTTCGCTCCTTACTCGGCTAGCCTTGCCCCTTTTAGCATGGCTCCAAACTGACCACTGATAGGTGATGCAGAGCTACAGTTGGTCATCAGACCCGCCGCTTTATATTTAGTAAAGGCCTTTGTTCGTTATATACATTTTACTTGCACATTAATCATGTTTTTGAGCCCGAGTAACATCCTTCTCAGCTTAAGTCTGCGATACATTGAGAATAATGAAACAGAAGTTTGTATATATACAGGATATACTGCTCACTCCCCCACACTAAAGTCTGTAGAGAAAATGTGCGTTTTTAGCTCCAAGGGACACAGGAGCTGCTGGTCTACTGCTGCCTTGTGTGGTCAGTTTGTGCCACTGAGGTTTTCAAAAACTGAAAACACAAAATAAGTCATATGGTTTCATTTATGGAGGCAGCAGTGGTTCAACAACTCCTGTGAGCCCTAAATGAAAATCTCAGATTTTGTGCAGGAGAGTTTTAGTGGCAACCATATTGTTAAAATATCGTAGACTTAAGAGGATGTACATTTTATTTTGTGAGCAAGGCACTGAAATGTGTCAGCAAATTATTAGCAATGTCATGCTGTTCATTTCTTGTCGTCGTTGATGTGAAAAGGCTTTAAATCTCGTTCTCTTTCTCGCACTTCTACAAACAAACTACTGTTGTCTACTCGGCGGCTGTTTGCATGAACCAGCCACTTCAAAAATCACATCTGATCGCCAGGTCCGGTTTTCGGGATCCTCGTTAAATAAAGTCGTATCTGCAATAACACAACCAGCACAGTTGTAAAGAACAGCTAAGAAGCTAATTTCAGTGTTGACAGAGAAAAAGGTGCTTGGGTCTTTTTTTCTGTGTGCGAAGTTCGCAGTGTTTTTCGTGTACCGCGTGGGAAAAAAAACGATGCTCGTTGATACGTCTTGTTTGTGGCTTTTGCATGCAGGACTGTGTGGAACAGTGGAAACTGCTGTGGAATAATAATAGTATCAAGCATTTTACGAAACACCTCACCGATTGACTCAGTGTAACTCCACCAAATATACTCGAAAAAACCACCAAGAGGTGTTTAAAGTCAATTTCAGTATTACTTTAGAATCAACAACTTTAGCAGTGTCTCAATTAAGGCTCCTCCTCCTTTAGAGGCTGCAAATCAACTGTCCCATTCCGAAGGCTCCTCCCCCTATCATCCACAAGCAACAACTGATCCAACCAAACTGCGGATCTTTGGTCGCAATGGTCGCAAATCATCCTAAGGACGTACCGCAACGTAAAAATTAATCAAGTTTGAGTTTTCAGTCGTACATGTGGCGTCACATGTGCTTAGCGATTGTGTGAGAAATTTCCCGGTATACCAGACCACTTCATCGATCGCACCTGATGGAGGCAGAGCCATATTTGAGACACAGAATCATGTTGACACATTTGTAGCAAAGTTCTGGACTATTTTTGAAGAGTTGTAACATCTGATTTGAATATTACGAACTGACAGTCCGTTCACTCCCTCAGCCTGCGTCATGTATTTACTGGGACTTATACAACAGCTAAAGTAATGTGTCCATTAGCAGTGTTCACACTCTGAGACTGACGTTAAAAGCTTTTTTATCAATTAAAGTATTGATCACTGCCATTATAATACTGCCGTCTACAGTGTGAACGATCAGCTTCTTTATAAAATCAAAACAAAACACTGTTTAAACCACAGTGGCAGATACGTATTTTTGAAAAACGGGGATATGTTTTAGTATGAACAAAAAGGAAGTGGGACTTTTATTTTGAACACCTAAACTTTGTCTTTTAGCGTAGACAGAAACTGAGACAAATACAGACTTTTATTTGAAAACCTCTTTTTTAGTGTGGATGGACACAAAACTGACTTTAGTGTGGACTTAAAGAAACTGAGATGAAAATGGAAAGAGCTGACTTTATTTTTGAAAATGTCATGTTGTAATTCAGTGTGGACGAACCAAAAACTGACTTTAGTGTGGATGGACAGAAACTGAGACGGAAACAGACAGAAACTGACTTATGAAAAGTGATGTGTTTCATTGCAGGGTTTCAGAAGCTGACCTGTATTTTGAAAACTGTGGCATTTTGTGTTAGTGTGGACAGATAGATTTTTGAAAACAGTGATGGCGACACCCACATTCTTGTCATGATTGGTTCTAATCAGTCATGACTCGATGACCAGCAGCGGATGTGTCGCGAACATTTCCTGTCGGTAACAGTTACACTTCGCTGTCACTCAAAACAAAACAAACACAAACACAAAGCCCTACTCTTGTTTTTCTGTTACTAAGCAACCAACTACTTCCTGTTTACACCCTTTCCGGTGTGCTAGTGTGGACACACACCTTTTTCACCTTTGAATTGACCATAGTAATAATTTACCTGTTGAAAGGTAAAATGGACACAAAATGGAGTGTGTGAGTGTGTGTGAGCTGCATGCTTTTGTCCTTTGTCATCCCGATTCTCCTCCAGTGGCTTTATTGTGTGTTTATATTAGCTTAATACGTACAGTATTTCTCTCCTTCAAATGACAAAGTGCTTTAAGACTTTATGGAACTTTCTTAGAAAATGTTCTTCTTTCTTTTTTTGCTCATGTCTTTTTCTGTTCGATCTGATCTCTATGGCGACATGTATTCTGACCTCAGTGAGGGATTTTTCAGTGTTCACATCACTTTACGCGGTTCACTGTCAACCATAGGCAGATGTTTATAGGAGAGTGAAGCAATGTGGATGTGTCTAAAAGCTGTATTATCTTGAATGTCCACCAGGGGGCGACTCTATTGGCTTGTATGTAATTCTGTGAAAACATAGAAGTCCACTTCTCGCAGTATTTTCTGTGTATTTGGATTTGTGAACTGGTTAAGAGTTTTGTCTGTACTTCATTTGTTTCATAAACGTTAGCTTTCAAGAGGATGTTAAATTTATTTCAAAAACTTAACCAATGAAACATACTACTTACATTTCATATAAGAAAAACACATTAATAATGTTAAAAGCCACATTTCGAATTCCACACATGATCCCACATTCTATTCCAATCCAGCGTATTATTCTAGCCACAGCACGAATTTGAAACATTCGGTCCGCGATGTCACACATTTTGAGCTTCGCACTGATGTCCGCAATGGGGTAGACCACTAGAGAATCACCCTCTGCCGATGAACCTGGCATCTTCTGATGAGCTACACGTGTGTTTGTGACCCATGCAGTTTATTTATTTATTTATATACTTTATTTATATGTCTTTTTATTTATTTATTTATTCCTGTGTCTGACTCATGGGTTAGGCACCAGTGGTGTAATTGACGATTGTCAGTACATTGGTATATGATATGTGGGGACTATATGAGGGGTGGGGTTTGGGGCTAGGGTTGTGTGGTCAATGGCAAAAACTTAGCTGTGATATTAACTAACTGTTGCTCTCCTCGTATTTGGATGATGATGATGTAACCTCAGACCACTGTATGTATAACTTCTTGTTGTGAAGATGACCTATGATGTAACAACAATAAAGAATTAGCTCCGTCTCCTACGATGTTCCTCATCGTACAGTAACGGAGTGTTCATTAGCATCTAAGGACAGTTGGAGTGTGGCTATTTTTATATATTTAACATTTCTTCTTACTTTGCTATAGAAAAAGTAGGAAACAGAAATGCTAACTGTGCTATCTGGCCTATTAGCTAGCATTTTCTGATTCACAGCTATCCCATAGTAGGTGTTAGCTAATTATATTTGGCACTGCACAGCATTGTTTATTTTTCAGCCACCGTGGAGATCAAATGTTTTTGGCTAACTTTGCTAAATTAGCTGAGTAAATGGTTATTTTTGTCTTATTTAAATGTGACAATAAGGCGAGTGTGATACATTGCAAACAAATGACGTTGTAAACAAATAGTTATCATGACATAAAGGAAAAGGGGGAAAAAAGAAACATCCTTATCCCAGAAACAAAGCCATTCAAATACTCGCCATAGACGTCAGTCCAAATGAGGGAACATGACTCGGGGAAAAAATCTCTACACTATTTACCTCTGTGTTCAACCGTCTTATGTGCTAATCGAAGCAGTATCAATAAAAGCATTGATTTATGGCTGTTCTGTATCCGTGTAATGCACCTTAAACGCCGGCATCGGCGCTGAAGAGCCTCGTTTCCTTCCTGCTTCCATTTCCCTCCTTTTACACATAAACACTTGATGCTTTCAAGTGCCTCTCAAAAACTCGGAATGTTTCCACTTTTGCACATCAAACAGGAAACATTTTGCACAAACATGAAGTATCTGAATAGTGACTAACTTGAATACACATGATTATATTTATATTATATGTATTTGTGGGTAAATCGAGTTCCACGAATGTAGCTGTTAGCAAAAAAAAAGGTAATTAAATAATAGATATTCTTCTTGAAAATAAAACTACCCAATGGTCAACTATATAATTTCCAACAATAGTAGCGATACTTTTATTTGTATCGTGAAAGTATTATTTTTTTAAAGCACAAAATGTTTATTTTTCATTGTGCACGTGGAATATCACGATTGTGATATTTCTGACGACATTTGAACGCAACAAACGGCGATGACCCACTTCTCTACGACACGAGAACGTCTCAGTCCTCGCTCTTGAAGTTTGACAAAACACGACGCACACTTCCCGGATGTAATATGATTACCCTTCGAAATAAAACCAAATCGTGTCAGAGTTCGGGTTTTTACGTCGATTTTAAACGAGTACCTAATATCGTCTTTTTTATGACTGATTCCGCCATAATTTTTCTTTTTCACCAGAGAAATCACTTAAAATATAAAATTTTGCGGAATAGTATATCGTTATTTCGTATATTGAATTCAACAACGATTGCTTTTAACTCGTCATTTTGACTCGACTTGTAAGTACGACTTTTTTTCGGTTTGGCATCAAAGCCACTTTTACTTTCACATAATGGGTGAATCTTTCAGTGCCGCTGACGTTTCCTCTGTGAGTTTTATTTTGAAACCCTGTGTCGGAAGTGTCGCGTTGTCATTATCGCTCCCTTCACACTGGTTCCGCGTGTTGATAGTGAAGACGGGGTCGCGCAGAAACAAGATTTTTCGCAGCTTACTCGAGCCGAACCGTGGCAGAAATCAGAGGAAGATGGACATGAAGAAGAGGGTCTCGCTGGAGCTGAGGCACCGGTCACCGGCGGAGGTGAGGAACCGGGTTTATGTGGTTGTTTATCGGAGGTGTAAACTTGACCGGCCGCAGGAGGAGGAGGAGGAGGGGTGGTGGCGAGCACATGGCAGGGAGTCTGCCGCTGCCGATAAGAGTCGAAATGTGTGTGTTTGCGCATCGCAGGCAAACTGCAATTACTGAATGGACCATGTGACTCAATTTGAACAAGTTGAGTTAAAAATCGTAATTTCAGCGCCTAGATTCCGCGCTGTGAGAATCTTTGTGTCCGATAAACCACTGCGTGTCTTCACTGTTCAGCAGTTCACTGTTTTTTGCCTTTGTCGTTTTATTCATCGTTTACTCGCGTTGATTGAACGTAATTCCTTTTAAAAATGTACACGGGAAACCCGACGTAAAAACATACGGAACATGTGTGACGAGCACCCTTGTGTCCCCGGGCCCCGACTAATCTCTGGAATCTCGTTACATCGAAGTTATACGACGAATTAATGTGTGGTTTGTGACGGTATTATAACGATAAACAAGCCTGTATTTTACAGTGGCATGTTTAATTGTCAATGGTGGTTTAGTGTGTGTGTGAGAGAAATAACAGAGTAGTAGGTCCATGGAAGTAAGCAGAAATGGCTCGTTACGACGTCGATATAAACACGTATTACGAGTGAAAAAAGAAGCAATTGTTTATTTTGCGTTGCAAACACTGTGTTGGAATTTTATTTATAAACCCCACATTTCCGTTTTCGGCTATGGGCGCAAACACAAATTAATACAATTATATTAAATCGCGAACGTAGTAAATATCAGCGCCTCTCCGGGGATTAGTCGAAGCCCGTGTGCTGAAGGCGCGTAGCCAGTAGCTAGCTTCACGCTAGCTCGCTAAAGAGCCCAAAT
Source organism: Solea solea (assembly GCF_958295425.1). Lineage (NCBI taxonomy): Eukaryota > Metazoa > Chordata > Actinopteri > Pleuronectiformes > Soleidae > Solea > Solea solea. The sequence goes on from NC_081136.1 coordinate 4,230,712, forward strand.
AAGTTGATGTGGTGCGTAAAACGTTCTCCTGGTACAGTCCATCGAACCAAGGGAAACAAATTCGGTGTTCACCGGTAGGGTATCGTGTTGTAGGGTCACTTAACGGGGGAGGGAAAGTCCCGGAGAGCTAGCAGGTGGGCTAACCTAGCTGCAGCGTCACGTGTGTCGTTAGTTTACAAACAGTCTCGACTCGACTGGGACCCGTTCGAATATGAAACGGGTCCTTTACAGTAACCCGCCTCCTCTGTGGTGTCCTAATGTTTTGCTTGTCAACATGTGAATATTAATGTTTTCATCAGTCTTGTATAAAGTACCTCAAAGGGACACTTGGGTAAAAGTACAAGTATCTTACCAGAAAATGACTTTGGTAGTAGTGTTGAAGTAATTTTTTTTTTTATATATATAGTATTAAGTAAACGTCTCAAATTATGACATTTACTGTACTTAGTAGTAGTTTTCTGATGTAAAATGTACTTAAGGTTTAGAAGTAAAAGTATTATGTAAGTGAAAAGTTAGGAATGAGCCAACGTAGCTCAGTGGTAGGGCCTGAAGGGTTGTGTGTTCAATTCCTGGCTCTGCTAGTCTACATGTGTCCTTGAGCAAGACACTTAACCCCATATGGCAGTGTGTGAATGGGTGAAGACTGTAGTTTAAAGCAGCTCATCAAGATTAGAAAATCTCTATATAAACACAGACCATTACCAACTCTTCGTCTTCTGATTTTATTTGGTTGTAACAAGTAAAAGAAAAAAATATATATTAATAATAAATAAATATAATAAATAATTAACAAAGTACTGATATGTGAATCGTGTACTTTAAGTACAGTAACGAAGTATGTGCGAAGTATATGTACTTAGTTACATTACAGCACTAGTTTACATTGCGACTTTCACCGACTAACATGACAGAAAGGATGCTGTTTAAATCAGCCTGATTAATAAAATGTTTATATGATTTAATTTAATCATATAAATACATTGTGTGTTTTTGCTGTCTAGCTGATGCTAAAGTAAGTGGGCATTGTTTATTTTAATATAGCACATACCATAGATAGAAATGTAGGTATGATGCTAATTCAGCTAAATCAGGCATTTAAGGTGTTCCTCTGCTGGACAGACCTGCTTTATTTGAGTGGATTATTAACCCGTCCTCTCCTCAGGTCCAGGAGCTGGTCCTGGACAACTGTCGCTCCAGTGAAGGAAAGATTGAGGGCATCACAGAGGAGTTCTCTAACCTAGAGCTGCTGAGTCTCATCAACGTTGGCCTGACCAGCGCTGCAGACCTGCCCAAACTGGACAAACTGAAAAAGGTGAGCTCACAAAGGCGTACGTATGTCGCGCAGGTGACTTCAGTTGAGGGGTTGGGTGTTTTTTTTTGTGTTTTTTTTTTTTTGCATGCTGATAAACGGAACATGTCTTCTGTTGTGGTCTGTCTGCAGTTGGAGCTCAGCGACAACAGGATATCGGGAGGTCTGGAGGTTCTGGCAGAGCGGCTCGTGAACCTGACGCATCTCAACCTCAGCGGGAACAAGTTCAAAGACATCAGCACCCTGGAGCCCCTGGTGGGTGGAGCAAACCTTTTATATCAATAATAATAATAATAATAACATGAACGTCACGTAAAATATTGAGCTGGGTTTTTTTTGTGGTTCACACATGAAGAATGCAGCAGGAGAATGTCGGAATCATCCAGAATATGTAAGAGCAGGTGAATGAATCCAGTCTGTTTCCTTCATATGTGAATTACAAACTCCAGGAAATGTCTGGACCCAGTTTTCTGGACATTTTCTGCTGCTCTGAATTCTGAACACTCTCCTCCAGTGTCGAGCTGCCTCCTCCAGCTCGACACTTCCTGCTGCGTTCTTCAGACGTTGGACAGAAAACGCCCCCAATCTTCTTGAGTTTGTCTCCGTTTAACGCCGAGCGTGTGTGTCATCTACAGAAAAAGTTGCCGCAGCTGAAAAGTCTCGACCTGTTCAACTGCGAAGTGACCAACTTGACCGACTACAGGGAGTCCATCTTTAAGCTCCTCCCCCAGCTCACCTACCTGGACGGCTACGACATCGATGACTGCGAGGCGTCCGACTCGGACGGAGAGGTAGATGGTGTGGAGGATGAGGACGAAGAAGGTGAGCACCACTTTTTAACATCACCTACTTTTAGTAAATGCTTTGTGTTTTGTGGCCTGTCTTTGGTGCCACCCAGTGGACACGGTAGAATAACGGCTACTTTCAAGTGATGTCCAGAACCTTCAAACCCCGACCACTGGATGTCATATGTGAAATTTCAGGCCACTAAACGTACTCATATATGGCGTGTGATTGGCTCCCCCCAGTGGGCACAGGAAGCAACCGCAGCTTCCTTGAGCAATGTTGAGAAGTCCTGAACATTTGGAGCTGTGTTCTCGGGTGTACGGTGGCCTGTATGGTTCTTTTCACAGTCCTGGTCGTTTTTTAATTGTAATTATCGTGACTGAAAAAAACAATAACATTTGTGATGCGTTGCATTTAAAAACTGCTGTTTCCTGTTGAACGTAAACAAACAAACACGTGTTTGTGTATTTATCTTCCTGTTTTCCAGAGGGCGAATCAGAGGATATTGAGGAGGAGGAAGATGAAGACGAGGAGGACGTTGTGGCAGAAGAGGATGATGAGGATGATGACAGTGCCGATGACGAAGTGAGTCTTTGTTTTTTCACCTGTAGTCGCTCCTCCGGTTCCGTCTGTCTCGTAGATGGTTTTGACGTGAACTTGTCTCCATAGGACGGCGAGGTGAACGGAGACGTGGACAGTGAGGAAGATGAGGACGACGAGGAGGAAGACGAGGATGATGATGGTCAGTAGCGACGCGTCATGTTTTAATTTGTCTAATGCATAAGAGCTACACGTTAGTGGGTGTCTTCAGATCCTTAGTGGACTTTGTAATGAAGATCGGATTTATCGATTATGACATAACGTAGTCGTTTTTATTATTTCTATATAATATATTTCTAATTTTATCAATGTATGCCTGTTTGTAAATAGTCTTTAATCTTAAATTTGATCAAATTGACGTCCGATCTTTTCCTCAACAGACGAAGACTCGTCTCCGGCCAAAGGAGAGAAGAGGAAGAGGGATCCCGAGGACGAAGACGACGATGACGACGAGTGACCCACGGCGCTCCCTGTAAACCCCTCCCGCCCCGATGACCCACCTGCTTCCTTCCCTCCTCCACTCGGCCGACTCCCACGCTACGTCTCATTCTGGCTCCTCCCACTGCACTTTTGTCCCAAATCGTCGCGGCCTCCGTTAACTGGAAAACTGCGCGAAATAGAACGCGACTCTATTTGCCCCGTAAATCTGAAAATAATCTCTGATTAACTCGAGCCACAAGACCCTTGAATTTGAAGGTATTTACATTGTTGATTAATCTGCTGATTATTCAACCTGATTATTGGTTCATTGATTGTTGCAAACAGCAGCAGACTGGTAAATTTATCGGGTTCTCGATTCGGAATCCGTGACACAAACATGCGACATTTTTTAAAAATCATCAAGCTGCAGTCATTTATTACGTCGAGCTTCCGAAGACGTGGCATCGCGGGGAAGTGGAGTCTGCGAACGCCAGAGAAATGCATGATGGGAATTTGAATTTCAGCTCCGTGTGCTGTTGACAAGTTTCTCACAAGTTTTACTTTTGTCATCAAATTTACAGCCTTTCGACATTTTTGTTTGTTTTGTTTACGATTTCGGAAAGTCGACCCTCGCGTAATTACGCAAAAAAATAATAATCCCACAATAGATTAAAAAAAAATAGGTTTGGGTCGTTTCTGTGCAAACTCTGCCCCCCATGTGATGTCATCACTGCGGGACTGAACCAGCAGTGGCGTTTGTGTCATGTCAAGTTTCACTGCAGAAGCCTGACTCCTCCCCCCTCCCCACGGCCGAGCGTGCTCAGGGCAAAGTCTCTCTCGCTCTTTCTCTCTCTGTCTCTCTCTCTCTCTCACTCTCTCAGAGCTTTTTAAAAGATATTTTTTCAAAGGACATTTTTGTTTAATTTTGTATCGTTGTCTGGGGACTTTCTCGCTCTCTCTCCAGTTATTTCACTCACTGACTAGTTGAATTTGTGTTTTTTGTGTTTTTTTTTTTTACGATCTGTAAGTTAAACAAAAAACAAACAAAAAGGACTTTGTAAATAAAATCTTAACATTTTGCTCCTGGCCTCTCTTCTCTTGCCTTTTGTCTCCGTCTCAAAGTTCAATTTACGAACTCTCGATAAAAAACACAGATACAAATTGACAGGGGTCGTACTTGTGATTTTTTTTGTGCGTTTTTTTATGTGCGGTTCTCGCCACCCTGTCAATGTAAATGTGTATTTATTTAAAAACGGATCTTTAAAAAAGAATCCTGCCCACTCATGCTTCTCAAAAAACCTGTTCATCCACATTTATTGTAAACACAAAAAGTGCATAAAAAAATATCAAGTCTGCGATTCATTGAGAAATTGGTTGAGTTGCAATGATTAAGCAATGACTAAATTGTCAACTATTGTGATAATTGTGATAAACACTCATTAAGACTCTTGATATTTCAGCTTCCTAATGTGAATGGGTTTTTTTTGCTCCGTACAACAGAGAAATTTTGGTTTCAGGACATTTTATGGACTAAACCACTAATCAGTTAATCAAGAAAGTAATTGACAGATTCACAAATTATGAAAATAATCATTGATGGCCCGATGAATGACAAAACATTTTCGTCACCATGGCATGATTGTTTTCCAAATAAAAACCGGTTTGTATTTAAGTACAAACACAAATGATGTGTGGAGCAGAAATACATGCGTGTAGAAATGTCAGTCTTTAATTGGTCCAGTGTAGTAATTTGGTTCATTGACACATAACTGTGTGAGATCTGGTTCTGGTGGCGTCAGAAAGTGGCTCTCGGGTTGTTTCTGGTGTTTTTCGTCTCCACCTCCAGTTGAGAGATTCTCACCTATGGAGCAGAAACTCCACGTCACCAAAATCATTCATCCTAGTTCTGTAACTTAAAGACTTTTAAAGCTGTTGGCAACATTGTTCGGTCATCATGTGGAAGTTTATTTAGTCATTTTTATGCACATATTTAAGTAACTGCCAAAATTTTACAATGAAAAAGTACGCTGCCAGCATGTGGCGCTATGCCTTTGACTCAGGTTTCATGTGCAGATATTTTATGTCCAGGTCTCTTAACTCCAGTACAGAGCTGATCGGTCAATGTAAGGCAAAATTATAGGGCACCTCCTGTTTCTTGGCGGATGGTCGAAATTTGCCAAAATTTCGATGTCCAGTACAAATTGGCGCATTTTTTTTATATTGTTACGATTTACGTACTCGAGACGAGTTTGTTCATTTACCATCACCATGATCGCCAAAATTCAAAATGGCTGACTTCCTGTTGAGTTGTGGCCATGGTCACAATCAACTTTTTTGTTCGTTTGGATTTGGTCGAATTTGGTGCAACTTTGTTCCAGCTTGTCTTACCGGGTTTCACATTTGGGGGCGCTACTGAGCCATTTCGCACCACATGTATTTCCCAAATTTTTTCATTCCATTCCATTTTCACCAATGTTCAGTATGTGGAACTCTGTGAGTGCCTGGGCCCTAATTTGATTTTTAGGAATTCAGACATCCCTGAGCTCCATTTAAACACTGTATACTTAAATGTGATGTGATTAGCCAGCCTGAGGGGGTGGAACTTGTGTGTTAGTTGATTAATACTGACTTCTTTCTGGTTCAGTTGTTCCCTCAGGCCTTTGATTTCGTCTTGTTGCCTGTAAAACGCTTGAAGGAGCTGAAACATGCAGAAATTTTAAATGAGATTCTTGGCAGAACAAGTTGAAATGGGACTCTGGCTTTAGTTGTCATCACTCCTCACACCTCGCTTTCAGACGTAGGTGGAGGTCTCTCTGCAGGTTCACAGCAGTGTGGCGTGCAGCAGTACATCCACAGCGGGATCTGGGTCTCGTCTGGCTGCCACCCCAAAAGATCGCTCACGTCTCGGGGGTATTTAGCGTCCTGGTAAGATAGCTGCTCCTCAAGGAACGCCTCAAGAGAAAAGATCATCCGGTTTATGGTACATTCCTGTTGTAGTCGGAAGTCAGAATCGGACATTTTAAATGGAACCCCCCCCTCAAGTCAGATTTCGAAGTTGTTAAGTTTAAGTTGTTGGTAATTATGTTGTTATTGACTAGTATCGCTAACAATGGCTAACAATAATGAGCCCAAGATATGTTGGCTTTCATGTTTTTTTCCCCCGACTTCTTAACTGGATTGGGTCAACTCAGAGGTGACATCACTCCCAGTTCCGACTTCCGCCGTAAATTGAACGTACTTTTACAAAACAGCCACTGACTGGCTCAAATCATTTACAATCATTTTTCAGAAATAGTCCAACCAAGGTAGAATTATTTTATCTCTTCAAGCTAAAAGACCAGATTAACAGTTCTACCTCTTCTATAAAGTCCAGGCGCGTACTGACACCTGGGCTCCTCTGGAACCTGAGGTTGCTTAGCTGCCTCACCAGCCCCTTCTCAGCAGGGGTTTCTGGGTAAGGATTGGCTACTTGACTCCCTGGATTCAAGGACATCAGCACCGGGCCTGAAAAAGACAAAGGATTTTGTGATCCGTGCCAGAAGTCAGGTCACCAATCCATCAACCATTTTTGGTTCATAGGCACTAATGAGCTACTGACCCCTGTTAATCCCTGACAGCCACTCCTGAGCCGTCATGGCTGCCTGGTTTCCAGCTGTCATCGGATAAAGATCCTCCTGGAAAATCCCAGACTGAGGAGAGACAAGAACAACTTGTCCTTCCGTCTTTATTGTTTTCCTTCTGTGACATGAATAAATAATGCATCACATGAATGAGGTGCGGTGAATTTCGTCCCCACCTCTTTCCTTGGTACGATCACTGACAGCGGCTCTACCAGGTCTTTGACTGCAATCAGACGATAAAATCGGAAAACCTCACAGGCGCTCACGTCCAGGCCGCGTTTTGGCATCACTCCTGAGTGGAAGTCAGGACAAAGGACATTGCTAGCCATGAACAAACTCCAAAAAACGGAAGTCCATTAAAACAAAGTGCCTCTTTATTTATAAAGGTCAGTGTTCATCCCACTGTAGTCTTTAGCTAAAATTGCCAGCTTTCAAAACAGCTAGCTGGAATTAACGGTAAGGTAACCTAGCTAATCGAATTAGTTCTGACACACTGAACAGCTGCTAGCTATGAGTTGTACAGTTATTCTAGCATTAGTTTTTTCTTAAATAAGCAACTTTTCTGAAGCAAGTATTAACTCATTAGAGGTGTTGTGCCTGAAATGGGTATTTTTCTCAAACAGCTAGCTTGATGTTTTCCTCAAAAGAAATGGTAATATGCTCAAGTGGTAAATCTAAAAACCTGAGAGGTTGGAATTTTGTATCATCTTACCAAGTCCTTTCTGTGGCAGAACGGATCTGTACTCTGTCAAGAAGCTAATGTAAGGTTTTTCGGCACTCAGCTCATAGTAGCGGATGTTGCCATCGCCCTGCAGCACAAAAAGCACCACAGATATTAGTGTTGGGGAGTTTGAAATGATAATCTCGATAGTTATTGGCACAATAGTGGTTTGTAAGATGTCCTTTTAAGGCCTGTACATACTCTGCCAGGGCTGCAAGAAAAGAATAATGTCATTATTTTCTTGAAGCCCTCGTTTGGTGTCCTTCAATCCTTTTGAGGACCTCCAAGGAGTTCTGCACTTGAGCATGAAATGTCCGGGCCAGAAATAACTTTGTTCTTTGTTCCTGTGTGTGTATGTACAGGCCTTGAGTCGGCAACCAAAACAAACGTGAAAATGAAAAGAGTTTTGTTTGTTTGAATTACCTTTCCAGCCAAGTAGAGCATGTGTGTGTCTGGGTCGTAGAACGGGAAGAGCACTCCCGCGGAACCGTCCAAATCTTCTTCGTACAGAGGCTCCGATAGGTCGCCCTGCACAGAAATTGAGATTACCTGCTTTCGAAACAACACATTCAATTTGAAGGATGCAACAAATTTGTGTTTCACAATGAAATGTTTTTTGTTTCCTTTTCTGAGTAGATGTCAACCACAGGGAAGAAACAAGGTAATTCACTGAGAAAATAACACCATTTTAAATAGGTTACCATCAGGTAGGGATGGGTATCAAGAACAGATCAAAATTGGCACCAGCTTGAAGGGTTAGGAGTCAAAAATGCAAGATGATATCACAGTTTATTGTTAAAGATTTAGAGTAATTCTCTATGCTGGAGCACACTGATTTAAATAGAAGACTGCCCTCGGGTGGTGGGGTAAGAAGAACATTACCAGGGATCTCACACCTCTCTAACTCAAAGTTTAGACCTTATTATCACCAAATTAGAGAATAGAGTCAACAAGGGTAAGGATAAGTATCAGTTTCAACAAAATCCTATCAAGCCGCGGGTAGCTGTTAACCAATTGTCACTCATTCTGATCAATGTTTGTTGTGTCTTACAGGATCCCAGATGACGATCTGCCTGTGGTTCCATGGTGAGCTACCGGTGGACAGAAGCAACTCTCCAATGTATAAGACCTTACTGGCCCTGTGGGTCTTATTGCTGGACACCTGCAGGGAAATTAAATACTGTATGTATTCCACAAAAGATCAGACTAAACCACACAAAACTGTAAACACACCTGTAAAATCTTTCCAGTGCGTGGGTCCAGGACTCTAACCCGCCTGTCTTTGGATGAGACCGCCAACCTGCTTCCATCGCTGTTGAAGCTGACAGACAGCAGCAGTGTCTCAGGTGGGTAGCGGTGGTAGATTGGCATCAGGACCACCCGCACCGGGCACCTGACCACTGCTCCGCCCTGAGACAGGTCCCAAAGGAAGACCTGGGACAGGGAGTCACAAACGCAGGACTGTTTTTGAGGCTGAGTTACATAAATTTACTGAAGCACAGATTGAATGAAGGGGTTATAGACAGATTTGCTACTGCAGGGAGTAGCAGTCCAAGTAGAAAAAAACTTCTTAATGCAAGAGTCCATTGGGCTCTTTACCTTGTAGTCGTAGGCGGAGCTAAGCAGCAGGTTTTCAGCTGTTGGATGCCACTCAATAAGCCCCACCCTCCTGGAATGACCAATCAGAGTCTTTCTGGCCCTGGTTAAGTTCTGTTGGACGCCACAGATGGGGATGTCCCAGATTTTTACCTGCATTTATATACATACAATAGTTTTAATTGACCTGAACTTGTGAGGACCTTCATTTATATGACATTTACAAATATGACTTGAACCTGAGACCAATCTTTGAAGTGACAGTTGAGGGTATTTTTTTAAGTCTGGATGTATGAGGTAATGACACGTAGTGTTGAAAATCAGTTTTGTCAGCGCTGTGTGTCAGTGCCTCATTCAACCACACTTCACAACTCTGAACTATCCCTTTAAAGATGAGACAAACCCTCAAACGACAGTGCGTACGGTACAGTCCTCCGAGCACGAGGCAATACAGTGATCGTCAAACGGGTTCCACTTAATGTCCAGGACACGCCCACTGTGACCGCACACCCTGGGATGCTGAGGATCCACCCTCCCAGTCTGGGGTGGAGAAAATAAAAAGTGTTGTGTAAATTAATATTTGTAATGTAAATACATTTGCACATTTAGTCAGTTTTGATGCTAAGTAAAGTTAGCTAATATTACTGTACTGGCTCAGTTCCAAAATAGCTAGGTCAGTCTGTTTTGATGCTAAGCAATGTTAGCTCTCTATTTTCAAACAACAACAACACATTTATAGTTAGTTTAGGCTAACCAAGCTAGCTGTTAGCCTTGCTATCTTTTAGCAGTGAGCTAGCCAACTGTCGTCATTAATCAAAAGAAATCAAAAGAAAAAAATCCAAAGGACGAAAAAACCAAAAACAACGCACATGATGTATGGGCAGGACTAAAAAGGACCCGCCCACAGCACACTCTGTAACCACTGCGATGAAGCAGGGATTGGCTGAGCAGTGGTGGTTGTCACGGACACTGCATGTGATTGGGACCCCGTCATAGCTGTGCTCTTTTGTCGCCGCTTTTCCGAAAACCTGACGAAACTTTGAGCATCGGAAAGACGAACGCCACGACATCTGCGTTTAAAAAAAAACAGAATACCAGAATAATTTCGAAGAGATTAAATTTCCCTGTACATGAAGGCGTCAGAGCCAGATTATCCTGTGATGGTTGTCTGGAAATTCAGCAGCTGCGTCATGTGACCTAATCAATAATTCACCTGTCATGATTGGCTTTCATAATCTTATCAATAATAGATCGTTTTCTTTAATAACTCAACGTCTTAATCTTTCGCACACAAGTAATCTGATCAATCAATCGTTCAGACGAGTCTTTGTTGTCTTTTAAATATTCATAAATTTCATACACACTTCCTGTTGTTACAAATTCCTCCTGAACTTTGACCTTTACTGAGGCTGCATGAAAAGATCACTTTACTCCAGAGCAAAAGGAAGGATTAAACCATCAACATGGGTTTTTCTCCAGGATTTGTAGATTAAACCCAAAAATTGATATTCAACTTCCGGATCAAACTGAAAACATGGATTTATTTACTTCAGGATTAAAAAGAAAACATCTTGATTTTTAAACCTGACAACATGTTTTTGTTTTGTTTTTTATTTAAGGATTAACTCCTCAAAAGGATATTTAACTTCAGATTAAACCAAAAAATGTTTTAACTTCAATAAACATCTTTATTTTAAGGATTATTTAAACCTGACAATATGTTGTTGTTTTTTAAATTTAAGGATTAAACCCGACAATTTAAAGCAGATTTTTTTATTTTATTTTAAGGATTGAACCCGAAGGTTAATTTTCAACTACAGGATTAAAAAGAAAATATGAAATAATATCAAGATTAAACCATCTGTCAACATGGATTTCAAATTTAGGGATTAACCCCAAAATTGGATATTCATTTTCAGATTAAATTGAAGACATAGATTTTTAGCTTAGAGAAAAAAGTATTTATACTGAAAACATGGATTATTAACTTCAGGATTAAACCCAAAAAACTATTTATTTAAAATGAATAGTACAATTTGAAAGTGGTGTTTGAAGTTGTGTTTCATCTCATTGTTTCTGATCATTTATTTTTTTAATCTGTCATTGAAGCCTTTCAAAATAAAAGACAGAGAAGGTTCCAGTCTTACCTCAGATTCAGGTCTACAGGAGTCGCTGGGTTCACCGTTAGCTCTGCACCTACAACTGTTACAGTCATGCTGAGTGTGTGTGTGTGTGTGTGTGTGTGTGTGTGTGTGTACATACCCCTGATCTATGGCATCTACTTTCTGCTTCCAAATTAGCGACGCCGTTTATGCACGACTGCACGCACACAAACAACCCTCTGTATCTGATACTGCTGACACACACACACACACACAGCTGATATGACATCATTAAAGTGTCCACTCTTTGTGTCACTTTGTATTTCGACTTGAATTTTAAACATTAAAAATCAAAAAAATGTATACAAAAGCAGAATTCTCCTAAATTTTATTATAAAAAATTAATTAAAAATTATATTTGATGGTCACACTCACACTTATCAGGGAGAAGACCGGTTTCTGTGGCGTCAAAGGAAAAATCCAATGGAAATTTAAGATATATTTAGGTTTTTTCACAAAGGCTTAAATGTGTTTGTTATCTAACACATCCTGTTGACCATCCTTTTTACACAAGTAAACACTGTCGCTGGGGTTTGAATCGGGAACCCTCTGTCTACAATCACAATTCCCTTCCACTTGGCCATGATCTACCCTTGAAACAGGTGTCTTTCTGTCTTTCTATCCATTATCTTCCATTTGCACGTCTTTTGTCATCTTTGCCTCATCTGTCTTTCCGTCCATCTGTCCGTCCCATCATTTGTCTGTCCATTCCACTTGCTGCAATCTGAAACTTCCCCACCAGGTGTCAGTAAACCAACACCCAATGTAACGTGGTAGCATCAGCTAATAATATCAGTAATGTTATGCATGGGAATGTGATCGTACGTTTAACCACATCCTTTTTTTATTTATGTGGATAATGTAAAGGGGGTTTTCCTCTTGTCCTTGTGCCACCGAACCCCGACTTTGCTAGCGTCTTTGCTTGCAGAGCGGGAACGTATCATAAAAGGCTAAGAGTGGCCGTAAAGACTAGGGAAAAGTGAATACAAACACACATTTTTTATTTCTACGCAGTATTTTATTGTGAAGGTACAGGATGTTAAAGTCATGTGATCAAAAAATCATATGTGATTAGTGGAGGAGTTGTCGTGTAACAGTTAGCCTTCTTTTCTTGTGCGACTAATTAGAAGGCAATCCCACCCTCAAGAGTAGTAGGTCACCATAGCAACCATTGGGTGGAGATAGGCAGTCATTGTGGTCAGTTTGGGGGAGGGGCATCGCCCTCCAAACAGTTGGAGATCATGATGCAGAGCTGAGCGAATGACGGACGCTCTTCTGGTCTCTGTGGTGACAGAACGGAAAACAAATCATCATCATTCAAAACAAAATCTGTCTTTTTTATCTTTTTTCAACTGTTTCCTTCGGTTCTCACCTCATGCCAGCACCGCTGCATGATGTCATAAATGGAGGGTGTGGCCATTTTGGGCCTGTACAGGCGGTGTCCCTGGGAGACCAAGGTAACCACCTCGTGATTCTGGTGCTGTTCAAATGGCATGCGACCCTCGGTGAAAACCTCCCACATCAACACACCTGGAAACAAAAAGATGTCTGTTTCTGCATCATATTTTCCCACAACCTTGATGAGGCATCCACGTTTGCGTGTTCTCACCATAGGACCAGACGTCTGACATGCTGCTGTACTTGCAGAAGTTAAAGACTTCGGGGGGTGACCACTTCACAGGGAACTTGGCGCCGGACGAGCTGGTGTACTGGTTGTCCAACACATACCTACAGAAAACACGACACATTTCGGCAAATTAAGTTGACGCAAGGCCTGGTTGTGGACGGAGCCTTCTGTGTTCATGTTTTTGCAGGAAGTCACAAGGGGGCAGTGTAGCCAATACTTCAAGCGAGACAACCATGACGCAAGTTTTGATGATTCTACCTCTTTCTTAAGTCATACATCATAACTCCCGCCACCTTTGCCATGTTTGTTGCTCTTGACTCCGAGCTGCCCTCTAGTGGATGTATTGCTTAACACCCAACGTAGAAGAGACATGGAAGTTTGCGGTTTTTCGTTCACCTCTTTCTGTACGAAAGCGCAGCGTCAGGAAGCCTACCTGGCCATGCCGAAGTCGGACACCTTCACTACCAGATTGTCGTTCACCAAACAGTTTCTGGCAGCCTTGGGAGGAGATAGAGGGAAGGAATGAACAGAAAAATGTTGAACATAAAGATGGGAAAGGCCTTAAGGATTAATTCCTTGAACAAAGGTCTTAAAAAAGTTTGGAGAAAAAGATGAAATTATTCCGGGGCTTTGGTGTGGTCTACAAAGCTTTTAATTCAAAGAAGAATTCAGAATCAGGTCCATTTACCAGATCTCTATGGATGAACCCATTGACCTCCAGGTGCTCCATTCCCTCACTGACATCCAGACAAATGCTCAGAAGGGACCCCAGGCTGAAGCTGCCCTGCCACTGCCGGAGGAAGTTCAGCAGGCTGCCCTGCTCCATGAACTCAGTGATTATGTAGATTGGTCGCTGCTGGCTGCACACTCCGTACAGCTGCACCAGTTTAGGGTGGGACAGTTTCCTGGAGAGAAGGCACAAGTTAGACATCAGGACCTGCAGATATCTTGCAGAAGTCCCTTGGAGTTGGAGTCTGTCATGGTGGAGTATCCAGGCCCTACAGCCTCACAACCACCTGAACAATCCTGAATCCGTCTCAGCCTGTTTTCTACCTAAAATGACAGAAACCATCCTAGAAAACGTATTTGATATTGATCAGTACTAGAACCACCAGACATAGGTGACTTCAGAAAGATCTGAAGATCTTATTGCTTCCATCTTTCCGCCCTCCTTACATCATGACCTTGGCCTCCTCGATAAAGTCCTCCTCATACATGGCTCCCTCTCTGATGTTCTTGATCGCCACCTTGTGTTGAGCCCGCCACTTCCCGAGCCTCACCACACCAAACTGCCCACAGCCCAACTCCTTCATGAAGGTCAGCTCGCTGGGGTCGATCTCCCACTTCTCTGTGGGGGGAGACAAACAAGGTTTAAGCCAACCAGCTAAGTTCTCAATGGAGCCTCCGAGCGTGGACTTACCGTAACTGAAGCCAGCGGTGGATGGAGCGGATTTGTCCTGTTTTCCGACAGGATACCGGAGCCTCGCTACTAGACCTTGCACAAACACAAAGACAAAGGATAAAGCTAGGATTATAACTTTGGTATTGAGCTTCATTGAAATTTCTCCAAAACCAACACATGAGGACAATGTGTAGAAGAGTTAGATCTCGATGTTCTGACTGTTATTGACCTTCAAGCTTTTGTTGCATCTGCAGCTGAAACTTCAGTTTCTATTTTCAAAATTGACATCTTCTGTTGGCTTCTCCCTTAAGTAAGTCGCCACAGCGGATCATCTGACTCCATCTTCTCCTCTTCTGTCACTAGCTGTCCTCATGTCCTCCTTCACGACATCCATGAACCTTCCACTTATCCTTCTGCCCGGGAGATCCATCTTGATCATCCTTTCTCATGTTGTGTGACTGCACCATTACACTCTCCCTTTTCAATGACATACAACGAGTGTGGTTACGATGTGTGGTTCACCTGCTGCGTTGTGTTTGTGGTACTCGATCAGCTCGGGGATGGAGCCAAACAGGTGTTTCTCAGCCAGGTAAAACCGAGGTGGCGATCCCTGCATCTTCTTTATGTGATAATGTTTTATCACCGTGCCTCCCTCTCTATAAATACATACGCACAACAAGAGTTATGACGTCTATGATGATACATTGTTTTGTTGTATGTTTTGTTTGCCTTTGAGCTGGACGTGAGGTTTCCTCACCCGGCAGTAGACTTGGTGTATAGAGAGACAGTATAGGTCCCTGGAGTGCTGGAGTCTCTGACAATGAAGGCACCTTCTTTGTCCTAAGTGGGGGGTGACAAGGAAGATACAATGTTTTTTTTACTTTTAGGAATTAAAACCCTGATTTTGAATTACTATTCCTAATGGAAATGTACCATATCGAACTGGACTGTTCCACTTGGTAGCACCATAAATTTAGCATCCTGACTTGCGCTCACTCTGGATTTTCCCCAGTAAAAGGGGTATGTATGAGTCAAGAAGGGAAAGGAAGCTCACCTCCTTCTTCAGCAGCTCCTCTGCCTTGTTCCTGTTAACGTGTTTACTGTACCAACTGCAACAAAGTAACAAACATGGAAATATTTCTGTAAAATGTACATGTTCATGACAGGAATTCAACGAGTCAATGAGAGCAAAGGTAAAAGGGCTAAACTCACACAAACTGCACCAGGTTCCCTGATTTCTTCTCTGTCACGTAGTTACTGGGGATGTAGCCTGTCTCGCTGTGACACACGCACACACACAATGATTGTAGAGTCTCAAAGTGAGCTTTTGCTAACTTTAGCGTGCTAACATGTTCTGATGTTACATTGAGCATGTTCTCCATCTTAGCATGCTAACATGCTAAGGAACTATCATTTGTTCATTTGTTTTTACCACGGATGTTTGATTTTGTCACTTAGCAATTAACAACTGCTGCTTCCAATGAAATCTTGGGACTGAAAGATAATCCAGCCATTGTTTTGGACTAATATTACAACATGCTAACCTACCGTCCACTGGAAAAACAAATTTCTGTGAGCTTCATCATTTCAGAAAACAATATCAGCATAAAATTTCGCAAATCATGAACTCAATTTTACAAATATGACATGAAGACAAGGTACCATAATGTCACAGTTCAAAATGCTTCGGTAACATCGCCAAAAATATCAGTCAAAGTTGATTTAAGAACATGTGCATCATGCTAAAAAAGTAGAAAGTAGATTCAGTAACTTCCTGTTGTTCAGGCAAACATCCGTCTTCCCGCCTTACGTCGCAGCTACACTCACCCAAACTTGTTCCGTGCCTTGTACCAGTTGACATCGCACTTTTCAAGGATGACGTATTCTCCGCCTTTGACCAGACTCAGGTCGTGCGGCTCAGTGCCGGGGAAGTCATACAAAGCCACCACCACCACTTCATCATCGTCACCCTCATGTTCATCATCAACATTAGCGGGTGGGGGGAGGGGAAGATTAGGTCGTTGCTGTAGGAAGGAAAGCAGGAGGTCACATACAGGATTTGCTGATCTAGTTTTCGTTCTCCAACACCAAAGTCCATAGAGAAAATCTAAATTTTTAGATTGTGGTGACCCAGGAGCTGCTGGTCTACTGCTGCCTTGTGTGGTAACTCTGTGTCACGTGAACTTACTCATGGAGGCAGCAGTGGATCAACAACTCCTGTGTGCTGTGAATTAAAAGCACTGATTTTCTCTATGGACTGGTATGGGAGAGTGAGTGGTTTGCAAAGGAAATTGTCCTTAATTTTACGATGGAAAAAAAATGGAACTATCCCCTTAAGTGTAGTGTGTTGCAGTTACCCTTTTGTCCTTGCGTTCCCCTCCAGGCACCGGGGGTAAAGGTTTCCTGGAAACTAGAAAAGAGGAAGAAAAACACGTGTTCAATATTTCAGCAAGACATGGCCCATTTTTAGTGCTGTTTCTTTTATATTATCTTCTATTATATTCTTTTATATTCTATTATTTTATATCATATTATATTATTGCCACACGCCACAGCTGCAGCTGTTTGAAAGAAACAGCTCAGCAGTTTGTGTCATTTCCTGTTTTTTTCTTTACACTTGGTGAATCAAGTGTTCCACTGTCTATACGAGACATAACACAATAATAAAAAAAAAAATGACATACATTAAATCCAACTTATGGTTTCTTACTGTCTCCAAACGGGTTGTACTCCTCACAACCTGGAGCTTGTTTATCAACCTGCCGACAGCAAAGCCACGCCCCCTCCTGCCAGAACTGGGGGTGAAACTTTGTCAAGATCATCTGGTTGTCTTTTATCTCTGCACACACACACACACACACACACAGACACAATGTCAGTGAGCTGGAAATGTTGCCACGAAATCGTACTTCTCACGTTCACCTGTTAGCTCAGAGCAAGCTGTTTAAACATCATCATCCACTTATGTCCACGTGAGCATGTGCGGACCCCGATACAGATGTTTGTGTATAGTCCAAATGTATTTGACTTTATGGAGCGTACATGTTGTCTGGCGTTCATGTAGATGCTAACTTCGTTTCAGTCGAACCTGGTGTTACCAAGTAAGTCAGACTACACATGCTTGCATCTTACTAAGCTCTGGCATTAGCCTCGTGTGAATAACATCAGGAAACAAATCATTCAAGAACCACAGTTACTAACAGTCCATGTACAGTGTAAATACACTTTAAGAGTATAATCTGAGGAACAATCCGAGATTCACGGGGGGTTATCTGGTAGGAAAAGCTGGATGTCATCTGCATAGCGGTGATACAAAAAGCTGTGCAAGTGCATAGTTTGACCCAGGGTTTTGGCGTGTATTGGAAGGAAAAGGGCCCCACCACTGAGTCTTGGGGGCCACCCTGAGATGGTATCAGAACATTAGACCTTACATTTCACAGTTCAAATTAGAGTTGATTAAGTTAAACAAAATTATTTTCTTATACTGCACTTAAAATGTACAAACAGAGTTTTAGGATATTCTTAGGCTCTGATTTGAGTCTTCTGTGAAATATCAGACACGAAAGGAAGAATGGAAACAGAGGGGGCTGTGAGAAAAGGTGTGCTTCATGTGTGAACATGCTGTGGTTAAAAACGATGCTGTGAAAACATCTCTGCAGCGGCCAAGTCCGTGTGATCTGACACATACTCAACTCTCCTCTTCTATTCTACACCAGTGAGTAGAATAGTAAAGTAAAAACTGACCTTCTTTCAGGCTCTGGACCCACAATCTCCTGCTGTCTTGACTTGGAGCGAAAACATATAGTGTGCTAGTATTGTACACCACCTAGACAAAAACACAGACAGGTGTTAAATGTTAACTGTTGGTGTCAGTGACATCATCTTTTGACTGAATTTTTGGGAACCTTTAGCTATGTTTTGCGATCTTTAGGCTTGACTGCCTTTGGTACTACATTTTGATACAGTGTTTTTTTGGGGGGTTTCCATTAGGAATAGCATCAAAATGATCAGCCCCAACTCTTCAATTCTTTGGCACCCTTCTTTTGGGGCACCAGAGTAAAATGGTACGGTCAGGGTGGATCTAAACTGGCTAAATATCCCATGGAAGTCGAGGCCACTCTACCACTAAAAAGAAGAAAAAGAAGAAAGAAAAAGTCTGTTCAATGTTATCGTTTGTTGTGAACGCACCACATTGATGTCGCGCAAATGAACTCAGGCACAGCCCACACCCCGCCTACTAATTAAAACTTGAGAATTTTATCAACCGCATTTAGTTTACACTCCGACCGCTAGATGGCTACTCTTTGCCTGAAATTGAATACAGCACAGGCTCTTGCGGGATAAAACGTATTGAAGGATCAACTGATGACTTCATTGACACTCTCACCTGAAAAGGGTATTTGTTATGGCAGGGGATGATTTCTCCGCCATTCTTGACGATCTCCACACATCTGATGCTGCTCAGCTCAATTGACCCTCTCCTGAACTTCTTCTGTGGAAGGAGATCACACACAGATATTTAGCGGGCCACACGTTTGGTGTAGCGGTTAGCACGCTTGCCTTTGCAGCAACAAGGGCCTTTCTGCATGGAGCTTGCATGTTCTCCCCATGTGTAGGTGGGTTTTCTCCGGGTTCTCCAAATTGGACACTTGACCTGTCCAGGGTGTGACCCTGCCTTTCGCCCTATGTAAGCTGGGATTGGTATCAGCGATTCCAGCGATAAAGCGGTAGAAGATTAGGGTGTCCGACATACATCATCTGCAGTTTGTCAGATCAGTTTTTGATAAATTAGCTAGTTAGCTTACTTTCTATGCTGTACAGGAAATGGCTATTCTTGGTCTGTCCAAAGGTCAGATATTCTTATTAGCACACTAGCACACACTAGCCAATCAAACAACCCAACAATAGCAGACACCATCGCGTTTGCAACATTAGCCTCTCTCATTCGGTAGTCGGACGATGCTCTGCTAACTTCTGAAAGCCGCCTCCAGTGCCAGGAGTCAGAAAAGCGAAATGTCAATTGTTAAAACAATACATTGCCTTCATGTGAGTGTTTGGCAAAACTGGCTAATTTGCTTTTTTTGCCTCGACATCTTGCTAGGACCTGTATCAAACAGGCTCGCAGTTTTTATCCTAAGCTAATACGGTTTGCGGTGTTATAATAATATAAACAAATGCATGAACTGCATCTCCAATGAAACATTATTATATTACCACAATTAATACAGTCTTAAGAATCACCTCTTGTTTTCCATCGTAGTACGCCAACCTGCTCTTCGTGAGGACAAACAGCCGCTCCTTGTAGTTCAGCGGCGACGTCCTCTTCTTCTGCTGGGAACGCTTGATGAGGATCCCCTCCAATAGCAGCTCTTCACTCATGGCTGTGCCTTCAGCCCATTGGTGGTGGTCGTCAGAACACGAGGCGGAGGAGCTGAGCTGTGACGAGATTTGTCAGGCGAAACAAACGTGGATTAAAAGAAGAAGATAAACATTCCGCACAGGCTAAGACATGATTAACAACTGAGACCGCGACTGAGATTAATTGTTTTTATATACAATTGATTATCATCTGTATATACAGTCATTCACTGTCTTTATATGCATTTGTTGGACATCAGTATATAAAGTCATTAATTGTCATTACATATACTTACTGATTTTTGATATATATATATATACCTATATATATATATATACCTATATACATGTATAATATATGTACTTAGTGTGGAGTCACTATAGTTGAACAGACAGACTTCTCTTCAGCTCTTGTTCACTATCAAGTCTGACTTGTTAATCAACACACACACACACATACACATTCTCACTCACACACACACACACACACACACACAGGCATTCTCACTCACACACACACACACAAACAGACACACAGGTGTTTGTTTTACCTTGGCTTTGGTTCATTTTCCAGTTTTTCACTCGAGATGTTTCTCTGTCATGACGCTGAGAATCAGAGGAGCAGGATTCAGGAAATGAAGAGAGAGGGAGGCGAACACACACATGCACACACGCACGCACGCACACACACTTCCTTGTCACTGTCTTTAGTGTCGACCACAGTGTGACACTGACAGATGAGGGCAGTGGCCGCAGGAGGGACTTTCTATCTTCATGAGAACGCACACGCACACACACATATACATATATACACACAAACACACAAGTTTTATTTGTATTTATAAACATATAAACATGGAGGTCTTTATATTTGAATTTATATATTTTACGTGTAGTCATGTAGATTGTTTCATTACTAGTTTTAAAGTCCTCTCTCACTCTGTGTGTGTGTGTGTGTGTGTGTGTGTGTTCTTCAGATGATGGATTTTTTTTTGTGGTTTTATTCACGTCATACTTTCACTTCCTGTCCTTGTCTCTGTCTCTAACTTTCTATAAACACTGAACATTTTTAATGTTCAATGTTTTAGTTTTTTTTTAAAAACAACTAAATAATAATAATATTATATAATATTTATATTTTCTGCTTTTATTTTCATTCGCTTCATAGAGGCCTAAGAAAGAGTTTTTGGTTTATTTTGC
This sequence comes from Solea solea, assembly GCF_958295425.1. Taxonomy (NCBI): domain Eukaryota; kingdom Metazoa; phylum Chordata; class Actinopteri; order Pleuronectiformes; family Soleidae; genus Solea; species Solea solea. Next base: position 4,251,513 of record NC_081136.1, read on the forward strand.
CCTTTTAAAGTCCCCTGTTGACTTCCTCCACCCACCTCTCTCTCTCTTCCTCGCTCTCTCTCTCTCTCTTCCTCTCTCTCTCTCTCTCTCTCAATCTCTCTCTCTCTGTGTGTGTGAACTGTTTCCAGGTCTTTGTCAGACCTGAAGATTATCATCAGATTATGAAGACGAGAAGAAGATGATTCATTCAAGTAAGTTCAACTCTTTGTGCAAATCCACTTTATTGAAGCAACATATGAACCCTGAATGTAAACTTTAATTAAACACAGTGATAAAATAAAGGCTGCCGTGTGTGTGTGTGTGTGTGTGTCGATGTGACACTTATGTGACACTTATGTGACAATTACCTCAGTTTCTGTTTCTTCGCTCACACAAATGTGGTCATAGGACTGCACCGCGTAATGATCCCCCCCTGCCACAAAGAACCTGCCTAAGACATGGAGGCCCACTCTTGCCAGTGGGGACGCAAGGAAAAACCTGATTTTAACCACTTAACAAGAGACTCTCCTTATAAAATTAAGCCTTTGATAGCTTAAGGACACTTTTGGGGCACTTTAATTGGGTTATTTTGCCATTAGGCAGGATTTTCTGACTGGAAACTGGAATTTGTAAACCACTCAATCTCCCACACCAAACCCTATTGAGAAAATCAGTGATTTTAACATCACAGCACGCAGGAGTTGTTGATCCACTGCTGCCTCCATCAGTGAGTTCGAATGTGTTATTTTGTCACTTCGGCATTTTACATCCTTTGTTCAGATTTACCTCAGTGACACAAACGGACCACACGAGGCAGCAGTGGATCAACAACGCCTATGTGCGGTGATGTAAAAATCACCGATTTTCTCAATGGGGTTTGGTGTGGGAGAGTGAGAGCTTCACAAACCTCCGTTTCCTGTTGTAAAAGTCTGTCTAACGGTGAGATAAAGACGCCATAGACTTAACTGCTCCTCTTCCTTCAGATCACTCCGTCCACTCAGTGTTCTGCTGCTGCTGCTGTACCGTCCAGACCAGGTAGACGATCGATAACCCTGATCTGATCTGACAGAGAAAGTTCATGTGCATCTATTTATTTGTTTGTTTGTTCATTTCAGGGAGATCAGCACCTGCACGGAGGTGGAGCGGAGCTCCCTGTGTTTCCAGAGCAGACGATACCCAGGACGCGCCCGCCGCGTAAGTAGCGCTGCTTTCAAAATAAGAGCGGGTTGACGTTAACCTGGAAAGGGGCGTCGTCAACTCCCAGATCCGAGAGGTTCGATCAGTGGACGTAGATGAAAATGACTTTGTACGCAATTGGACACCAATCAGACCAATGATCTCGATGACGTATGCAGAGCGAGGGCAAATAGATAATAGAGTAGTAGCAGCCCCCTCGTGATTAGTTCATCTTTTTTTGGGGGGGGGAAATTGGTAAGCACTCTGTCTGTCCCTCTGTCAGGTGGACAGGTCCAGGAGGAAGCTCCCTCCTCCTCCTCCCCCAGAGGACAGCGGTGGCGAGGACTTGCTCACGGTCGTCGCCATGTACGACTTCAAAGCCCAGGAAGACACGGATCTGACGCTCAAACAGGTACGAATGTACGCGTCGGAGCCGCCGACGTCTCACAACAATATGTGGTTGAGTGGGATGATGACGGTGTCGTGTCGTGTCGTGTCCACAGGGGGACGAGTACGTCATCCTACACAAACAGGACCAGCTGTGGTGGAAAGCGCAGGACAAACACGGGTAACGTAAAGTTGAACTATAAGGTTGAACCACCGGGGGGCAACAGAGAGCAAAACACAACGACCAATTTAGACAATTGTACAAGGTTTTGTTTGTTCGCTTACATCAGGAACAGAGGCTTCATCCCCAGTAACTACGTGACGGAGAAGAACCGAATCGAGGCAAACCCGTGAGTGCGACGTTTACACTGCGTCCAACATCGAAACTGTTTATTTTATTCCAAAGACGTCAAAAGACCACAAATAAACAAGCCGTCGTGTGGTGGTTGCAGGTGGTACTGCAAGAACATCACCCGGACAGAAGCTGAGCAGCTGCTGAGACAAGAGGTATCCGTCCGTGTGTCCACGTGTGTCTGTCTGTCCACATGCCGGTCATTGTTTGGTTTTTTTGCCCACTGAGTTTGTTTGTGTTCACTGTCCAGGACAAAGAAGGAGGGTTTGTGGTGCGAGAGTCGAGTCAGCGGGGAGTTTACACCGTGTCTGTTTACACCAAGATGTTGAGGTGACGACACGAAAACAACAACACAAGAAGAAGAAAAAAACAACGTTACCACCTCTTAATGTGTGTGTGTGTGTGTGTGTGTGTGTGTGTGTGTGTGTGTGTGCGTGCAGTGCCGGCAGTGACGTAAGACATTACCAGATCAAAATCAATGACTCTGGAAAATTCTTCCTGGCCGAAAAACACACGTTCAGCTCCATATCTGAGGTCATCCGCTACCACCAACACAACGCAGCAGGTACACAAACACACACACACACACTTGTACTTTATTTACAACGTTCAGTGACACTAATCGTACTTGCAGGTCTGGTCACCAGGTTGCGTTATGCAGTGGGACCAATGGGAAGGTGTTTACCTGCCACATCGGGATTCAGCTCAGGTGAACATGACTTATTGATCAGTAAATGAATAAACAGTGAATGCATGAAATCATGTGAACACCATGAGTGTAAAGTGTCTTCATATGCAGATGATATTGTACTTTATAGCTGAGGATATGAACAATTCCCACTGATGCCGTGGAGAAGCACAGATGTTATTCATATCAGTTTCTTCTCTACTCTTCTCTACCCCCAGAGAAGTGGGAGATCAACCCGAGCGAGCTGACCTTCATGAAGGAGCTGGGCAGTGGTCAGTTTGGCGTGGTGCGACTGGGAAAGTGGCGGGCTCAGCACAAGGTGGCGATCAAGGCCATCAGAGAGGGAGCCATGTGCGAGGACGACTTCATCGAGGAGGCCAAGGTCATGATGTGAGGATAATGAAGGAGAGGGCGATGGGGTTTTTGTTCACTTTTTTGCTCTACACATCATAAATAAACGACATTCTGTCCAGGAAACTGTGTCACCACAAGCTGGTGCAGCTCTACGGCGTCTGCCTGCAGCAGCGCCCCCTGCTGATCGTGGCTGAGTTCATGGAGAACGGCTGCCTGCTGAACTTCCTGCGGCAGCGGGTCAGGGCCCTGAAGGAGGCGTGGCTTCTGTCCATGTGCCAGGACGTGTGCGAGGGCATGGAGTACCTGGAGGCTCAGAGCTTCATCCACAGAGACCTGGTGAGTGAGGAGCAAGAAACAGCTGATTCATCAATAATCCGTGTCATTGATTGTCCCAGGGGAGCAAAAATTAAGGGTTTATGAGGTTTTTTTTAACCCTTAGAACACAGAGGATTTAGAATTATTTAAGCTATAAGAATATATGTGCAATATAGAGTGTCGTATATCCTTTTTATCAGCACAACCTATAAGCAATCTGATGAAATGATATATATTTTTTCAAAATTGGACATGTGACGTGATCTTTTTAACGCTGCCGTGTTTGTGTGGTCGTCCAGGCGGCCAGGAACTGTCTCGTCAACGAGCACAACATGGTGAAGGTCAGCGACTTTGGAATGACCAGGTACAACCGCCGCGTCACATCGACATGAGCTCTCTGAGCTGAAAGCCACCAAACACAAACAACCGTTCACAAATAACTTATTATGTCTAAAGTTATAATCTCTGACTTCATTAAATCCACAGGACGATGTGCAGTTTTTTTCTCTTTTATAGGACAAATTAAAATATATATATATATATTTATTTTTTTTTACCGGTCACACAATAAAAAGATTTATTTGATTAAAATAACATCTGAAATAATTTCTTAAAAAAAAAAATTTGTTTTGAAATGAGTTGTGTGCCGTAACGAAAGAACCAGATTGTGTGTGTGTGTGTGTGTCTCTCTCAGGTACGTCCTCGACAACCAGTACACGAGTTCCAGTGGAGCCAAGTTCCCCGTGAAGTGGTCTCCTCCCGAAGTTCTGCACTACAACAAGTACAGCAGCAGCTCTGACGTCTGGTCCTACGGTGAGTGTATCCCAGGACCAGGACCAAGACCAGGACCAGGACCAGGTCCCTCTGGATATCCTGGGTGTTTTAAATGTTGAAGGTTGCCAAAAAACTTTGAATAGCCTGAAATGTTCTGTCTGTAAATGCATCAAAACAGCAATCACATACAGAAAATATGGTGCACTGTAAAACAGTAGACGGTAAAAATAGCATCTTACATCAAATTCTTTTGAACTTTTCAAAGTGTTATAAGAACAAAAACACAAAATAAAACTAGCTCAAAACAGACCAGTCTAAACAGGACTGACCACAACTAGGACTAACTGATATCGTGGGTAACTTTTTTTTCTACAATATTTTATGTTTAGCTGATTTTACCAAAGACGTTTTAAGGATGAAAACCGACAAATTTAACCAGTTTATAACCAAAGCACACCGGACTAAACCAGATTGAGTCTGAAAGTCACTCACACAGAAATGAATCAAGCATAACATTCAACAACTGGAACAAACGATTCTTGAAAATGACCAATGCTGTTAATTTAGTGTAGCTTTTGTCCTGCGAAATCCTCCGTAAATGAAAATGTAGTGTGGCAGCAGAGGGGGGCGTGTCTGAAGTTCTAAAGTGGGCGTGTCTGTGTCTGCAGGCGTGGTCATGTGGGAGATCTACTCGGAGGGTCGGACTCCATTTGAGAACCGCTCAAACCTGGAGGTGGTCAACGACATCACCAGAGGGATCCGGCTGCACCGGCCGCACCGAGCCTCGCAGTCGCTGTACACCGTCATGTACCGATGCTGGCACGAGGTATTTGACCGACCGCCGCAAGCCTTTTGAGCAACAGTCTTACTCAGCAGTGATTCATCTGGTGACCCATGACCTTCTCTTCCTTTTCTTCTGTGGTTCTACAGAAACCTCATTGTCGGCCGTCGTTCTCCGAGCTGCTGGAGGAAATCAGACAACGCGCAGAGAATCCAGATTAATGCACATATTTTTTTATATTTTAAAATGTTTTGATGTTTGATTTCTCATCGTCCTTATCCTATATGATCCAAACATAAACAATAAACAATGTGTGATCATGAGAAGTTCCGGCGCTTCACATCGTGACCGTGAAAACATTTTATAACCATAAAATGTTTTGTTATATGCAGAGAAATAGCAGGTGTGTATCAAACAATACGATATTCCGATTACGATTCATGATATAAATTACTATTAAAAAAATTACGATATAAATTACTGAACAATGTTAGGATAAAAATTACTAAACAATAAGTTATGATATAAATGACTATACAATAAGTTACAATATAAATTACTATGCAATAAGTTACGATATAAATGACTATACAATAAGTTACGATATAAATTACTACACAATAAGTTACAATATAAATTCCTACACTATAGGTTATTATATAAATTTCTATACCATATGTTGCAATATAAATAAATAACAATAAGTTAAGATACAAATGACGAAACGATAAGTTACGATATAAATGACTATACAATAAGTTCAGATATAAATGACTAAATAAGTAACGATATAAACTACTTTGCAATATGTTGTTATATAAATTATTAAACTTTGAACTGAGATACAAATTACTTATTGAGATACAAATTACTTCTATTACAAGTTTATTACATGTACACGTACAAGTTACGATAAAAAGGACAACAAAATCATTTGTGATATCGATCGAGTGTTATCATGCAGTCACTTTTGAGTTTTGACATGATCAATACTCACTTTTATTGAAAGGTCTTCAAGTTTGACTGTGATGACAATATAAACATTCAAACAAAACAGGTTTATTAATTCAACACTCTCACTCTCACATTTTTCTTTTGGTTTTGGAATTTAATGATAGGCTTTGTCTCAGTGTGCAGTCCCCCAAAATGATCAGCAGGTGGTGGTAGAGACCTTCTCTCAGCATTTCATTATGTTATGTTTTATTTATTTAGTGGTAAATAATTACTGAGGTGACTCTGTGGTGGAAAAACACTTACATATATAAATGCACGGTAAATAGTCATGTTCATTCAAACACAGCAATCAATATTTAATATATTCATATACAGCACATATATGTGTGTAAAGAATTTCTGAAATACTACAGAAAACACTTTCTACAGTGTATATATGTGTGTGGATGAAAGGATCATGTGACTAAACGGAAACAGTTAACAGGGTAATGTAATGATCTGCCATGTGGAGAATGGTGTGTTTGTGTGTGTGCTGTGGTGTTGCTATGACAACGTTTTTTGTGGCACAAGGAAACACACACACACACAAACATTACTCTAGTGTTTACATAGATAATGGGAGTTCACTGCGACGATTAAAGAGGAATTTCCCCTGAGGTTAGTGTGTGTGTTTGTTTTGTTGATGTCAGATTGAGGAAATTATAAATAATTTAATAATAATTATAAAAATAATACATGTATTTCTGATGATTTTCTTGTTCAGTTGTTTAAAAATTGTGATATCAAATTAAAGTGAAATAATCAGTTTTTATTGCTCTGAGGGGGGCGGGGCCAGTGATGGAGCGTTACGAGTCCCTCGGTCTGGTCGGTCAGGGCAGTTATGGCACCGTGCTCAAGTGTCGTCACCGAGACTCGGGCCAACTCGTGGCCATCAAGAAGTTCATGGACTCGGACGATGACAAGACCGTCAAGAAGATCGCGCTGAGGGAGATCAAGCTGCTCAGGGTGCTTGTCAATCAACCAATCAATCAATGAGTCATGTACAAAAAAAAGGTGAAAACCTGAGTTCAAATGCTAATTTCTCAGATTTTATCTCCATGACTTTAAAGCAACTGCGTCACGGTAACCTGGTCAACCTCCTGGAAGTATGGAAGCGCCGCCGCCGCTGGTATCTGGTGTTTGAGTTTGTGGAGCGGACACTGCTGGACGTTTTGGATCAGAGAGAGAGTGGACTGGACCTCAGCACCAGCCGACGGTTCCTTTACCAGATTCTGAGTGCCGCCGCCTTCTGCCACCAGCAGAATGTGAGGAGATGGTCACAAACAGGTCTGGTGGTGTGTTCACACCAGACGTGAAGCTAACGTTCACATCACGAGTTTAAATACAACCCACGACGACTCCGCTGAGCTTAATGCTAAGCTAATTATGGTCATATAAACGTGTGACGTACAGCTTTAATTCAGTAGCCCACATACAGTACACATACTTTATGCCCCGCCTACACCGCCGTCCCGTTTCATTATTTTGGAGTGCACACGTACAACATCGAAAAGTTCGATTATTTCCTTGTGACCAATGTAACACAAATGTAACATCTTCATGGGACTCATGTCGAGTAATCTACAGGAATCCCATCTTCCGGAGCAGCTGTGAACGCACCATCAAAATGAGCTAAGCTGATGCTATATATGCTATAGCATGTATAGCATGTAAAGCTAACAGTTTTGAATGGTTCAAAGAGTGCCCAATGGTTTAACACTGTCACCGACTCCTTCCGTCACAGATAATCCACCGAGACATTAAACCAGAGAATGTCCTAATCTCTCACGGGGGCGTAGTCAAGCTGTGCGATTTCGGCTTTGCGCGCACCTTGGCGTCCCCTGCTGAGAGTGATGTCTACACGGACTACGTAGCTACTCGCTGGTACAGAGCCCCTGAACTGCTGGTGGGAGACATCAAATATGGAAAGTAAGTGTTGAAGTGTGGAATTGCAGACGTTAGCTAAAGGCTGTGTGCTAATGATTTTGTGTGTGTATGTGTGTGTGTAGACCAGTAGACGTGTGGGCCATAGGTTGTCTGGTGTTGGAGATGCTAACAGGTCAGCCGCTGTTTCCCGGAGATTCTGACCTCGACCAAATCCACCACATTGTCAGGTGCTTTGGTAAGTACATGTTTGATAATTGCTGTGATGTAAAATCACTGTTTTCTTCTATGGAGTTTGGTGTGAGAGCGAGAGAAAGGTTTACCAAGTGACACAAACTTCAGTTTCTGACAGCAGAGACTATGCCAGAACCCCATACAACCACACTTCAACTAATGTAACCACAGAAGTCTTCATGTTTCTGTTGTAGGAAACCTGACTGCTCATCACCAAGCGCTGTTCTACAGGAATCCAGTCTTTTCTGGAGTCAAACTACCAGAATGCTGTGGCCAAGTCCAACTGCATCAGCGATTTCCTTCAATCTCACCCGTCACCATGGACTTGGCACAGGTACAGTTCAATTATTTTCTTGACTTCACCCCAATCCTAACCTTTTAGGAATGAGGCTTTCTTTTCCGAGCTACTGCCCACTAGATGAACATGGATGCGACAGATGATCTCAGGTTCTGATCTAGTTACTTTCAAAAGACGCCTACAGCACTGTCAATGGTTAAATAACTTTGCTTTCTCACTTGCAGAGTTGTCTTCAGGTGGATCCAGAAAGACGAGCTCATTGTTCCGATTTGTTGGAACATCCTCTGTTCACAGAGGACTCCTTCCAAATCAGGTATCGCTCTGCGTTAGCTGTCATTGCCCTTATAAAAGTGTAAGATAAGTATGTTAGAGTTTAAAACCATTATTGCAAGGGAGCATTATTCCTCTGCAAGAGCACACAACAGCATCCACAAGTGGAGAGATCATACATGTGCTCACATGGTTTTTATTGATGCAAATTATAAAACTAAATAAATCCCACATAACCCATTGCTAACTGGCTCTTTTTTGAATATTAAATCAACTATTTGGGTAGCCTTAAAGATCAAGACACTGAGCTGCTGCATCTGTGTGTGTGTGTGTAAACAGGTTTTTGAATGAGCTGAATGCGAAGATTCAAAAGGACCACAGAGAAAACTCAACCCTTCCCAAAATAACCAAAACTCCAAAACACGGAAGGGATAATGCTACTGTGGAGGAGAAGAAAGACAAAAAGGAAGAAGAGAAAGTGGAGAAAAGAAAAACAAAGCAGCCTAAGCCTAAACTTCTTAAAACAGTTCAGAACACCCCAGAAATGCTGGGGTCCACCAAACAGTCCAAAATATTAGGTGGTAAGGTCGCCGATAATGCAGCAAGAGAAGCAGATAACATAAAAGTTACCACCGGTGCTGGGTCAAGCAAGAAACTGAAGACTTGCAAATCTGTTAAACCTCTCACCTCCAATTCCTCACACCAAGGCATCAAGACTGTAACTGGTCTGAAAGACAAGAACACATTGACGTCTAAATCCAGGGATGGTCAGGCTGTGAAAACTGTGATGGGCATCGACAGATCCTCTACATCTAAGCCAAGTCAAGAGGATGTAAAGAACTGGAACAACAGGAAATTGTCTAAAAACTCAAACACAGATCATCCAAATGTGAGCTCATATCTGGAATCAGCTGTCAATCAAAAAGACACTCGTTTAGCACTTCAAACATGTTCGCTGCCAAGCAATGACCGCGTTGAGGTCACTACCTCAAGTACTAACCCCTCTGCCACCAAGCCATGCAAGGTTTCTGCTTTTTCAGAACAACAGATCAATGAACATTTGAAAGTCGTACCCTTGAACACCAGGCTCTCCATGACCACCTCAACCAATACGTCTTTGTCAATTGGTCCATCAAAGACTTGTATCTCAGTTCTTTTTATACAGACCAGTCCTGCAAACAGTATCATGACACTACACAAAGGAATTTCGAAACCAAACTTGTTCAACACTGGCTCACCACCTAAACCCACCAATGACACAACCGGCGCACCCAACAAACCCTCCGATGCTGTCGCAGAATACCCAGAACCTGCCATTGAGGGGTCACCTGAAACCAAAGTGAGCCCAGAGACCACAAAGATCATAAGCCACATATCGGTACCCAGTACTTCTGGAAGAGATCACAAGGAGCATCTTGAATCTTCTGAGCCCTTCAGTGTCCATCAAGAGAATGCTTATAAATTCAGGATCAACCCAGAATCCAGATCCCCCTCAGACCCCACACTGAATGAAATCCCAAAAACAAATTTGCCAGTAGAGACAGCTATTCCTAAAATATGGAAATTCTCTGACAAAGAGAACACAGAGGATTCAACGGTCTCTGTGTCCATCTATGCAACAAACAAGTCTCCAGTGAGTCAAATATTTGGAAGTTCAAGTGATAAGAACAAGAGCAATGGAGTTAAATCTGACATGAAACCTACCTCCGCAACAGCAATACAAAAAAAATCATCATTATTTCCTGCAGAGGCTGCAGAGAAGAAAAGTGACATGTGTACATCGACTGCCACAGATTCAACTTTACATGGAACCCCAGACCATGAATCATCCAAAAGAATCTTCATCTGCCAGAACATGGACTCTGCAGATGTTAGCAACGTTGACGCTATCATACCCAATTTCACCTCCAATCCACCTCCTGCCCCCTGCTCCACTCCTGTCCTACTCCCTCCTTCCTCGTTCTCTGTCGGCAGTACCAACATCCCAACCATTGATGATCACTCAGATGTACGTTTTCCCCCTAGAAACCACGGTCTAAGGTAAAGCGCCTTACTTACACTTACTACCGACTATGTATAAGTTCTTGTAGTGTTGGCAGTCCCCTGAACAAAACATGGCAAGAATCCGTGCCACTGTTGATTGATAATGTGACCATTGTGAAAGTGTAGAAAAATATCTTGTATTCTGATCCCGGCATTACAACCACATTCTATCCAGTGTGGGTAGACTCAGGTTCTCTTGGCTTCTGAATCAATTTTAGATCCATAAATTGCCAGAATTATGTCGTATTAAGGCCAACGTTGATGTGGAAAAGGATGTTTTCTTGTGTCATTACAGATGTAAAGACTGGAAAAGGCATTACAGTGGAATTCGTAAACGAGTGACGAAACCATCTCAGTCAAACTACGTTACTACAAAGGTATGTGTGTTTTTCTTGTTTCCCATCACAGTCGGAATGTTTACCGATAAATATCCTGTACTCTCAGGTTTCAGATAAGAGTCGGACTGGTGGGCGCTTCTTCCAGTGTGATTGCTGTGACGACGGTAACGGCGTTGCAGTGGCCAGGAAGAAATCAGACGTCCACTTTCCAGATCTAAGCAGCTCTGTGCCTCCACAGTTCAGAGGAAGAGATGGTGGGAACAACAGCACATACACAGGCCTGACTGTAGGAGTTCTGTGTTGCTATGGAGACGCCTTTGATCCCCATGCTTTTCCAGGTAAACGCAAAGACGGCAACGACAAGGATTCGAGGAAAGATAAACAAACAATTCCTGTTGTTTCTCCAAACACACACACACACTCACCCTAATACACACTAACACAGGTTAACTATTTTTACTCAACACAGACTGACTTCTTCCATTAGTCGTTTTTGTTTATCAGCAGTGCCTAATTCTGCTAAAATGAACCTTTTCCATTTACACATGGTTGTTAGTGTCTTAATGGGATAGTTCTTGGTCTTTGAAGAGTGGCTGCAAATGTGTGATTTTTGTCATTTTGGTGTTGGTGAAATCCTTTTTTCAGATTTACCTCAGTGACACAAATTGACCACACGAGGCAGCAGTAGACCAGCAGCTCCCGTGTCCCTGCGATGTAAAATCACTGATTTTCCCTATGGACTTTGGTGTGGGAGAGTGAGTGGTTTACAAAACTTCAGTTTCCTGTTGTAGAAGTCTGTCAAATATGGAGATAAAGCGAACACATTAAGATATTGTAGACTTAAACTGACATAAGATTTATCAGTTGAGCATTTTGTTAAGCCACTAAATTCTGTTTTCCTTGTTTCAAAAAAACTATCCCTTAGCATTGTTGTTTTATGTAAATAATAAAGAAGCAGGTTATCAAGAAAGTTTTCTTTAATATTTTTATTTCAAAATAATGAAAAATGTTTACTGGATAGAGGTAAACAACAAAACAACAACATCAAACCATAAAAAAGTACAACAAAAAAACAAAACGTAATAAGATGATGTCATCAAGACTCTTCACTGGAGTCCTCCTCCGAAGACGAACCCACACTTCGTCCACCATGACGCTGCCCTCTTATTGGCCGAGATACGAAGCTGCTGAATCTGGCACCAGTATGCCCTCTGCTGGTCAGGAGGTAGTGCAGGAGGCGGGCTGCACTGTTGGAATGGCTGTTTGTGATTGGTTGTGCTGCCGCTGGCTGAGGCCTGATTGGTGGTGGTTTCTTCAGTGGCGGCTGGACGAGAAATTTAATTTAGATGAAAAAAAATGAAATGTATAAAATCACTGTTAGGACGCTTAAGTAGGGAGACACCTGGTGTCCACCAATGTTAGTCTGATTACCTTTCTGGTGACTGGTGGGGGTGGGGGTGGGGGTGTGGCTGCTTTCATTGTTGTGGTGGTGATAGCGGCAGGGACAGGAGCGGGGTCAGGGGCGTGGTCAGGGCTACGGCCGGAGAAAATCCCGCAGATGTCGTCCACCGCGGAACCATCAATCTCTGGAATCTCAAACTCTGGTCCAGTGAAGACGGAGCGAGCTGAGGGAGGACAAACAGACCGGTGTTTATGAAACAAACAAATGTTTCGGCTAACGTCTTTAAACATGGTCCGTTTTTCAGTCCATGTTAAAATAGAGTTTCGAAGATTTCATTGTTTTTATTTTCCAACGGACCAATTTCACCTTTGTCGTCCTCTCGTGCATTACGTTAACATTTGAATTTGAAGGATGTCACATTTAAACCAATAGCTAAGCCACACCCCCTTAGCTTACTCATTCTGTGTTGACATTGTTGAAATTACGTTGCTTTGGCTGCTGGTTCGGTGACGTTTGGTCACATCATTCACAGTAGTGGTGCTTTTATTTTATTTTATTACAATTAACTGATTTAGCTTCTTAGTGTTGGACCTGATGTTTTTTTTAATGGTCGTTTTGCGTAGTTTCTTTTTATGCTAACAAGAGTTAGCTAGAATCAGAACCAGAGCTCCCGGGAGCTAATGTGTGTTAACTAGAAACTAGAGAAGCGCTTTATAAATACAGTCACAATAAGAATACAATAGAGTCTTTACTCACCATGAGTCAGCGCCACAAAGACGAGCAGGGGGACGCACAGTGCTGCGGACATGTCTTCAGACGGAGACGGACAAATGAAGGAGAGAGCGATAGAGAGAGTGTAGGGAGGATGGAGGGATTTAAAAAAAACTGAAGAGGAGGGAGGAGGAAGAGACGAAGGAAGAGATGGATCCATGTCTAGACTGTGACTTTAAGTCGGAGCAGATCAGTCAGTTTGTGGTTCAGAGTTTCATCAGAGAAAAACCTGATAATCCTCCACCATTCTTTAAACTTTACTCTTTCACACACACACTCCGTCTTTACTCTGCTTTTTTACTGTCACGTTTGATCTCTTTAATTTTCATGGATCAGTCAATCGTTTGTATATTTTGCTTTAGGGCAAGTTAACACCGACACAACAGTGTGTGTCACTTGTACCACACACACACACACATACGCACAAAACACACACACTCCTTCTTTTCTGCCTCTACCTTTTCACTGGCACATGTTTAATCTCTTCAATTTTCATGGATCAGTCATTCATTTGTTTATTTTGCTTTAGGGCAAGTTAATACCGACACAACAGTGTGTGTCACCTGTACCACACACACACACTGACTGCTAATAGCTGTGGTTGCTATGGAAGCGAGTGTCTGCTTACACACACAAACCTACTGTGCAGTAACACAACTGTAAAAATAAAGAGATTTTATCCACTTAACAAGAGAATGACTAAAAAAATTGAGGTCAGCTTAAGTCTACGATGTCTTATTATGTTCACCAATTTATTTTACAGTTAGACGGCCTTTTCTAACGGGAACATTAACCCTTTAACACCTAAGCTTCAAAATGTCTGTTTGGACTTTCCTTTTTACTTATTTACTTATTTTACTTATTTTAACCACAAACAGATTTAACCAAATCAGATTTACCTCAGTGGCACAAACTGACCACACGAGGCAGCAGTGGACTAGTAGCACCTGTGTCCCCGCGAGCTAAAAACACAGATTTTCTCTATGGAGTTTGGTATGGGACAATATCTCATACAACCCCACTTGAATTGCCCTCTGCTGCATTTATTTTGTATAAAATGTAATTCGATAATGCAAAAAAATTGAAATAAAACACAGATTAAACCAAAAGTTTTATTGTAAAAAATGATCTCTAAAGTGCAAAAATTAGCATAACATGGTGCCACGTGTTGGTGAATAACTTATGTATGAGTATGTTATCTACAAACAAGAAAAATATTTTACAAATTAGATCAATGTCATCACAGATCTGAAAGATTCCTTGTTCCTATTTTATCACGTGAATCAGAGTCGAACAGTGTTGCCATGGTAATGGTGATGGAAGGCGAAAGTCTAGGAGAACTTTCTGATGAAGCGCAGTTTGATGTAGGTGATGGACAGGAAGCAGATTGTCATGATGCCCAGAGCCATGTGGTTCTGCCAGAAACCCCACGTAGAGTAGTCCACGCCCTGTGCTGTCATAAACTCCTCCCCCGTGCAACTGTGAACACAGGACAAAGGTTCCTTCAACAACCGCAGAGTTACAGTGTTATAAACTGTAATGTTTTACATAAGGTTACACACTGTAATGTTTTATGTAAGGTTACACAGTGTTATAAACTGTAATGACGCTTATAAAGTAACTTTACGTAAAGTTACACAATGTTATAAACTGTAATGTTACATATAAAGTAGTTTTATGTAAAGTAACACAATGTTATAAACTGTAATGTTTTATGTAAAGTTACACAATGTTATAAACTGTAATGTTACGTATAAAGTAATTTTATGTAAAGTTACACAGTGTTATAAACTGTAATGTTTTATGTAAAGTTACACAATGTTATAAACTGTAATGTCACTTATAAAGTCATTTTACGTAAAGTTACACAATGTTATAAACCGTAATGTTACGTATTAAGTCATTTTACGCGAACTGCACGTAAAACAAGTAACATTGTCGTAAAAACTGGGTCGTGCAACAATTCAGCTCCGATCAGCTCACGATGTAAATATGTCGACCGTTAATTATCGCGCTGTTACGTTTTACATTTCAACAAAGAACCCGAACAGGTTAATGATTAATCACAGCAGGTCACACTCACTGTCAATGCGTCAAAGTGTCCAGCAGGTGGAGACACTAACACGTAAACACTGACTCTGACACTGGCTCTTATAAAACAATCAAAATCTGTGTGGGAATCTTACGCCAGTCCAGGTGGAACAACGCTGATGTTTAACCCGTGACAGAAGGTCAGACCAGTGAACTCGTTCACCTGCAGAGCCTGAAAAAAAAACACAAACACACCATCAACACAACACCAGTGTGTGTACTTGTATGTGGTGAGGACCAAAAAAAAAAGAATCTTTAGGGCTTTAGGATAAGGCTTTGTGAATGGAAGTCAATGCAGTATCCTTAGAAGAATAGCTGCACAACCTGTGTGTGTGTGTGTGTGTGTGTGTGTATACGTACACTTAGGCCATATCGTGGGATACTTAAGTACTTTAACCAGGCAAGCCAGCTGGCGATGGAGGGAAGGTTCACCAACAGACCTGCAAAGATCTTTGTGGAATAACAGACAAATTTTATTTTTTTAACGAGGTAAATCTTTAAATCTGAAAAAGAATTGTTTTGTAAACATTGATGGATATTCATTAAAAAAACTATAATTTGAATTGTGGTGTTCCCCAAGGCTCAATCATAGGTTCCCCACTCTTTTATGCTCATTTTCCTTTTTATTTATTTATTTTTTACCCAAAAAAAGGAAGGGACATGTATATACAGCTGTCTAGCAGGACAATAGGAGTGTCCTTTCTTTCTCTCTCTTTGACCAGTCCTGGAATTTCCTGGCCGGAAAATAGATTCCGGTTCAAGAATGGTCCAGTTCTCCCTCAGATCACGACTATACTGTGAAATCGTTGAGAATTAATAGTGGCCCCAACCCCAGCACGGCAACAGAAAGTAATGGGAATTATTAAGTTCACCATCATGAAGACAAAGCTGATGGTCAAGAAGATGTTGGCGATGGCCACCACCGTCTGGTCGGACGAGATGGCGAAAACCATGGAGGTGGCGGTGTAGGCGATGAGCATGACGGTGAACATGAAGAGGAAGAAGGCCTCGACCGTGGGCTTCAGACCTACACACACGCACAATGTAAGAGGACTGTTGGCACCACATAGACTTAACAAAATATGGATGAATCTGGAGGAATAATCAAAAGCACAGAACAAAAGTCGGGAAATTATTCACCGATCATGTAGTACGACACGCAGCTGAAGACGATTGCAGGTATGGTTCGCAGTGTGATGATGTCCGACAGGATCTTGGACAGGAAGTAGACGGACAGTCTGTAGTAACCGCTGATGTACTCGTGACTGGAGAAAGACAGAGAAGCCATAGCTCGATCAAGAAACAGTGACAGTGAAATGTCACTGTTCCTGACACTGCCCTCATAAACACAAAAGAAGCTCAGTATTTACCTCATGCAGTTAGCCTAGCTTAGCATAAAGTCTGGAGTCAAAGAAGCTAGCATGCAAAATATGATCAATAAATCTGTTCAGAACTATGGAGAAAACAATGACGGTGAAATGTAACTGTACATCTTCGTGCAGTGAGTCTAGCTTAGCATAGAAGCTAGCATGCAACTGCTTTCCAAAATCCAAACAATGAATTTGATGTACCTGATTGGAACTATGGAGAAAACAATGAAATGTAACACTATATCAGTGAGCTCAGTATTAATCTCATGACGTTAGCGATAGCTTAGCATAAAGTCTGGAGTCAAAGAAGCGAGCATACAACTGATTACCAAAATCTGGTACATCAAGGTACATCAATACACCAGACACGACAGTAGCAACCCTTTAAGAATGTTATGTGTATAAAAGTACTATATAGCACATAAAATAACATGTAAAAAAAGTGTGTGTGCGTGCGTGTGTCTCACATGAAGAGCTTCCTCTCAGTGATGAAGAGCTCCGCTGCAGACACCGTACTAAAACACTGGTTGACCGTGATGAAGAAGAGCGCGCCCAACCTGGACACACAGTGACACACAAACATCTCACATGGCGTGAAACCAAAGACAATAACACGTGATCATAATATGATGACGACATACTGTACGATAATCATAGAGTAGAACATAATAGAATTTAGCAGAGTATAATAGAATAAAGAAAAATAGAATAGAATGGAATAGAATAAAGAAACAATGAATATAATAGAAGAGAATATAATAAAGTAAAGTGAGTAGAATAGAATAAAGACTAGAATATAGTCAAGCAGAATAGAATAAAGAAACTAGTATAGAATAGAGTCAAGCAAAAATAGAATAAATTAGATTAGGAAAGAAAAATAGAATACCTGTTCTGCATTCCACTCTGAGTGTCTTCAACGCCAAAGAAAATGGCTCCAACGATCAGAGCGAGGAAAATTGTCACGCAGACCTGGACGCAGTAACAACACTGTCATCAGAGGCTGCAGTTCCCGTGATGGCCACTAGGGCAGCAGCAGTTGCCGTTGTGCTGACATTTACGCGGGTGTTGTTACCTGAGCGATGGACGTTTGAGGGTTTAGCGCCATGTTCTTGAAGGTTCTCTTCATAACCCACTTGAACTGGGTCAGGAAGCCCGTGGTGTACGTGATGGTCCTGGAGCTAGGGTTGGCGCTTGTCTTCTTCCCCTCAATTATCCTCTCTGACAGACAGGGGGCGACAAAGAAACACTTGGTTTTTAGGTTGAATTATGACAGGAAGTAAGATCAAACACTAATAATGTCATTAAATGTGGTCCGTTGTGAAATTATAGAGAAAAACAAGTATTTGACAGATGTGTCAGTTCCTCATGTAACCAGACAACTTGACTCACCCAGCTCTGCTCTGGTCTCCTTGTAGTACTGACAGCTCCTGTACTCCTCCACCAGTTTGTCCTCGATCCCTTTTTTGGACTTGGACACAGAGTCTGGATCTGGACAAAGATTAAACACCCAAATTTATCACAATAAAAATGAACTTTATTTTGGTAACCGAACACCGCCTTTAACGATGGACACTTGTTCCTGTGTGGTCGTCATAGTTACAAACCTCTGTCCAAGTCGCTGGTGCAGATGGTGGTCGAGTCTCCGTTGATGACGTCGAGGAAGAAGTCGGCGGGGTTGTTGTGCGGCTCACAGTTGAATCCTGGGAAATGGAGTTTGATTATTATTGGCGCTGTTATTTTAACGCGACATTCGCGTTGTGTTGTGTCACAGTATGTTTGTTTTAATGCGAGTTCCCACCGATGTCCTCGAAGTACTGCAGCGCGTTCTGAGCCGGTCCATGGAAAACCTGTAAGCATGAAAGACATCGTTATCGTCAGGTCTCGTCCAAAAACACACACAGAGCGGACAGGAAGTGAGTGAACCTGTTTGCCGGTGACGAGCAGCGTGAGGCTGTCGAACAGACGGAAGATGCTGTAGCGAGGCTGGTGGATTGACAGGATGATGGTGCGTCCGTGAGTCGCCATCCTGGACAAACGGAAACACAAAATTCACAGTTTATGTAGTTACACAAGCTGTCTTTCACACCAAATGCAAGCCAATTTACCTAATCCCAATTTGTTTGCATGTTTTTGGACTGTGGGAGGAAACCAAAGAACCCTGAGAAAACCCACACACCCAGCGAGAACATGCACTCCATGCAGAAAGGCCCTTGTTCCGACCGGGTCGCAAACCCGGGTCTTCTTGCTGCAAAGGCAAGAGTGCTAACTACTATGCCTCTTGCATGCCTCTTATGTTTCTATCTTGTAACATATTCTGGAGCTGCTGAACTGTGAATTTCTCTGTGAGATGAATAAAGTATCTATCTATCTATCTATCTATCTACTACATCAACCGTGTGGCCCCAAGCCAAAAACTACCTACAATAATTTTGGAAAACCCTAATGGCTTACTGCTTATAGTACGCAAACATTGTGTTCACAGCTTTGTTCTTCTTCGACAAACATGCAAATGCGTCACCTCTTGAGCAGCAGCAGCACAGAGTTTGCCGTGCTAGCGTCGAGGCCCGTGGTCGGTTCGTCCAGGAAGAGGACGGACGGGTCGATGATCAGCTCCATGCCGATGTTTGTCCTCTTACGCTCGCCACCGGAGATCCCGCGAATCAGCTGAGTTCCGACCTACCACACACATACACAGGTACACATTATTGTTTATTTATTTATGAAATTTTTTATTTGTTTGTTTATTTTCGCCTCCTGCTCCTCACCCTGGAGTCGGCCACCCGGGTCAGTCCCAGCTCCTCGATCAGTTTGTTCACTTTTTGACCTCTCTCTTGCGGAGAGATGCTCGACGGGAGACGCAGCGCCGCCGAGAAGCTGAAGTTTTCTCTGACCGTCAGAGTTCCCATCACCACGTCATCCTGTGGATGAGAAACCGACGACTTTTGTGAGATCGACTGCTGCTGCTGTAACCCCCCCGTCCTTGGTCATTTGAAGTTAACAGAATGTTACTTCTGTCTCACGCACCTGCACCACGTATCCCGAAAGACACTTGAAGTTTGGCGGCTGAGGAGCGCCGTCGATCAGGACTTCTCCGGAGAGACCTCGTGGATCCTTCCTAGCTGCCAGGATGTCCAGGAACCTGGATAAAATATGGGGTTAGCGAGATTCGGATTATTCAACATCTTATGCAGACTATCAGACGAAATTATATTTTTGTCTTTCATGACGGTCACCATGTTGGATTATCAATCACAATGTCACGGATTCTTGTTCTTGTTCTTGTACTTGTTTGGTGGACTGGCAACAATACGTATGACCCCAACCAATCGAAACCAAGATTGTGAACCCATTCCTGGGTGTCTAACCCTAACAGCAGCAGTATCCCTCTTCTGCCATGTTTATGTCTGTATGTCTGTATGCCACCTGGTGGAACTTTGTGGTGCAACACTCACGATGACTTGCCGCTTCCTGTCGCTCCCATGATGGCGTTGAGCCCGGGCTTCATGATCCCACTGAGAGAGAGAGAGAGAGAGAGAGAGAGTCATGTTAGCTTAGCTTTCAGAAGTGCAACGTCTTTTGACCTCTTGACAAAACCATGCTAACTATTATTCCCTCATTCCCTGTCTGTGGTAAGCTAAGCTAACAGCTGCTTGTCCTGGTTCTATAGTAGTTTATGATATGACTCAGCGGTTACACTTATTTTCATTTTCACGTTTGAGGAACTGAAAGGATTTTTTTTTTTTTTCTATTTTAAGACAAAAATTGTCCAACACATCAGGTCATGACTCAGCTAGTATCATGAACTTGCAGTGCAACCATGATGCAGCACTTTTCTCAGTAGCCAATCAGTAGGCAACTTCCTAAGGCCCGCCCCCAAACATACAAAAACACGGTGCAAAGAACAAATCATAAAATACAATATTTTTATATATATATCTTCTTAAAGCGTATTGTTTGAAAATATTGACACAAATCTAATTCCATAGCCCTAACCACCGAGTAAATCACACACTGTGTTTAATAAACTGAGAGGAGATAAAAAATAAAGTAGTTGTGTCTTCCAAGAACACTGTGTTTGTCCTGATCAAGGACGGACGACACACGCAAGAACAGCATGTGAACAGCAGGGGGCGGGGCGGTCGTCCTGATTGTGTCTTGATGAGCTGGGGAACCTCTGATGCCTCATAATAACAGCGTGACAAAACAACGCAGAAACTCATGCTCCTTCTGGCTTTAAACCATATGGTTTTGGTGTATGATTCTAAATTTAAAGAAAAAAAGAAGAGCTGTCAATGTTCTCACAGGAATGGATCAATAAACATTCTATAAAACCTTCAACTTTGACTCGCACTGGTCAATGATTGAAAAAGAACCATAAAATACCGCAGATACCGCCCAGTGTAAACTCAACAGTATTCATGTATGTGACATTGACATTGAAACAGCTGAAGCAGGTGGGATTTCAAAGTTTAGCATTAGTTAGCGATAAAGTCGCTAACTAAGGAGATGAGGTTTTTTTACAGGTTTATGGTAAAAGACCTGTGACCTGAAGTTGGCACTATTCGGTCAGAGGTTATCAAGGTAACATAACCATAATTGTCCCTGTGATATAACTGCTTTCATAACTGTTCAGCCACAGCAGATTGTTGTCATAGGGACACTAGGGGACACACCATAGATTCACCTTTTTTATACCCAAATTCAACCACTAAAACTAATGTTTCTGTTCATAGTAAATAAATATGATTCAATCAAGTAATCATCAATCATAGTTATTTACTAAATTAACTAATTTATTTACTAAATTAGTAAATAATGTGCTTTACTATTTTTTGTGAAACAGTACATTTGGATAACAATAATCAATTTTTTTAGCGCTTTAGCACAAAAAATATCATTTTGGTTAAAGTTACACACTGGTGTAGAAAAAAGTAATTTTGATAATTACCAATGCTGTTAATTTAGGGCAGCTGTGGCTTTGCGGGACCCTACGTGATACGCAGGTATACGGATTTACGTATAACCACTTCAAAATGATACGCATCAACACGGCTCTTTGCAGTTTGGAGGTCATTTTTATTAGGATACCACTGAACGGGTTGTGATTTTGGCTCGCGGCTCACATTTTGCTGTGTTTTCAACATCCTGGGCCTAAAATCTGCAGCCATGTTAGCGGACAATGAGTCAGCAGGGAGCACATTGACGTTAGCGACAGTTTAAAAGAGTCTGTTTGGAAGATGTGAAATTGTGGGGGCGTGTAAAACAACAAGCGGCATCTTCTGCTTTCTAGTGAAGTGATGAGTCGTGATTTAAACCATGACAAGGCTGAACTTCCCCGTTACATCACCGTCGTCATCGTCGTCTTCCTCTTCTGCCCGTGACTGCTAGCATGTTAGCACAGCCAATGACTGAGCTTGGTTGAGGTTGTGTTTCCGTGAATTTTACACCCAGATTTTTCTCCGAATGTCACATTTCGGGCTTCCTGTGTGTGTGTGTGTGTTGTTTGTTGCTTCACGCTGAGACTCATTGTTCAGACTGAAGCCGAGTCTCCTGTCAAAGCAAACTTCCTTCCTCCGCCTCATGGCGTGCGTGTGTGTGTGTGTGTGTGTGTTTGATCCAGTCGGGTCAGGTTGGCTCCTAACGGCACGTACATAAACACACAGTACACAATAACCGTGCACGTGCGGCTTCAGCTCACTGAACACGACTCAGACCCGCAGTCACGTTGCCATTTTATGTATACAATATTACACTCATTTTGAATTGTATTAACATTTAAACTCGCGACTCACTTGAGGTCGATGAGAATGTCTTTGGTCGTCTTCTTCCTCAGGCATAAACAGCCTCCTCCCTGTGTCACTTTGTAATGTATGTTGTGGAAGCTGACGGTGGCGCCGGTCCGTTTGCCAGAACCTCCAGACTGAGGAACAGTAACGTCAGTTTGTAAACATGTTTAAAGTCATAATTCTGTTTGTTTACGTGTGGTTGGATGAGTTACTGGTATATAACCAGTAGCTTTGGCGCCCCCTGTGGTGGGAACCTTCATGTCTGCGTCTTCAATTTCACATTAAACAGTTTTTTAACACACTCACTCTCCCACACCAAAGTCCATTGAGAAAATCAGCGATTTAAGCTCGCTCTGATGCAGGAGCTGCAGCTCCGCTGCTGCCCCGTGTGGCCAGTTTGTGTCACTGAGGTAAATCCGTGCAAAGGATTTCAAATGCCGAATTCACAAAATAAGACATTTGAACTTACTGATGAAGGCAGCAGTGGATCAACAACTCCCATGTGCTGTGATGTTAAAATCGCTGGTTTTCTCAATGGGGTTTGGTGTGGGAGAGTCAGTGTTTACAAACGTCAGTCTCCAGTTGGAAAAGTTTGTCAAACAGCAAAATAATTCAGTGAAACTAATCTGGGAGATGTAGTAGACTTTAATCTGACATAGATTTTAGTTGGTGAGTCTTTTTTTAAGGACACAGGGGGCGCTTACAGTGTGTGTGTGTGTGTGTGTGTGAAGGTACCTTTTGTTTGGAATCTCCAGTCTGCCTGGAGTCCATCTGCAGCTTGACGTTGGACATCCTCTACGTCTGAGCGCCGGACACAAACCACTGCAGAGACTTTGTCCGTTTTATTTCTCACTTCTTCTCCAAATACAGTGAAATAGTTTACTCAACTTTTTTAACCCCTTTTGTGTCTGATAAGAGTCAAAGAAAAGGAAAGATTAGAAAGTTCATCACTGACCTGTGGAGGACGGAGAGTCCCTGTGGAAGAAAGCAGCTGCCCACAGAGCACTGAGCAGCACAGAGAGAGAGAGAGAGAGAGCGGTGTGTTCACTGTCTGTGTGTGCATGTGTGTTTGTGTGTGTGATATAACCTCCGTTTTACGACACAAGCTGATAAGACAAGTGGGGAGAAGTTCAGACGCAGTCGCTCTTGCTGACCTCAGAGGGTGAAAGTTGAGTTTAAGCCTTTTCCGTGGTTGAGAGAAATGAAAAAGCTGTGTCACTGCTCCTTTAATGCCCTCACAGATTGTTCTTGCCTCTTTATGAGAGTCAATAAAGAAACATAAAAGAATTAAAACAATCATCTTCTTTCCAGACCTGTCGAATAAATTCTACCAAGTTCGTTTATTTCTCTTTACATCAAACATTTTATTCTCTTTGATTCTTTGTTTTTTTTGTTTTTTTTCCGTTGTTCTCCTGGTGCTCAGGACACACCTGATTCAAATAACTATATAATCAGGCTTTTGCAGTGCTTCATCTTGCTGATGACTATTTGAATCAGGTGTGTGAGTGGGGATTGATAAACCACCTTAAACACAACAATAAACAATAAAATAATTGGCTCTTTTTTAATGTTCAACTGTCACACGGAAGAACCACAAGGACATTAAAATTGTCATCAAGTCATGTAAGTTAATTTTGGTTAAAAAAAACTTTATTGTGTCACAACAATTAACATAAATAAATAGGTTTTAAAAAAAACCCATCAAAAAACACCCTAGGACATCCCTTAAATGCATAAATTGTAAAGTAATTTACAATAATTTCAACAAATTAAATAAGAAAACAAGAAAGAACGCCATTGTAAATGTTTGCATTTTTTTATTTTTTTTTTTAAAAAAAGAAAGTTTTCTTACAAGTCATTAATGGATTCATATTTTTTTTTGTGAAAACAACTAATTAAAGACAGTAACAACGCATTCACACTTCATTGGAATTTAAACTTCAGCCTCATGATTGTTGAATGTGAATCACATTGTTTCCATCTGCTGTTGACAAGTGGTATTACACGTCCTTCCTCTGAATTCAACACAAAGATCATGTCTATGTTGACTTTGATTTGTTTTCATATTTATTCACAAACTTGCTTTTAATTGAGTGGTTAAAGTGATTATTGATCCGTGTATTAAAAAAAACTGACTTTAATAACAATAACAACACACAAGTTTGTGTGTGTCACCACTTCACTCTTCACTCCAGTCACACCACCTTGTGGTCACATGAAGTCCCGTCTATATTTACCCACCGATACCCGAACGCCTCATCACGCCCCCCACCCCGTGCCGGGGAGGGCGGGACATTCCTGTGACGCACCACAGTTCGCTTGCGGCTCATCAGCTGCACATAAAAATAGATGTTTATATTCAAACGACATTGTTTTTATAAGCAGTGGAGTCGCCCCCTGGTGGCTAAGTGTGACATATACGTTCTGTTTAAGCTAATGTAACTGTCGCTAGCTGTTTTTCCCTAAAGAATCGCATTTTTGAAGCACTAAATGTTGCTGAAAATGGACAAAAATTGACACGCAAATTAGAACTTAAGGGTACTTTGTAGTGCAAAATGGCTCATTAGTGCCCCCCCCCCCCCCTTTGTAAAAAGTAGTGCAAAATGGCTCAATGCCATTGTCTACGCCCACCTCCCGCTGGAAAGGAAGTTCCTGCTCACGCTGTAGGCGGCGGCGGAGCTCGGTTGCTTCCCCCACGCTCCGAGCGGTACGACGATAGCGGTGGCGTTGTCCTCAGAGCCGTACTGCAGCGCCTTGAAAGAAAAGAAAAACTAATGTGAGCACGTTTTCTGTCCAATTAGCTTACAGCTACAGCTAACGGCAACGCTAACAGGTCAATCAACGACCTGCTGAGTGATGACGTCTGCCGCCTCTGTGGCGTCCTGGCACTGGTTGATGACATCGCAGACCTCCTGGTCACTCAGCAGGAAGTTGATGCCGTCAGTGGTCAGAGCGAGGAAGGAGTCGTTGGCGTGCCGGACCTGCAGAGACGAGCGCAAGAAACAGAATCCATTGACGTCACGACCCGCTGTTTCCTCTAGCGCCACCATCGATGACTCACCATGACTCGCCGCGTGTCAGGCTCGGCGATGACGCCGCTGTTTTTCAAGTGGAAGTCACCAATGCTGCGTGTCATGGCGAGGCGCCCGTTAACGTTAGCCTGACCCGCGCTGTCCCACGCCACGTAGCCCCCAAACCTGTAGATCCTGAGGAAATACACACACACACGAGGTCAGTGACGGCACCAGATGGCGAGGTCGTTGACCTTGTGTGTAAAGGTCACTAAAGTGTTGACGTGTGTGTGTGTGAACGTCCATGGTTAAAATTAGCCTGGCTCTACTGTTACATAACACACACACATTCACTGAGTGTCGTCGCCTCCACCTGCTGCCCCACATACTGAGACTGTTCATACACCATGACCACCGTTTGACCTCTGACCCCTGACG
Organism: Solea solea; assembly: GCF_958295425.1. Lineage (NCBI taxonomy): Eukaryota > Metazoa > Chordata > Actinopteri > Pleuronectiformes > Soleidae > Solea > Solea solea. The sequence goes on from NC_081136.1 coordinate 4,277,248, forward strand.
TACACACTGTGCGAGTGTGGGTGTGTATACCGTTGTCTCTCGTCCTTCAGGTCAGGTGTGTGGTCTGTGGTGAGTTTCTTGGCTCCTCCCTTCCTGCACAACATGGCCCGACTGTCGCCGACGCTCCCGACCACCAGCTCCACACCGTCACGTAGCATGGCAACCGTCGCCGTGGTGCCAGCGGTCAGGAAGGAGGCTGAGGAGGAAGGGAGGGAGGAGTATTTTGAGTATATGTTGTTTGCAGTACTACAGTGTGTTTACTGTATACTTTGTATACAGCACAATTAGCGCATTAATGTCATAGTTGCAATTAATCGCACATTTTTATCTATTCTAAATGTCCCTTGATTTCTTTTTGTCCCATTATTTTTTCTCATTTTAATGCTCTTGTCAACATAACTGTTGATAAACAAATGTTTACTTTGTTTACAGTACACTTTGTTTTCACTATTACAGTCTCACCTGCATTGAAGTAGCTCAGGTGTGTGTGAAGACTTTTGTCTGCATCTAAAAACGCTTTCTTTAAAACTTTTTCCAGATCGTCTTCTTCCTCCAAAGCATCTCTGGATAAAACCAATAACTGATCAATAACGTCATCAGGGTGTGACCGGGTGAAACGTGGCTTAAAAAAACGCACCTGATAAATTTCTCCATGAACGTGTAGCAGTAGTCGGCGGCGTGTGGGCCGCCGTGGCCGTCAAACACGGCAAAGTACAGCAGGTTGTCATGGATACGGGCCACGCGGAGACGGTCCTCATTCTGTTTCCTGTGACCCTGAACCGACGCACTGCCCACCCGGGACAGACTGACCTGTAGGGGAGGAGCGGGCGGGGTCATATTAGTCACTTATTTTATTCATTCATTCATTCATTCCTCTCAGTTACCTGTGGAACTGGTTTTCCATATCTCACACTAGAGGGCAGCAGTATTGGCTCCTCGATCCTGTTGTCCCAGATGCCAAACGAGTCCCAGGTCACCAAGCGGTCACTGTCCAGACAGACTGATCCGCTGGCCCGCCGCACACCCATCACCCCTGACGTAGCCCCGCCGACCTGTGGAGCAGAAATTCAGCCTAAGTCTAGGCGAATCATTTCCTGCTAATCTGACAAACTCAATGAACTAATTAAAATGACGGCGTAATGACTGTAACAGACCTGCTCTAAAGCTTTGGCAGGTTCTGCCGACCGCCGTGCATTGATGAAGGGTCGCGTGGTGCCGATGGAGCAGCTGCGGCGCAGCACGTTCAGTAGCACTGAAGACGACACCATGACTGGCAAAAAGGTGTCAAAAAACAACAGTCGGCGTTTTGAACAACATAAATATCAGTCATCATAAGTAGTCATCATAAACAGTCAGTCAAAACCAATAGTCGTAATAAATTGTCATCATAAACAACAGCCGTCATTAAAACAACAGCCGTCATAAACAACAGTCGCTATTACAAACAACAGTCGTCATAAACAACTGTTGCTATTACAAACAACAGTCGCTACTATAAACAACAGTCGTTATAAACAACAGGCGCTATTATAAACAACAGTTGTCATAAACGACAGTCGCTATTATAAACAACAGTCGTCATAAACAACAGTCACTATTATGAACAACAGTCATCATAAACAGCAGTCGCTATTACAAACAACAGTCACTACTTTAAACAACAGTCGTCATAAACAACAGGCGCTATTATAAACAACAGTCGTCATAAACAACAGTCACTATTATGAACAACAGTCGTCATAAACAACAGTTGCTATTACAAACAACAGTCACTATTATAAACAACAGTCGTCATAAACAGCAGTCAATATTACAAACAACAGTCACTACTATAAACAACAGTTGACATAAACAACAGGTGCTATTATAAACAACAGTCGTCATAAACAACAGTTGCTATGACAAACAACAGTCGCTATTATAAACAACAGTCGTCATAAACAACAGCCGCTATTATAAACAACAGTCGTCATGATCAACAACCGTCATAATCACAAGCCATTATCATTAAAGACAATCATCATAACCAACAGTCGTCATAAAAAAACAAAAGGTGTCAAAAAACAACAGTCAGTCACACAACAGTCATCATAAATTGACGTCATAAACAACAGTTGCCATGACAACCGACATAATCATCAAACAGTCAACAATTAACAACTGTCATCATTATAAACATCTGCTGTCATCGTAGTCATTTGAAAGAACACCCATAAACTCTTGTCAGACACAAAAGTCACCAGTTACAGTTACTGTTGTTAACAACATTCAAAATAAACAACAGTCACCTATGTAAACAACAGTCAGCATAGTAAACAACTGTATGGAGGAGAAACAAAGTTTCACTATGTGACAGAAAAGTTGTCAAAATGGCGTCGGTAAAAACTCACCTTTTTCTCTGCAATTTTTTTCCCACCTGAACTGTTTCCGTGGCGACTGGTGTCCAAGCTGCGGCAGCTGCTTTGCCCCATCAGACACCCACCGCCGCTCCGGGTGTTATTAACAACACTGGAGGTCGGGGAGGGGGGGGTCTCGGATCCAGGGCGTCCAATCAGAGTGTGAGACAAAATCATAGTGGAGGGGGTGTGGCTGTTTTTGGCGCCATGCCACTAACTCCCTCTCTGTCTGTTTATTTATACATCTCTCTACCGTGCCTGTAAATTTTCAGTCACTTGATTGAATGATTGTATCATGTATCGTTTCCCACGTCCGATTTCCAATGTCCATGGAAGGTCGCATTAGGCAGCTGCTTCACAGCGCCCCCTAGTGACAACACCATATTTACACTGTGCTCACAGGAGGGACTGTAAGATCCCACCTCAAATGTGGTGGCATCCATAAAAACACTTTGTTGATTGTGTTACCATGGCAACCGTGCACATTCAACCTTGATGTTTGCTGAAAAGCAGGAACATGGTCCCGGCGGACAACATGTTCAGTTCATTCTTGAACATTTCAAATTAAAAGTATATGCATTCTGTGAAATCTGAAGAAAGTCTGTGACCAAATTTAAGGCTAAAATGTTTGTGAATGTTTGTTAAAAGTGTCATCTAATGTCATTTGATATATAATAACAATAAAACTCATTGCAAACTGTTGGAAATGAAATAGAAATAATTATGTCTTTACATGTTTTTTCATCTCGTGAGAGAAGATTTTCTTACTTTGTCATCTGTTTTGTTTGACGCTACTTCCTGTTTTATTTTGTACACGTCTGATGTTAGCTGATGCTACTTCCTGCTGTTTCTTGTTGGTCTGATCACCGTCACCTGTGTTCCTCCTCCACTGTTCCTCTTTGTTCTCCTGCAAATGTTCCCGGTCGTTCCTCGATGTTTCACAGAGGATTAACTCTGTCATCGTTCATAAGTTGTCGTAAGTTGTTGATTCTTATTTTTTTACATCTTTGCCTTTGCGTCACTTACTTCCTGTGAAACAAACTCTGCTTCACATCAGTAAACTGAGATGTTTGTCTGAACATTCCTCATGTCTTTCACAACAAAATTGAATCTAAATAATAGTAATAATACAACAGAAAAATTTGTTGAAAGTTGTTTATCAGTGAGATACATTTATTATGTATATATAAGACTTCTGCACAGTACTGTGTGTATGTATATATACAGTTTTTTGTTGTTTTTAAAAAAAAGAATCTGAAAAAAAAAAAAAACAGTCCAGGTGTCAAGTATTTAGTGTGATCTACCCTTACACTTGAACAATAACACAGCTCTGTTAATACTGGAGTGGAACCTTAATTAATGTTACTGGTAAATCCTGTGTGTGTCCTACTATTTCATTTAGAGAAATATCTGCTGTAAAAAAACAGGAAACACCATATTTTAAACTTTCATGCACTGTGCTCACAGGAAATATCAGATCCACCTTGAATTTAGTTACGTCCCTGAAAACACATTGTTGACTCTGCGTGGCGAATATCATGGCATTTTGCGAAACAGTGTTACCATGGCAACCGTGCAAATTCTGGTGTGTGTTAAAACAAACTGGTACTTGGTCCCTGGCAGACAACGAATGCACGAATAATCACGAAAATCACAGTCATCAACAGTATCACACCTTCTTGGCTGGTCTGGGTCTCAAGACTGTGCATGGCTGAATTGCTCCACAGCGCCCCCAAGAAATTTGAAATGGTTAATGTCAGGGTAAAGGCTTTGTTTATGCTGTTTAAATGAATGGAAGTCAATGCAGAGTCCTAAGAAGGATAGCTGAGCAGACCTGTTGATGAGCATGACTGAATTATTCAACAGGACTACCCCACAGGGGAGGAGGAGGGGTGAGGTGGTGGTGGGAGGGGCTATGATGAAGGGGGTAAACTAAAAGTCATCTACGCCCTGTGGAATCACAAGTATGCCAAGTGAGTCATCAACATGTACGTACTGCCCCCCACTGGTGCAACAAAGCCACTGCAGTCATTAGTGACAAATGTGAAAGGACAGTGGAGAAAAAAAGAGGAGGCTTTTGTTTCAGCAGTTGCTCATGTTTTAGTGCGTACAGTGAAGAAGGAAGTGGATGAAATATTTAGTGTGAGAATGAGTGGGCGCCACCGTCGTCTCTGCTCCACTTCGACAACTCTCCCTCTGTGGGGTACATGCCCGGGACACGCCTACTTCAGGATGTCCCACATCTAATCATGTCAAGACTATTCCCAAGAAACGAAGGCCAGCTCTCTTATCAACATGTGGCAGCAAACAGATTAAACCTGATTTTATTGCCTCCCCGTGTGAGTGCAGCGTGGTACAATCTTTTGGTCGATTGTCAGACGATGTGAACAAATACGTGTTGAGTGTAAACGTGTGTTTGAGAGGAATCCGAGCTTTCCCTTCTCAGTCCGGCACAGAGTGCGACCTCCTGCAACACCCCAGAATCCCTCCTCCATTCTTCTTCTTCTTCTTCCTCTTCTTCATCTTGCATCCTTGTAGGCTGCTGTCAGAGCAGATGGACTTCCTAAGTGTGCTGATGTGTTTCTCTTGCTCGCGGATTTTGGACTCCAGGTGGAACTGTATCGCTGTGCCCAGGGATTCCAGGTCCACCGAGGCACCGTACACCTCCCACGTCATCCCCTGCTCATCCCACAGCACCTTCTGTGGCCTCTCAGCCTCATGTTTTTCCTCCTTCTCCTCTGTTTGCACCTCCCAAATGCTTTCTGTGCTAACGTCTTGGTTCTTTTGTGTCTCCAGAGTGAGGCTGGGGCTTTGTTGGAAGCTGAATGTACGTAGACAGGTGGGCAGGGAGCTAGCTTTGTATGTCGCATCTGATGGCAGCACTGATTGGCTGCTCATTTCAATGTCGATCTTGCAGACGTGCTGGAAGGGCGGCTGCCCGGCAGGGATGCAGCACAGTGATGGAACCATTGAACTACCTGATTGACTGCTTGGTGAGCAAATCATGGAGGAGGTAGGAGCTTCCCTGTGGAGGGCGGGACTTGTGGAAGCTGAGTGTATGATGACGTCCTCGTTCACCTGGACGCCCACCTCCCTCCGCTCTACTGTCCACAGGTAAAGCCTCTCACTGGGGTCGGTCATTGTACCTGCATCTTTGACATTCATGGCACTTAGTGGAAGAAGAGCATGGAGGGGTGAGGAAGAATTCTCCAGAACATGTTTCTCTCCCCCCTTCCTCTCTTCTCTCTCACTCGCTCCCCACATTGCCCTTAACGACGGGACGTTGCTCACAGCAGTGCTGGCATTTACATCTCCCAGGTGAAATGGTTTACTTGACAAAGTGCTTGATATCCCTCTGGGTTCTTGAGGCAAACCCCCTGCTTTGTCAGTTACACCTGCCCTTCTCATGCCCCCATGGGATGCCATCAAACATACTACCTTGACAGGAGCATCTGCTTTAACTGGTGTCTTGGTGATGGAGTCAAAGGCAAGACCTGGAGTTAGACCAATGGGATTGTTGTCCACAGCAGCAGATCCAGCATGCTCTGATATTATAGTAGTTCTAGTTTTTGGGCTGGAAGCGGCCACAGGTGTCAACGAGTCTGATATCACACCAGGACCTGGAACAATATCAAATCTTAGTCTGTGTGTTGTGGTCAATTTATCAAGGTCAAATCATTCATTCACTCACTCATTGTCTACCACTTTATCCTCTGCATGATGGTTGTGGGGCTACTGGAGCCAATCCCAGCTGATATAGGATGAAAGGCAGGGTACACCCTGGACAGGTCACTAGTCCGTTGCAGGGTCAACAACCATTCACTCTCACATTCACACCTTAGGTCATTTAACCTTTGCATGTCTATGGACTGTTGGAGGAAACTGGAGAACCTGGACAAAACCCACAGACAGGGAGAACATGCAAACTCCACACAGAAAGGCCCTAGGTTGGACCAGGTCGTGAACCTCATTTTCTCAGGGTGGTTCTTTAAAATCTTTTTTAAAAAACAATTGGACCACCCCCATTAAATCTGTTCTTGACTAATATTCACAGCTCTCAGTTGAATAAAACGCCATCTACAAGTGATTTCCTTGAAATAATATTAGCCACAGTACAAAGAAGATAATTACCTGGAACAGAACTAGGACTCTTCTGGACCTTCTTGCTTGATCCAACAAGGTTATCCCCAAGATTAAGACCAGGAACAGGACATCTCTTTTCTGAGTCAGGTCTGGTAGAGCGCATAGACTGAACTGTTCCACACTCTGATCCAGCTTCAGTATGTGAACTGGGTTTTGAACTGCTGTTATCTTTACACTGAGACACAACAGGTCTTGAGGATAATGGCAACTTATATACCAGGTCCACGTCTACGCTAGAGGCCATCAGAGTAGGTCTTGAAGTTGATTGGGTCAGGCAAGGTTTAGAACTTTGACTGGCTTTAAAGTCTGAACTTAGTTTAGATCCAGAGCCTGAAGTGTTAGTATCCAGGCCATCTCTGAAACCCATTCTTGACTTGGTAGTAAGACCAGTTTTGGAAACTGACACAGGTTTAAAATCTAATCCTTCCTTTGACCCTAAACTGGTTTTGGAAGCAGAACCACTTTTAGAATCTAAACTCTCTCTGGACCTTGATGTGCTTTTGGTGCTGAGAGTGACTCTGGAATCCAGCCTGTCCTTGTTCCCTGTCATGGCTTTAGAACTTGAACTAGATTTGGAACAAATACTGGTTCCAGATCGAACTTTTGAGTTTTCTTCATCCAGATTCTCATCGGACCATAATATCATACTGGTACTGGTCTGAATAGCTTTTCTCTGCTTGGACAGTTTGGGACTTACAAGACCCGGTTGGAGGATCTTGGCACTAAGCGGTGCGGATTCTGTCCTTGAACTTTGAGAACTTGGAGTTCGTAAGTCAGCGCCTGACTCAGTAGTCATGTTTTCTCGGTCTGGTTTTGGGGAAATTGATGTAATTGATGGGGTTTGACTGAAATCACCGGAATCCCCTTCCTGATCTTGGATTTCCAAGCTAAAAGGAGAGTAAAGGGTTTTGGGTGCTTGTGTCTCAGGGCTAATTTCTTTTCTGCCATCTTCTCTCCGATTTGTTTGCATTTTGAGACTCACTGTAAATTTGTTCGTAGTCTTTGTCGCCATGTCAGTTGTCAATCCTGTTTGTGGTTTGGGACTTGAGACGTCTGCAGATTCTTCTGTTTTGGGACTTGAGACGTCTGCAGATTCTTCTGTTTTGGGACCTGAGATGTCTGCTGTTCTTAATCTTTCCATTACCCTGGGGCTAGCAACAGTTGAACTTTGCTCCATACTTGATTTTGGACTCGATGTTTTGAGGCTGAGTGTTGACGGGTTTGTAAATTTGAGCTTTTTATCACTCCTGCTTCCTCCTGCCAGTGACACCTCAGCTGTTTTGGAGCGACACAGAGCTTTAGTTTTTTTCTGTGACGAGTCATCTCTCTCCTCTGGTGATGTCACAGTAGTTGTCAGGTTACTTCTTGATCTCCCTTTTTTTGCTCCAGGTTTACCGCCTCCATGCACCTTGGGGTTGTTGGTGACTGCGTAGGGGTTGCTTTGTGAATTTAGACTGAGGTTGAGGTTAAATTTGGGCACCGCCTTTTGGTTGGTGTTTGATTCTGATTGGGTAAAATCCCTCTCCAGCTTAGGAACATTTGAAGAGCTTTGCATGACGACAGCAACTGTCCACGAGAAAACAAGTAAAGGTCACCACCTGATCAGACAGAAAAAATATTACATCTCACTGTTAGACAGACTTCTCCAACAGGAAACTAAACGTCTGTAAGCCACTCACTCTCCCACATCAAATTCCATAAAGAAAACCAGTGATTTTACATCACATTACACAGGAGTTGTTGATCCACTGCTGCCTCCATCAGTAAGTTCAAATGTGTTATTTTAAATTTTTAATTTCTTGTTCAGATTTACCTCAGTGACACAAACTGACCACACGAGGCAGCAGTAGACCAGCAGCTCCTGTGCCCCCATGAGCTAAAATCAGTTTGGTGTGGGAAAGTTAGAGAGACTTTTCCAACAGGAAATTGAAATGTGTCTATAAGAGCAAGATGAAGCAGAAAACATAGTCTTAAAATAATCTTGAATCTTAGATTTATTAGATGAGCCTTTAAAGGGGCTACAATCTTTTTGATGCAACTTAAATATCTTGAACTATTCGCTAACATGAAAAACTGAGAATTTGAAAGCAAATATCTTGAACATAGAAGGTGCAGTAACATGTTTATGGAAACAGCATGTATCAGGATTAAGTCACTGTAATATCAACACAGATTTTAGCTCATTACATTTAATTGATTCTGTTCGTACCTGTTCAGAGAAAGCGAGGAGATCTTCATCTCTGTTTGACAACGAAGAAAAGCTTCAGCTGATGCGTCTTCTTCTACCAGCAGAGGCATTTATGAATAAATAAATAGAGAAGGGAGGGGGAGTGGATCAGCCAACATCATCATCAAGCTGCTTTCTCTCCACCTCCAAACTGTGCTAGAGGCGTACTACCAGGTACTATCCCTCATGGTAAAGCAAAAAAAAAATGAGTAGAGTCGAGTGGTGCTAGAATGGTATTGTGGAAAAGCACCAATTGAGATTGAGATGGCTTTGGACAGGCTATTGATATCATGTAGGATCGTAGTAAGTCTGTCACATTCATTCTTTGGAGGACAGAAAAGAAACGGCCTTGTCTACAAACTAGCGTATTGTTGCTACATTGGTCAAAGAAAGTGCAGTAGCTAGGAGCAGTTAGCCCAGTAATTCCACCAACAAACCAGGCATTGCATGCAAATGCAACAGTTTTTCTTGTTCTTAGAAATCCTTTTTAATCTCACTGGGAACGGCCTAATGGTGGTTACTATAGGTGACTGTCACTGCCACCTGAGGGTTGTGTGTGTGTGTGTGTGAGTGTCCGTGCGTTTGACACTTGCAGGAATCACACCCTGTCCAGTGTTGATTGTTTTCTGTGGTGACAACAGAAACTTGTCCACAGATCTCACACTCAGTGACGCCACTGATGGGTTTGACGCCTCAACTCTCATCCCGGTCCCAGCCAATCAGGTGCCGTGGCAGTGATGCCACCTGACAACAACAGATGACTGGGTATTGTCCTTTAGTACTTACACTAGCAACCACAGCGTCCTCCACTGTCTTTTGGCCTCTTTCTGCTGAGCCGTGCTCATTAGAGAAGACACACACCTATATTTATATTCATACACAAAACTCATTCAAACACAGCAGACCGAGGAGAAGCCGCCATCACTGGGACACGCAGCATGTGGGAGGAGAACTTTGATACTGAGCAGTAAGTCACCTCTCAATCACTCCGGAACTTTCTATGGAGGCTTGAGCTAACTGAAGACATACGACATCTACAATCTACATCGGCTTAAGTCTTATATCTTTATCTTTACAAAATGTCCACTGTTTTATGTCACTGTTAGACAAACAGGAAACAATAGCAATTTAAGCTCACAGGGACACAGGACATGCTGGTCTACTGCTGCCTCATTTGGTAAATTAGCTTTACTGACATAAATACAAAGCAACTATTTAAAATACTGAAGTCAAGTAAAAACACATTTGAACTTAGCAATAGAGGCAGCAATGGATCAACCACTCCTGTGTTGCACTGATGTAAAATTATTGGTTTTCTCTATGGAGTTTGGTGAAGGGAGAAAGAACGACTTACAAAGCAACTCAAACTCCACTTTCCTGTTGTAAAATGTCTAATATTTAAAAGCAGCTAGTTAGCTAGTTAGTTTTACTAGCAGACACAACCTTTTTAGATTCATCTTTGACGCTTTTTGGTTGCTAGGTAAGCTAGTTGGTAAGCTAAGACAAAGTTTTGTTTTGTTTTGAAAATCATTTTGTTGCATATTTAGCTGCTTTGCTAATGACAAACAATGATCCTCATGTTCTTGCCAAAGTGGACAGTCTGTGTAGGTGGTATACAGTGTGCGTGTGTTTCTCTGTGTCTACATGTCGACCAGTGAGGTTGGCCAGAAGCTGGACTACTCGCCAGTGTCCTGGCGAGAATATTTTGACCAGATGGAGGACGTGAGCGTGGGGCCGGCCGACAGCAGGGACGTCTACAGGATCTATAAAGCTGGGAGTGACGGTCCTCTTCTGGTTCTGCTGCATGGAGGAGGACACTCGGCCCTGTCCTGGGCCGTCTTCACTGTGGGTATCTGTGTTTAGCCGTTTGATTGACTGATCAGCATTGGCCATAAATACATCCTGAAGCATGTCCTGGTGTTGTATCTGTGTTGCAGACGGCCATCACCAGCAGAGTGACCTGCAGGGTACTGGCCATGGACCTCAGGGGTCACGGTGAGCCAATGAAAAAGGAAAGTGATTGGTGATTTGTTGTAGTGCTTATTGATCCTGATGCTTATCGATATATTTTATTAATACTACAGTCAACAATTGGGTGCTGAGGACATCCAAAGACAAAGAAAAGTAGTGGTGAGCTGTGAAAAGGGCACTTCAGGGCACGATCTTCTGTTTAAACCAATGAAGGGACAGTACCAAGGGACATTGCAGTTCCATTAGCTGCAGCGGGCGTGTTGTGATTGGAAGTGCTCTGTGGGGTTGCTAATGTTGCAGCATTTCCAGCAAATTTCGCAGAGAGAGTCCAAACTTTTGAGCAGTTGTCTTCAATGATGGGTATCAAGAAAACAATGTCAGATGTAACCGCCTTCTGTCAGTACCTTTGTTATCGTTTGCTAGCATTTTCTCATTTCTAACCATTCTGAAGTGTAAGAACTGTTTTCCCAGAGACTTACTGATAAGTATGTTTCCGATACCCATTCCCACCAAATACTGGAAACATTTCCAGGTTTGAGATAATTGGCAAGGTTTTAATGTAAGCTTGTTGTTCATTAAGGTGCAACTGAAGTCCACCAATCAGATGACTTCTCAACTCAAACTATGTCCAGGTAACTCAAGCTCCTCTCACATTTTTCTGTAACCACTCTACCAACACTTGCTTTAACAGCGGCCATTACTTCTTGTCCTGCCCCCTCCAGCGATATAGCCAACGTGATTCGAGCCTGCTATGGTGTGGCTCCTCCGCCCATCGTCTTGATTGGTCATGGCGTTGGAGGGGCGATTGCCGTGCACACATCCAGTAGCATGCTGTTACCAACCATGGTGGGACTGGTGGCCATAGATGTCGTGGAAGGTGAGGAAGTTTGAACTTGAGCTGAACTGCACTGGGCATGCATTGTTTTAATTTGCTCGGCAAAAGTTGAGGAACTCAACATTGTCCAAATGGATCTATTGCGCAGGATAGTGCTACACGTAACCAGCGACCGAACAACAGCGAACATCACGTCATGGTTACTTTACCAACAAGAGCAACCCTTGCTAGCAAGTTTCTCACCTCTAGCAACAGAAGTCAAACCATCAAGTGTTAAAATAACATGTACAAGTCAATGTAGCATTTGAGAATAAAGAGCTGTTGGTTTTTGTATTGTGTCCTTATTTGTCTCTTGTTGCTCCTGCAGGCAGTGCGATGGAGGCGCATCACAGCATACAGAACTTCCTCAAGGGAAGACCCAAGTCCTTCAAATGCATGGACCATGCTATAGAGTGGAGGTGAGATTTTAAAGACTCTAGTCATGTCCTCAGAGGATGAGTAACTTCATACTACTGGTCTGTTTACGGGCTGTCTTTCACTGAGAGCAAGCCTCAGCGTTTCAGGCGGATTCTCAGTGCAGGGGGGCGCTCAGGACACAGACAACTCTAACTTTGAGTCTTATACAAACATGAGCTATGTTTTTTTAAGAGGCTGACACACTGCAGTGTCTCTACCTTTTGTTTTGTTTCAGTGTCAAGAGTGGACAAATTAGGAACCTGGAATCGGCCAGAGTCTCGGTGGTTGGTCAGATCATAAGGTAACAACATGTTGTAATTGGTATTCTACTTTACCTTTTTACATGATTAATACAGAGTGCTGAGGTACTGGTTGAATGTAAAGAAGAGCCTGGATTATAGACTCACAAGCAGACTAAACCATCCTGACCCTCTGTGAATATTTCCTCTCTGGTAGATGTGAGGTGGAGGAGACAGACACTCTGGAACAGGCCAGCCCAGTCCCCGATGTGGTCGTTGAGCACAATGAAGAGTCCTGCGATCAAAGCTATGTAGACGACAAAGAAGACACTGCCTCAGAGGTCAGGGACTAAAACATCTAGACAGCAACTTTAGTAGAGGATAAATCAGTTAAAGACAGTTTAACCAGTCAGTACCTCATAAAACCATACTTAAAGAAAACCTAAACCACCTTTTTTAAACCTTTCTAGTTTGCTATATCACATGTTTACGTACATACGATGTGTTTTGTCAGAGTGTGTATAAGTGGCGTATTGACCTGTCAAAGTCAGAGAAGTACTGGGATGGCTGGTTTAGGGGAACCTCCCACCTCTTCCTGGCCTGTAACCTGCCCAAACTCCTGTTACTGGCAGGTGCGTAACCTACGACCTCTGAACTTTTTGTCACCATTTTTGTTTTTGTTTGTTTCTTCTTCTTTTTTTTATCAAATATTTGACTTTTTCTCCAGGAATCGACCGACTTGACAGAGATCTGTCAATCGGCCAGATGCAAGGTAAGATGCAGTTTTTAGTTTTAATAACAACTTGTGACTTCTGATGCAAGTGGAATGCAAGCCTTCTGTTCAGCTAACATGTTATTGTTTGGATTAAATGTGAACATGTAAGCTAGCTAGCCAATATTACCTACTTCCTGACCGCCTGTTAGCCATGAAGCTGCTAAGTAGCAAGCCAAACATTTGTATTGGAGCGCCCTCTGAAGTTGTAATTCCAAATTGTCATCTAATTCAAAATCCTCATGCCCTTAGTTTAGGGCATGTATTTTTTTTAATTTTTTTTATTACCTTGTTTATCAGTTAATTTAGCTATGATGCTAACAACCCATCATAAATCCAGCTTCTGGGGAAATTGGAAAACACTTGACTCAGTCATTCCCAGATCTGAGTTACAACTTCTGAGGAAACTGGAACATACACAATTATGGACAGTGCATGTCAGAGGGGCTTATGGGAAATGTAGTCCTGGAGACACAAAAGGCCACATGTAGAGAAAATGGGATACGGGGGAATAGCTGACATTCAGTTCACACTGGGTTTCTACAGGGACTCTCAGAGAGGAGGTGGAAGATATCACACACACGCACACACACACACGCCTGGAGGCAGCAGCTCCTCTCCAAAGACAGCTGCTTCTGTCAGTCAACAGCTCCTCTGGAAGTGACAGCAGGCGTGTGTGTGTGTGTGTGTGTGTGTGTGTGTGTGTGTTTGTGTTTGTTTGGCTATTTGTGTCTAGGTAAATTCATGATGCAGGTGCTGCCCCCCTGTGGTCACGCAGTGCAAGAGGACAGACCAGAAAGAGTAAGTCAACACTCTTCTGTCAAGTACAGTGACTGTCACAGTGTATGGTGGACCATAGAGGTACAGCAATCCAATTTTACGATTTTAAATTTGGGCCTCCACGTTATTAAAGGGCTAGGTACTCACTCAAATTCAAGTTCCCGTCTTTATGTCACTGTTAAACAAACTTTTTAAGAGGATACTAAGACATGCGAACTGTTCACTCTCCCACACCAAACTCCATAGACAAAATCAGTGATTTTAACATCACAGCACACAGGAGTTGTTGATCCACTGCTGCCTCCATCAGTAAGTTCAAATGTCTTCCTTTGTGATTTCGGCATTTGAAATCCTTCGTTCAGATTTACCTTAGTGACTCAAGCTGACCACACGAGGCAGCGGTAGACCAGCAGCTCCTGTGTCCCCACAGGCTAAAATGACTGATTTTCTCTATGGAATTTGGTGGCAGGAGAATGAGTGGTTCACAAAGTGGCACAAATGTTAGTTTTCTTCAGGGAAAGTCTATCTGACAGAGGAAAAAGTGTTGAACATAATCTTGAAATGTAATGAGATGAGATGTAAAAGCTACTATAGATAGTAGTTACAGTATTATGTATAGTTTATCATTTAAATAATGATAAATTAATTATGAGGTTCCAGTTTCCACGTTTTCTCTCTCTTTTTTGCTCTGTGTGTGTGTGTGTAGGTGGCTGAGGTTGTGGCTGCCTTCCTGCTGAGACACAAGTTTGCTGAGGCCATTAAGGAAACCAGGAGGTGAAAACAACTGTCTCACTGTGTTTCGCTTAGCTGCAGAGAATTAATTCAAATGTATGCATGTACCTGAAACACATGTCAACATTCTCCTGTCTCCGCAGCCCAGATTCTCTCACACAATGAGGTCTGCCGGTGAGTTCAGTTCAGTGACATTCTTACTGGTCTAAGATGGTAAACCAAAAACCACTAAATGACTGTAAACGCTTTAGTACACATGCTAGACCTGTATGTGGCGCTGTAGCATGTGCACACATGAAAACAGTGGCGTTTTGAGTGGCGTTTTGAGATTTTCACACTCTGGGTTCCCAGAACGCCATTTCTGTGTCAATAAAACACAGATTTGAGAGCTTTACCGTTCCAAACCGTACCGTGCTGTACCTAACCCAACTGAACCATCATGGAAACACGGCCAAAATATTTCATAAATTCCTTTAACAAAACTGTGAAATCGAGACTAAAAAAATCTTTTGAACTCTTTCCTCTTTCCCAGGTTGGTGAAATGTGGAGCTTCTTCCTGCTGCTTTGAAAACACATGACTGCTTCCTCCATTTTCACTGGGAATTTCCAGCTGTTCTCACTGCTAACATACACTCCGTGTCATTTATCTGCCCCTTTAAAAACCTGCTGTGTTGCTTCTCTGCGGCCACAAACGCAGCAACACCACGTTCAACATTTTACCGTACGAAACGCAACAAACACTTTTGCAACACACTCATCAGGCTAGCTACAGCTGCCTGATGAGCTAGCCTTGCACCGCTAACGTACAGTGTTTGCTGTGTCCCATTGAACGGTAACTAGCATATTTAGCATCGTAGCAATAACTGTATTTTCTACTCACCCGGAATCTTTTGAAAGGTGTTTAATTCAAGATGAACATATTCAACATTCACAAGAATTTTAAAATAAATGGGGGGCAGGGGGAGTAAAGACTATTTGGTTTTATATGAACAGTTGGTGCAAATTTCACGTGGATTTTGTTGTAAAATGCACAAAAATGGTTTTACCACTTACACCTCATCTCCACATAGACTTAACACACTTTGTGCAACAGGAAGTTAGCATTAAAAATAAGCTAACTGTCTTTTAGCATTAAAAAAGTAACTAGCTAAGAGGCTTTAAAAAAAAACAGTTATGTGAGTTCCAAAATATCATCTACAATCACTGCACCGTTTGAGAAGTTTCTTTAAACATCTGCCATCTTGTTCTTGTGGTTAAAATTTTAAAAACTGTTATTTTTCAAGAAAATCAATTGCTTTTGATTTTACTGCAGCTGTTTCCCAATTTCTCATGCTCAACTCCGAGAATTAATTATGCTAAAAAAAAACTATCAGCTAGCTAGGTAGCGAATGTAAAACTGACTTGAGTTTAATTTGATATTTGAATGGTTGAAACAACATATGACAAAATACATTTTACACATATAAACATTAGCAGTGAAACCATATATATATGTATACATATATACATATATGTATATATATATATATATATATATATATATATATATATATATAAAAACTGAGTAATATTTGACGTGATACAGGATTGATTTTCAGGAAAATCAGTGAGGGCCACCATTTTTATTTTGTGACCAATGAAAGTGAGAAAGTGACCTGCCTGTTAGCTCAAGTCAAAGTTGCTAATGTTAGCTCACAAAGTGTAAACTTTAGTGTTAGAGTGCTTGTGCTACCATGAATAGATGATAATGTCTTGTCTGTTGTTTACGTATTGTGCATAGCATATTAGCATTAGCAACATTACAAAAATGTGACTGTTGCACATAAAGTTTACTGTGATTTTATCTTTTGTTTGTGTCTTTGATTTATTGTTTGAATTTAATTTTGGCGCGTTAAACGTTGGTGAAAATGGAAATTGGCACGCAAATAACAATGTTTTAAAATAAGGGGATAAAAGGGGTGCACCAAATTTCACGAAACTTGGTGGAAACAAGGCGAACAAAAAAGTATCCTGGGACCATGTCCTCAACTCAACAGGAAGTCAGACATTTTGAATTTGGCCATTTGCACGTTTTGTAAATGAACAAACTGGTCTGAGCGTTGTTTATTGTACTAACATAAAAAAAAAAGTGTAAATTTGTACTAGACTAAAGGTCTTGGAGATTTAAAAGGACACGGTTTTGGCAACTATCGTAATTTTGCAGAATTTTGCAGAATTTTGACCATTTGCCACAAAACAGGAAGTGCCCTATAATTTCCCCGTACATCGACCAATGGGCTTGAAACTCATATGTAAAACAAGAGACCGATCAGTTGAACATAAACGTGATCCAACAGGAAGTCGGCCATTTTTAATTTGGACCTATCTGCTTGACACTTTACACGTGAGACTTGGCTAGAAAACATCAGCACATGAAACTTGAGTCAAGCAGGTGGCATAACGCCACCTGCTGGCCGGGCGGAAGCTGCAAGGGTCCACACAATGCTGCTTGCAGCTTTATTATACAGTATATTCTATATACAGGAGAGACTTTGGTTTTTACAGTCCCCAATTTAAATTCAATTATTTCACATTATGTGGGACAGCAAGTACAAAAAGTAGCTCATATAAATTGGTCAGTTGTTTGGTGGTGATTTACTGTATAAAACATCTTTGCTGACAACCACACAAGAAATGTCCCCGGTTTCAACTTATTTTGCAACATCTTTAAATTGTTTTTAATTTCATTCAATATAAAAAAAAAAAAAAAAAAAAAAAAAGGAGCTGACTAAGAACACAGTAACTTCTACCATCTGCTCCCAGAGACGACACTTCAACAAAATAAACTGCCGGAAACTTTTATTTGAATTCTGTCCTGAATCAGAACACGTGCAAACAAACTGAAACACAAACAACATGGCATCATACCACTTTGTATTTACACGTGTACATGGGTGCGTGCGTTTGTGTGCACAGGACGGTCGCACAAACAGACACTCCGTAGACAAACGCACAAAATAAAACCTACGTCACACCTCGTCGTCATGGCAGTCGGAGGGCGCCGCCATGGTGACAAAATACCAACTCTAAACTCTCTCCGTCTCCCTGGAAGGGTCTGAAAGTTTAGTCTTTTGTTACGTTTTTTTCCCTTTTTTAAAAACTCTACAAAACATTTAAGGTCCTTTTTTTCGTAGGTTCACAAAATCTTATTTTTAACTGAAAGATTTACTAAAAAAAACTGAAAGGGATAAACTAAATAGGGGGAAGTAGAAGAAAAGACAAACTAAATTCAAAAGCAGAGACAAGACTTGGAGAACCTTCCAGAGAAACTGTGTTAAAGTGCATAAAACCAATCAAAACACAGCATTCAGGGGAAACGACCATTAAAGCGAGAGAACGGGTGGACAGGGAAGGATCAGACGTCATTACTGGCAGTGACACTGGGGTCGCCGAGGTCGTTCTCAGCGTCTGGTTAAAGTACAATGTCAAGTGACGCTTTATTCAGAATGGTTTCATAAGAACTCGTGAGATAGAAAGTCATGGTTGTACTTCTCTGTCGTAGTTCTGAAGACAAGTCGTCGCTAATGCCGTTTGATATCTTTTAACAGTGAGACACTGAAATTGTTTTGACCCATTGTGGTTGTATGACACACTGTCGGAGCCAGAGCGCCCCCTGGAATGAGACACAGCCGAAGACAAGCGTGGCTGTCAGCTGCCTTCTCTCACTGTTCAAGACTATTCAAACAGGAAACTCAAGTTTGTGTATCTCTCCCACACCAGAGTCCATAGAGAAAATAAGCGATTTTAGCCCGCGAGGACACAGAAGCTGCTGGTCCACTGCAATTCTGTGCCACCACGGTAAATCGGAGTGAAGGATTTTAAACACAGAAGTGACAAAAACGGCACATTTGAACTTACTGATGAAGGCAACAGCTCCTGTGTGCAGTGATGTTAAAATAGCTGATTTTCTCTATGGAGTTTGGTGCGGGAGAGTGAGGCGGTTTACAAAGTGACACAAACTCGGCTCGACTAACACGAAGGTTAACTGTGAATTCTTGAAATGAAATTGTTGGATCAAACATTTAGTCTTTGAGGCTCAGTTCCCAGAGTGCCACGGCAGCTTCAGTCTCTAGAAATAAAACTAATGATCCTCCAACTTTGTAATGATCGGAGAGGAAGCTTTAAATGAATGCGCTTTGCTTGTATTTGGTTGGAACTGCGGAAAAATGGGAAATGAAACCAAACATTTCAAAAGACTGAAAGTGAAAATCAGTGGTGGGAGTGAAAACACAACACTAGAATAGCTTCATACCCTGAACCAACTCTGAGGACCCACAACTTTGGAGTGAAATATGTACATATACAGTAACTGACTGTAAATCCTGTCATGAGCTGCTTTCAGACCTGAAGCCAGGTTTTACTCGGCTTTCGTTTTCTGGAACTTCTAAACCAGCTCCTTCTTCCAAAATTCCAGGTGGTGTTCATGTGGGAACACAGCAGGAGAAACTCCAGATAGTATCAGTGTCGTTCCTCCTCCTGCTTCACCTGAATCTTCTGGAAATTCTCCTGCTGTTGCGTACGTGTCTGACCCAGAAAAACCTCCTGCTGTTTTATGAATTTTTTAACAGGAAACTCTAAAACATTACCCGGAGCTCCTGTCTGAAAAAAGACTACGGTTTTTAAAGTTACATGACGTCTTCAAAGTTTAATAGATGTTTTAACATCTTTTATTTAAACTTGTGAAACAGCTTGTTCCAAAAACAGAAGGAAAAAGTTCTTGCTTCAACTTGTATCTTCCAGGTTTGTTGTGTTCTACATCTGCAGTTACACAAATAAACAACACTTTAAACCTCAATCACATTTGGGATTCATCAGGCCGTGAAAAACAAGGGGATTCTGGGGGAAATCAGTCTCTGCTGCTACGTCTTTGTTACAAAAATAAACGTCTCCTCTGGTATCAAAATAGACGACAATCCTTGTCTCTCTTGGGTTCGGGAAGCTCACGGCACCGGCATTGCCGCGATACATCTGAAGCTCTGCGCGTTCTGCACCACTGTGGGATGTTTTTTTTTTATATATACGTACGTGTTTGGCTTGGGGTGGACTTCTTCTTTTTTTTTTTAGGAACTTAAGCTGCAGCTTGTTTTTTTTTTTTGACGTCATGTGTGGAAATTTAAGCGGCAGTTGACGTGATTTTGGCGATCGTCATATCGTCTTGTCTCAGCCTTTCGAAGGTTTTTTTGAGTTTGGCGATCGGATCCTCGATTCTTGTCACGATCTGAGGTGAAGTCGTTTCTTGATAAAGATAGAGATGTCAACAACGGAAGACTAACGGCGAAAGTGTGAGTTGATTGAATATTGGTGCGTTGCATTTTTTTGGTATTTGACTAAATGTAGTTTGAGTTGGGAAAACTCTCCTCGCTAATTTGGCACATGCTGGGGTTAGGGTTAACCCTAAACACGAACTGGTAGTCGGTGGTAGCCTTCAGAATTCAATTGGTTATATTTTAAGGTATTGAGTTTGGTAACCGGCCACACGGTCGGTGTAGTGGTTAACACTCTTGCCTTTGCAGCAAGGGCCTCTCTGCATGTAATTTGCATGTTCTCCGCCGTGTGCGTGGGTTTTCTCCGGGTTCTCCGGCTTCCTCCCACAGTCCAAAAACATGCAATATGGGGATTCGGTAAATTGGACACTCTAAATTCAGAGTGAATGGTTGTTTGTTTCCATGTGTGTGGCCCTGCAATGGACTGGCGAGTTGTTCAGGGTGTACCCCGCCTATCGCCTCATGACGAAAACCTACATGACGTTTCTTGTGAAATGAGCAACCTTACAACTGGATAACCGGCATCTTCTTCAGACGAAATAAAACGTCAAAATTGAATAAAAGAAGACGAGAAATCTACAGACGGAACCAGAACACTGTTGTTTCCATCAATACTGGAGCTCTAATACTGCCAGGACACAAACAACGCTAAAAGAGAGAGAAGAAAAAGCCCCGCCCACTGCTCCAAGTGGCTGGTATGTCCTTTCAAAATAAAGGCCATCCTCCTAAAAACAAGTCTGTCACGTCAAGAAGCTTGACACATCAGTAGCTTACTCTTCTGAGAATCTGACCAGGACAAGAAGAGAACACTCCACGCATCTCCTTTTCCCTGGAATATTCCCAAACAAGAGCACTCAGACCTAAACCAAGATCCCAAATTCACACACACTTGAAAAACAACAAATAAATGTGGGGTCTGAAGTATTTGTTAATCCAGGTCCTGCAGATTTGACACTGAAGAAGAACCTTTGCTTTCTTTCTGCATTTGGCAGCCGGCGCTGATGGGGTCAACTCTTTCACTCGAGTGCCAACATGATTTTGATCATCTCTGATAATTTCAGTCACTCCTCAGAATCCCACATGTTCTTCAGGTCAGGAGGAAACTCTCTGGTTGGGATTTGTCACAGATGTGTTGGACCAAGAACGGTTGAGTTCTACAAACAGCATGAACAAGAGTTTAATAACATCTGATGACACTTCCTGTCCCATGGAAATTTTTCTTGCGAGGGTAAACCTCTCTTTTCCCAGGGCCTGTGTCTAACCACAATTAGTGTCCTGGAGGACTTGGACTAGAAACAAAGACAAACCAGAATCCAAAACACAAAGACCTGTTTTGAAATTGAAAACCCTGGTTCTAGCGTGGCTTGAGTTCAACTCAGGTCCAGACAAGTAGGTGTGGTTTTAGGAGGAAAACAAAAAAACGATACCGCTTCCGTTTGGCTTCCACTTAGAACCAGTCCAAACCAGAACCAGGTCCAGGGCCTAGCATGGGAAAAATGTAGTCAGTCTTAGGCAGGTTTGGTTCGGATCTGGTTTCAATTCTGGTCCATTGAGGTCTGAGGTTTGTCCCAGCTTCTGGTTTGGTTCTTTGGAGCTCCTCTCAGGATTTGTCCCCCAGCTGAGACTGCTCCATGGACCCCTCCTCGTCCGATAGACCGGTTTCCACGGCAATAACCAATGACGCCACTGAGGAGCTGCTCGCCATTGGCTGACGCTCACCTGTAGGAGGGAAGGCCGGGTTAGTGGTTCCTTTTCCAGAGTGTTTTCTGTTCCTAAGCAACCAACTGCTTCCTCTTTACCCTGCAATGGTCATGTTATCTGTATTTTCAAATCTACAAGACACAGGTGTGAGTGCGTGTTACCTGTGTGTGTATCGGTGGTGGCCGTCAACGGACTGTCTCTCAGAGTATCAGGGTCCTGGTAGTCCTGAGGGAGTCCCACCCGTCGAACCCCAGGGTCCAGCACCACAGAGGAGCTGTTCTCACTCAGTGTGCCATCACTGGATGCCCCGGACACCACAGCCTCCAAGGCCAAGGCCCCGACTCCACCCACCCCACCCACGCCACCGATGCCACCCAGGGCCAGGTCGTAGTCCAGTGGTAGGTCGTCCAGGCAGTCTGCGTTGAGCTGGAGAGAAAAAGACACACCCACCGTTTTCAAAATAGAAGTCTTAGTTACTCCACATTGACGTTCTACTCAAAACCCAGTGTCACTGAATCAAAAGCATGCTGAAACCCTTAAGTAGGACGTGTCATAACTGTTTGCAAGAAGGAAATTATGCTTTTAACAGGTCTGACCGTCTACATGTTTGTGTGTGAGTCAGGGCGAGTGATAGGGATAAAAAAAAAAAAAAAGCATATAACGCCATCTGGATGTGATCAGCTTATTCAGAATGGACGTGAGCAGGACGGAGTCTCCAACACAACCGTCAAGAAAGAGAACTTGGCTTGTAGCCAGAGAGTTACATATTGCCCACACATTGCTCATTGTTAATTGGTCACATCCAGGGTGCTACTAGAGCCCAAATGGGAGGGTTGTGCATAAAAAAAAAAACCTCTGCCAACTCAAATATGTGACCCCTAGAGACAGAGAAACCAAAAGAAAAAAAAAAAAAAGCGTCACTCACAGCGATGCCCAGGGCTTTAAGGATGTTCATCTTGCACATCGGACATGTGCGGTGGTCCAGCAGCCATGGATCCACGCAGCTTTTATGGAACAAATGTCTGCAGAGGAGAAGGTACACAAAGCATTTACTTTAACTGTAGTTCAGTGGAGGGAAACAACCACTAGGAGGCACTCTTTGTTTCTAATAAATTGTCAAACATGGTGGACGCCAGCTGAGCACGTTTACCTGCAGGGCAGGATGCGGACCACATCGTTGGCCTTGTAGCCCTCGATGCAGACGGCACAGTTGTCAAAGTCGGCCTCCGTCTCCTGGTCGCCCTTCCTGATGGTGCGGACCTGCAGCTTGCTGATGGCCTTCTTTGCCGCGTCGCCAAGACGACGCTGCGGAAAGAGACGGGAGACAACCGTGTTGAAAAGCAGCTGCGACGATCACCGGTGTGAAAGTGCTATCTGAGGTTATCTTCAAAACGCACCTGGTTCCTGTCTCTGGCGTTTGCGTATCGGAACCTCTGGATGTAGTAGAAGACGAGCCAGGCGAGGGAGATGATCATCAGCACAATGAAGGAGATGGAGACGAATACCACCGACGTCCTGCTCACGTACTTCTGCAGGTTCCTCGTCCCGATGGTGATCGTCATGTTCACCGTCACGTTGCGCTCCAGCAGCGACACCACCTCACGTCCTTTTGGCTCCGGGATCATGATGGCGACCACGTCCCCTGTGCCTGAGGACGGGGGTTAGACAAGACATGGGTGAGATATGACCTGTCTGTGCCTGCTGGGCAAATGTTTCAGTGACAAAGACAAATGTACAAAATGGGCAGTTTTGAAGTCAGAGACAGATCAAACATCACAAAACATCTGGTTTGGTCCTGAGGCATATTTAGTTTCTCTTCAGTGTCAAAGGTCAATGTGTGCAGCTGGTAAGATGTGTGTTTTCAAAAGTTTCTGTCCGTCCAAACGAAAACACAACAAGACTGACTAGATTTTTCTTATCGTGTTGTAGTTTGTCACCTGAGGCCGATACTGAGCTGAAATGTCTGTCCTACATATATTTCTGTCCAACTCTGTGTATAACACATCACAATCTGTCAGTAATGTATCTATTACATGTTCTGCCTGTGACATTTAAACTGTCACAACATGTCCAACACATCACATGACCAACTTGTCCTTAACATGACCAACTCTGCTCTTGACATGTTAAAATGTCAACAACGAGTCCACCACTAAGTGCATGTCCAAAACATATCTAACTGTATCTATCATATCACCAAAACTGGCTATAACAAGCCAAACTGTCGGTCTATAACATGTCCAACACTGTGATTAACATGTCCACCTCCGTCTCTGATAGACCGTGAACGCACCAGAATGGGGCATGGTGATGGTGTCGTTGGCATTCGTGGACCCCACATTGAAGATGACAACCGCCGATGCGTTTTGCGCCGCAGCGTGGCGGATCTTTTCCTTGCAGGTGCAGTTGCCCCGGGCTATGAGTGCGATCCAGGCCTCGGCCTGAGCGGGTACCGCGAACCGGGTGTTGGGGTCGCAGGCCTGGCGGTCGTGCGGGGCCGCGGGCAGGACCACCAGCCCCTTGGCCTCCCTCTTTGGTGAGTGCTCCCCGTAACGGCCGCACTCAGTCTTCTCCGAGCGGTGCTCCGAGGTGGCCGGGTCCTTGTAGGTAATGTTGACGAAGGCGGTGTACCACTCCTCCCGCTCGGCCACGGTGAAGTCCAGGCATAGCAGGTGGACGAAGCAAAAGGAGAGCAGCCACGTCGAGAGGGCCAGGCTGCGGCAGGCCGCCACAAGCGAGCCTGGGGCCATGCTGAGCCTCCCCGCTGAGACCGAGTCAACCGTCCGTCGAGACTCCTACTCCACCATTTTCAGAGAAGAGGCTCGAGTTTATCCAATCTGTTAACAAATCCCCAATTTGTCGCTGATATTTAGGTATTTTCGTATTTCGTAGTGCGTTTAGTCGCTCCGCTCCGCCCCGTTCACCCTCCACCTCGGAGCCGCCTCCATTTCCAGCCGACGCCGAGACACACAACGCGAACTGGCGCAGCAGAAAGGGCGCGCGGAGGGCGACGCGAATGGACCGGGCTGGAGTGAAGGAGCGGGCGGATACAGATCGTCCTCTGCTCCGGGTGAAGGTAGTTACAAAGCCCAGCTGCTTTGTTTTGACTGGGCCCGAGCGACAAGCTGACGGAAAACAACACATCCGTTGGCGTCTTTTCAAAATAAAAGCACAGCAACAGCGACGATACGAATAAATAAATAGATAAATAAACAATGCCTACCACAGGAAGCTATTGGTTATTAAAATTGAGAACAACAAAATATACAATCTGTTAGTTACAGGAGTACCACTAGGAACCTTACATCCCTGATACACAGAAGGGGTGAGCGGACGACTCCTCAGTCCAGTTTGGCTCTGCACAGTTATAAAGTTTAGGCTAACGTATCACATGCATTGTTTTAAACTTATAGATTATGTGATTGAACTATTCAGACTAATCGATTAAATGTGATCATTGGTAATAATAATAATAATCAAATACGATAATTAACTGATTCTCTTGAGTTGTGAGCCACTACTCTTTAATTGTGAAGGACAAAGCGTCTCACTTCCGTTCTGAACTTGTCTCTGAGAACGGTCTCTGTGTGTGTGTGTGTGGGGGGGGGGGGGGTGACCCTGAACAGCGCTCCCCAAAGGCTTGGAGTAAAAACAGCAGCCATAAAGCAAACATTGCATCCCTGAATATTTCAATTTAAATAACAATGGATTAAAATAGCGATTTTGTAACCGTTTTTCTAAATAAAATACCTAAATGAATAAAAAGATATACACTTTGTAATTGTTTCATAAAATGTAATAATTTTAACTTGACAGAGGTGGTTTGTTTGTTAAAAGATGAGGTGAAGAGATGAACACGGCTCCTTTCACTGCCATGCCACTGATCTGAATCCAATTCAATACAATACTCTCATGTGTGAGTCTGTCCATAGCTGCCGTCCGGAGGTCTGTACAATTTGGGGAAGGTGAGGAGCTGGACGCTGCTGAAGGCAAACTTCCTGCTGCCAATGTTCTTTTGCACGTTCTCCATCCTGCAGCCATCCCTGCACACACACACAGACACACACGAGGTCACGTGACCCTTTGTCATTTAACTTTACTGGTCTTTGGGCAGCAGCGTGACGAGGCTGAGGAGGAGCCACAGGACCAGCAGGTGAGAGGTGACCAGCAGGACGGTTACGGGGTAAACGTGACGTCTGCGCAGAGACATCCAGGAGACACTGAGAGTGGAGGGACGAGAGCCGTGATCGAACCCAGAGACAGTGAAATCTGAGCGGGCGTAACAGGAGAGCATCTGCCCCCAAGACTGGCGAGACCTGGAGGAGCAGGAGGAGGAAAGTGTGTGTGTAGGATAGAGAGAAGAAGGAAGGAAGAAAGAAAATATGACAAGAAGGACAGAAGGCAAAGCACGAAGAAAGGGAAGGAAAAGAAAAGAGAGGAGGAATGTGAAGGAAGCTTCAGTAAAGGAAGATAAAGACGTGGAAGAGAGAAGAAGAGGAAGAAAAGGGAAGGAGCGATTGACGGAAACAAAAGAAAGGGATGAAAGAAAAGAAAGAAGGAGAAAAGATGAAGCATTTAAAGACAAATGAAGAACGGGAAGAAAAACAAAAAAGACAAGGAATGAAGTAAAAGGTTGAAGGAATGACAAGAAAGGAGGGAAAAAAGAAGAGAAAATAAGTTCAAAAAAGGAGGAAAAACAAAAAGCAAAGATTAAAGAAGACTGAAAGAAAATTGATGAAAAAGTGCGAAGAGATTTTTCTTGTAGTTCATCGTCATTTGTTTTCTACTCGCGTGACTAACAAGAGTAAACACGACATAGAACCGCTCTCTTATTGCTAATGCTAAGCTAACTACGTTTCTACAACCAAAGCGCGGTTAGCTTTTTGTAAGCCTGAGTTGCCTAGCGTGGCTAATGAAAAAATTGGATCTATTTGCGTCTTTCACGGTTTACGCAAACTCATTGGCATAAAACATTTGTGTTGTGTTTGTGTCCGTCCCTCCCGAACTTGGATTTTCTACCTCGGAAATTCGTTGCAACCTCATCAACTCCAGACTTGGAATTTGGAACTGTAAATATGTTGCTACGCAGTTTGCGTGCCAAAAAAAACCCCAGCAGTTATTGACTGCTATTGCTAACTACAGCTAGCACGAGATAGGTTTGCGCCCATGGTTTTTTCCCAACTTCTCAACAGAACTTAACAGTTGCAACTTCTGAGTTCCAATGTAAATGAAACGTGGAATTAACCAGTTAATCAGAAATTAGGTTCTGCCTCATTAGGACCAGGTTTTAGTCTCCATGAGGACTACTGGTCCTGAGAAGGTCAGGTGTTTACGACAGGAAAAAGTCCTAAAGAGGCAACAAATGCAAGCACACACATACACACACACTTGTCTTTCTACACTTAAGAGATCATTTATAACCTAAATGTAATTCAAGCCCATAAAACCAAGTCTTAATCCTCAAAAAAGACCGTTATGTTGAGTCCTCACACACACAAACCTGTTTTTATATCTTAGTGAGGACACATCATTGACAATGCATTCCCTTACCTTACCCTAACCATCAAGTGTCTAACCCTAACCCTAACCCTTAACATAAACCCAACCTTAAAACCAGGTCTTAACCCCGAAATTCAAAGTTGTGGGGTCCAGACAAAAATTTACGTTTCTTGGACCTCACAAAGTATAAAATACAAGAACACACACACACCTCCTCATACAGTCCAGTGCAGTGTTGAAGTCTCTGAGTGCGTGTCTGTCTCGCAGTAACACACACTGCTCCAGCGTTACCGACATAGCCGTGCGGTCCTTTGCACTCTTGCAGCTGGTCAGACGGACGCCGCCCACCTGCCGACACACCTGCTCGCACACACACACACACACACACACACACACACATACACACACACATGTCCATTAGGGGCACTTGTCTCGCCACAGAGGCGATGATGTCTCTGGACAAACGTCTCACCATTGCGGCCGTCCACAGCAGCTCCACGTTCTTCCTCTTCCTCGACGCCACACAGTGGTCGAGAGATGACAGCATGTTGGACAGAGGCTGGAGACAAGCTGGAGACAGAGACACAGAGACATTAGGAAAAGAGAGACAGACAAGACAGACACCGGTATGGACAGAGAGGTGTCTCACTCAGATGAGGCAGGCTGTCTCGCAGTGTCTCACAATATCCTCTAAGACGTTCACAGTTTTGATGGTTCAGTCTGTCCTGAAGAGACGTGTCCCCGAACCTGTGGAAACACACAAATGTATCTTTGTGAGGACTTGAAAACTTACCTACCATAGGAAGCGAGGACATGGAAGATTTTAGGGTAATTGTCCCTAAGATCTCTAAGATTAGAGATAAGGCTTTGTTAAGTTTGTCCAAGAGAAGAAGAGTCCTAAGAAGAATAGCTGAACAAACATGTGTGTTTACCTCTCCGCCAAACTCTGTTGTTGGTTTATTCCGATGTTGAAGACGACAGGATGGACTCGTATCAAACATCCGTCTCTTAGTTGCTGTGGCAACGACCTAAACGCCTCAGCCGGTAACGGCATTTCGACGACGAATGTGTACCTGAAGAAACACACACACACAGTAACACACACGAACATACACTGTTACTGTGTGTGTGTGCGTGTGCGTGTGCGTGTGTGTGCGTGTCTTGGTCACCATGTTCCTCGGAGCGTGGGCAGCAGGTCGTCCTCTCTGTCTGTCTCAGCCTCAGTGACAGTGAACGCTACCTGGCTCATGTCGGCCACGCCCACCTCCATGTCCTCCAGCATGCCCTCCTCATCACCTGACACATACACACAAACACACCATCAATAATTCAAGCAACATTTGTTTAATACGGACAACACAAGAGCGAAGTTGTTGTTCATGAGCCTGCATTTTCTCAGTAACAATGGCAGAGAAAGGCTAAAGGTTAATGTTAGGACAGTGGTTCTCAAACTCAAGCCTTAGCAGGGAAGCCCAGACTGTCCTCTCCCCAGCCACTTCTGCCAGCTCCACCAGGGGGAACATAAGTCCCAGGCCAGTGTAGAGATAAAATCCCTCTGGCATGACCTGGGATGGTCCCAAAGTCTCCTCCCCAGAATGACATGCCTGAAACACCCCCCCCCCCCCAGGGAGGCGTCCAGGAGGCATCCTAACCAGATGCCCGAACCACCCAGGACTGGCGTGTCATGGGATGGCCCCAAGGTCTCCTCCCATAAAGGACATGCCCAAAACACCTCCCCAGGGAGGCCTCCTAACCAGATGCCCGAACCACCTCAAAGATGCTACTTGAGCCTTCTGGTTTAGCTCCCTTTTCACCACAACAGAACGGAAGCTTGCGAACCACTGGTGGAACATGTACCATAGTTTGAGAACCATGGTTTTACGATTTTTAGTTAGCTTTGCAGCCTGGGCAACCCCCTACTATTGTCCCCCTTCCTTGCTAGCCATTATTTATGGAATATATTCAGTATTGTTAGCATTTCCTTGTACAACCCGTCAATGTGTGTGTATGTACCATAGATGCTCAGCAGACTCTCAAACTGAGCCAAGACACCGACAGTGTGAAGCTGCTGCAGGAAGTCATGGTCGTCCAATGAACTGTACAGCTTCAATGCGAAGCCGCAGACAAGTGCCGAGATCTGAGCAAGAGAGAGAGAGAGTTCTGTTAGTTTTCCAAATTGTCAGTGCAGAAGTCGTGGCTTGGAGAAGTTGCTGTGAGAAGGAGAGTGGGTGAAGCCCCATCCTTTGTGTTAACACAAACAAGTAAGGCGAATGAACACCTTGAGCTAATGCTAAGCTATCTATGGTCGCCGTAAAAAGTGTGACAGCAGACAAACACAAATTCCCAGAACTCACCAAGTTGTTTATCTTTGCCGCCCACTTACTCATTGTCCTCTACTTCTTCGTCCGGACTCAGGGCACTAGCTCGCTTTGAGTGCGACCCCTCATGCAAGTGACCCAAAATTCCCGTTTGCTTATATCTTTGTAGTGATGTCTCTTAAAATCTCATCACAAATCAGCGCACAAAATGTATGTCACACTCCACCATGCTTGTCATTTAAAAGATTACGTGATGAGAACACAATTCCTTGACGGCCGAAAAGGTCAGCTAGCATGCGGCTAACATATACGCTGATAATTCCAAACGCTAAACAACCTGAAGTACAATAAATTGACTTGCAGTTCACAAAACAAAGTCTCAATTCGTGAATTGGTGGCTTTCAGAAACGTTCCACTTGCAATATCGTAAATATGACATAAGGGGGCGTGCACAGGGTAAACAGTGTCTGTCTCACCGCCTGGCTGAAGACGGCATGGCGTCTCAAGACCATCTGTGCCGGCCCCTGGTCAACAGTCAGAACCACTGCGTGCTGCAGGACCACAAAGGTCATGGCGGCCTGTGCCTTTGTCACTGCCTCGCGCACACAGTCTCTTAGAGTGATCACAAGAGGGAGCAGCTGCTCCTGCCAAGAGGACGAGGAAGGAGACGCTAAAGGAGACAGACAGAAATTAATTGTCACAATCTGATATCAAAGGACGGACATGAGACAATTGGACTACAGAGACATGAGAAACCATCTCACCAGTGCTCCCCGGTGTCTCCTGCTGCTTGTGGGGACAGAGGTCCTGCCCCTTCAACCGGTCTGCCATGGCGATGATGCAGCTGAGGCTCGTGGCTACATTGGCCCACGCTATGTCCTGCACACACAGAATATTAAACATCACACAACTCGAAACTCATGGCTAACAACTAGACAAGAAAACCCTTAAAATACAACTCATAAAATAAGGCTAGCTAAAACATGATAATTAGCTAAACAAAATAAGGCAAACAGTGATAAAAAACGGTAAACAACTGCCACAACAAACCCCTAAAAACGTAACGAACAAAAGACAAAAAACTAAAATCAAGTACTTCAAACAGCAAACTTACCCACTCGTCCTCGTCATATTCCTCATCACGCCGGTGGACTTCCTGTTGACCCAGTGAAAGCCTGTCACTGGTTGGCGAGTTATCACAGAAATGGCCGTTGCTATGGACATGGCTGCAACTGAAGTGGGTGGAGCTTTGGCCGTGGATCGCTATCAGGGCGCTCTTAACCAGTTCATCTTTGAGTGCATGAACCAACTGCCCAATCTGATGAAGACGCAGAGTTAGACTCACTGACCCTGCAACCTTTGCCAGCAGAGTACATCACCTATGTGTCGCTCCTCCTGCTTCACCTGTTGCGTCAGAGGCTCCAGCGCCTCCTGCAGGCGAACAGTGTTCAGCTCCGAGGAGACAGAGAGCAGCTCCTCAGAAAGCCCGAACACGTGAGGCTGTAGCTTGGATACAGTGCTCAGCAGCTGCCTGGCTCTGGAGCTCTGGTCCTGGAGGTAAGATGCGCTGCTACACACATAGAAGTAACCGAGAGTACTGAGTACTGTAACTGAGTACTTTTGTTGTAACCTAGTGGTACCACTACTAACACTACTAACGAGTAACTGAGTATGGTAAAGTTGTACTACTGCAGTGTTACTGAGTACTATTGCTGAGAACAGTAACTATGTACTACTGCAGGGTATCAGGGTACAGTAACTGATTACTGCAGTTGGCTGAGTACTACTGCAGGCTACCAGAGTACTCTAATTGAGTAGTGCTGTAGAGTAAATGAGTACTCTCACTGAGCACTAAATACAGGGTAAAAGAGTAAAGAAACTGAGGACTATTGACTAAATAAGTACTACTGGAGAGTAACTGAGTGTTCTGCCGGGTAATTGAGTACTACCGCATGGTACTCCAGAGTGACGAAGTACTATAACTCTGTGTACCTGTACTTCCTGTGTTTACTCATTAGTCTCTTCAGTCCACCATGTTTGAAGGCCTGGTGGTGATCGGCTGGAGCGCCAAACGTGATGACATCATACCACGCACCTGGAGACAGAGACGCACAGCGCTACGGCAAACAGCAACAGCACAGGGACGCACAGGTGAGAGAAAACAAACGCACCTGTGCCATCAGGGTCGGTCACCTCCATCCTCTGTGCGTGCAAATTGGTCGGAACAAATTGAAGGTGTGCGTCCGACTTCCTGCTGCTCGACTTGAAGCAGGACACCGCTGTGAGAGAAGAGAAGAGCTAAGCTAAGCTAGGTGCCAATCGTGTGACCTTTAAATGACCTCACCTGAGAGTTTCTCGAGCTCCACCAGTGTGTCCTGATAACAGCCAATCAGGTGGTTACAGTGGCTGATGACATCCTGGCGGATTCCATCCCAGTGAGGTGACAGGTCACCAAGCTCGATCACCTCCTGGACCCTGAAACGACGTCATGAGTGATACTACGACACTCACGCACACTCGTGCACACACACACACACACATACACACACACACATAGGTTTGTTGTTACCTGTGTGTGTACTCGTGTATGAGCCCACTTAGTAGTTGTCTGGGTAAAGAGAAGGAGAGTGGTGTCTCTGACAGCTGCTCTCTGACCAGCAGCCATCGCTGGTCCTCTGTCTGAAACCTGTACACTTTACACACCTGAGCACACAACGCTACTCACACACACACAGACACACAGCATCATGTCATGTTAGCGCCATGTTAGCATCATGTTAACATCATGTTACTAACACGTTAGCATAATGTTCATAGCAGTCATATCAATATTGACTGTCATGTAAACATCATGTTAATATCGTCATGTTGGCAAAATCATTGCCAACATTATGTAGAGTCCTATCAATGTTAAATGTCATGCTAACATCATGTTAATGTCTTGATGTCTATCATCATGCTAGCATCACGTCATGTTACCATTGTTAATGTCATGTTATTAACATGTTAGCCTTATCCTAGTTACTAAAATGATAACTTTGTGCTAACATCATGATAAAGTGATTTAGCAAAATGTGAGTGTGTGAGTGAAAGAGAGACCTGCTCTCATCATGGGACTGTTGACTTTGTCGTGGACAGAGCTGTGAAGGACGTCACACAGGGCGAAACACTGGAGAAACAGAGACAAGAACGTAAATAATGGTGATCCTACATTAGAACAACGTCATGTCCACATTCAGTGGTTGGACAGAACTGTGTGTACGACACGTAAAAGACAGACATCTCTGAGAAGAAAAGTGACTCTGGCTTTTAAATACAGTATATATATTCGCCTCTCCTCTACCTCGTGCTCAGGACGGATTTTGTCGTGTCCTTGTCCCTTCATCTGCCGATGGGACATCCTCAGCTCCCCGATCTCGTCCACTCCTTCCATCGTCCTAACAAAGAAACAAAAAGTCTGTTAAACGTGGGTAAACTGATCAAATATTCAAATAAACCAATAAAACAGAACGATAACTAGCAAAAGAATGCTAACTAGAAAGGATATAACTCAAAACAAAACAAAGAACCTACAAACATTCAATGCTAACTAGCTCGATAACTAGGATGGCCAGCAAATGAGCGCTTACTAGCAAAGATATGACTCGCTACACAAAATCCTACAAACAAATTTCCAATGCTAAACCTTCAAACAAGACATTTAGCTAAACAAAGAAATTTAAATATAGAAAATACGATTATATAGATTATTATACAGATGTAAGATAAGATGCAAACTAGAAGAGAAAAACCTAACAACTAACTCAACCAAGATCAAGTTACCTTAGCAAGACAGTGCTAGCAATAAAAAACAACTACGTTTAATCAGAGACTATTTATCTGGCAGGATAAAGCAAACAAGTCCAAAATCTAGTATGGTTAAGTCAGTTAGAGACAACTAATAATTAAGAAATTAAGAGAAAACAGATACTCAGACAGACAAAGCTATCTGTAAGCTAACATAAAACAACCAAGAATAAACTTTGTAACTCAGCAGAACACTGACAATAAAAAAAGACAATAAAACAAGTCAACTATTGCCTGACAGCAGCAGGAAGCTCTGTAACTCTGTCAACCCTGTGCCAGGAATGTATGAGTCCATGAGTCCACGGCCACAACATGTCTGCACAGATACAAGCACACCTGGCTCGCTCTCTCCACCACTCACTTTCTGCCTATGTCTCACACCCTCTCTCCTGCTTTCCAGCTCTCTGTGAAGATGCTGTGAAGTTAAAAACAGGAAGGTGTTTGTGTTTTCCTGCTCTCAGGGCAGAGGTGGAGCTACACACACGCACACTGTGTGTGCTCTACCAACTCTCTTCCTCTTCTGGCTTCAGGTATCCCGGCAACATCCAATCAGGTGACAGAGAAGCATCTAAGCGTGCGTACGTCTTTCAACAAGAAACAGGAAAAAGGGGGCGCAGAGGTGTGAAAGGCAAGAAACAGTCATGGTAGTAATAGTCTTTGTTTGACAAGATGACAGGCTGGATGTGAGAGGGTGAATCCAACACCTGATGAGTGTTTACCTGACGCTGACTGACAGGTGGCGCTCTTTAGGTCTGAGCAGGTCTCTGATGGAGAAGGTGCTGAAACCCAGGAACCTCCTCTGAGAGACAGGGCAAAAGAATGAATGTCAAAGAACACAAAGAATATCAGTGGTTTTAAAATTGCAGCAAACAGGAGTGGACTTTGGTGTGAGAGAGTGAGGGAAGTTTACAAACTTCAATTTCCTGTCGAAAAGTCTGTGAGATAAGACTTAAGGTATCATAGACTCATGATCTGACTCAGCTTATTCACTGAGTCGTCAGTGTCAGTACATCATACAAGCACTGTATACAAAGACACCAACCTGTCCCAAATGTGCATTAAAAGGAGAAATGTGTGTTTCAGTGAATCAGGTCTGATTGATCATTGATCAGATGTGCTGATGTTTTAAGTCGGACACAAAACAAACAGGATGTTGAGCAAAGTGTTGCCACATTTCCTCGTTTGAGTAACACACTTACTGCTTATCTCACACAGACACATGTCCTCACCAGAGTGTGTGTGTGTGTGTGAGTGCTATACCTGTGCTGCAAGGGAGCTGTTGTCCCCTGGTGGACAGAGACACTCGGTGCACGCGATCATCACTCTCCACGTCTCTTATTTTTCTTTGCCTGAACCTGACCTTCAGTCACAGACAAAATGTCCCAAAAACTGTGAATTAAATCGTCGGACTGCGAATTGTACCAATTTAACAGTTGATCAGTTAATCCTTGTTAGATAAAAGCCACATATTGTCCATCACTGTCGATCAATAATATCAACAATAGCACTCAGAGAGCGCAGAATTCTGAGAACACTTTGTCCAGAGCCGGCCCAAGCTTTTTGGGGGGCTTGGCCCCCCTCCACCACCACAGATGTGCAATTGTGAGCCAAATGTGCAATTTTCAAATACAAAAGAAAACCAGATTACTTAACATAAATGTTCTAAAATGTTTTTCCCCCATACTCTGGTCCCCTGGTGATCCGATCCAGAACTTTACCTATTACCATCTTACATAAGCATGACAAAATCCATCCTGGTCTGTTATGAACCATGTAACATTTCCATTGCCGCCAAATCTATAATCTGGATTAAATGTAGTCTGATGGTAGAGTGTTTTATCCTGCATACACATACCAAATTTCGTTCCATCGTCATCAGTGGGTAGATTCAATGGAAACATACTTTGGTGATCAGACAAAAAAAAATCCCAATTGATTTGTCCAAAGGTGCAGGCCGGAAGTTGCTAAAAGTAGGACAAATTTACAGATTAACCCACGCACATGAAACGTAACCTCCTTGGTGGACGTAATACTAGTAACCAAAGAACAAATGAACAAACCAGATTATAATCTGCTCAAATCCTCCATCACTGACCTTTTCCACCTGCACCTGAACGCATGTGTAAAGATGATATCAGCGACGTGTCTCAGAGACATCTAAGAGTCAAATAGGATGTCCAGATTAATTCCATCAATATCGTCTCCTCACTCTGTTGTCGCTTGCTCCTCCTCCTCCTCCTCCATCACCACAGTGACGGGATTAAAAAGCGCAGAGCATCATGGGAAACATGCAGATTAGCATCACTGGAGTTGGCAAAAACGGAAAGATTCTCTGACAGTGTGTGTGTGTGTGTGTGTGTGTGTGTGACATTCAGATTAAGTGACTTTACAGAGAGTTTGAGTGTGTGGTATTACTCCTAACCTTTGCTCTAATCTGCTTTCACACACACACACACAAACACACACTCACTCTCTCTCACACTGACACAGACTGTGATCATTGTCACCATGAAAACACCCTAGCCTTGTCCCCACAACACAAACGTTAGTGTGAAGTAAACATGACGTTAGCACGACACTAATAATGGTGTTATCATGATGCAAACATGCTATTTGACTTTAAATTTACATAGACATAACATTAACATAAAGCTAACGTGACAAACTACATTAGCATGACGTTATCCTGATGCTAACGGGACTAGACATTAGCACTACACTAATATGACATTACAGTGATGCTAACATGCTGTTTGACTTGTATTAACATACAGCTAACATGAAAATCTAGATTAAAATTACCACGATGATAGCTTGATATTAACATTGCTATAATATGAGCAAATTAAACCCAACTTTAAGAGGCGAACTGTGATAAAGATCTTTGAACTGTGGAGGGCAGCATTGTGTACAGCCTACTTTATAGAAGAAGAAGAATGTGATGCTAACTTACATGATGTTAACGTGATGCTAACTTACATGATGTTAACGTGATGCTAGGATATCAGCGCTAAACGCTAAGTGGTTAAGAGAGAAAGGAGAGCCAATATAATTTCTTCAATATACAGATTTACAGTCAATAGTTAAGAACAGAAGTGTTGGTTTGTTGACGGACACTATGAGCTCAGCCTTAAAAAAAACGGTTTCATCTGCTTTGATTTTGACAATGTTTTTAAAAATGATTGATGATGACTGTATGAAAGTGTGAGTGAATGGGTGAATGGTATAACTGTAATATAAAGCAGCTTTGAGTTGATACCAAGACTAGAAAACCACTTTATAAATACAGACCATTTACCATAATTGATTCTTTTTGGTCAAACTGTATATACTCCTCACCCACTGCCCCCAAACAAAAACCTCCCTCTCTTTCTCTTTCGCTTCCCTTTGTGTCTTTGTCGCTCACTCTGTAGCAGCTCAGGATGGAGGTGGCAGTTCTCTCTGTCTGTGAGTAAACATTTTGTATGTTGTTCTTAGCACTTTAAACATTTGAACTGAATTGAACACAATTAAGTGCTTTATAAATAAAACGAATTATTATTATAATTATTATTATCATTTTGATGCATGCATAACTTCACTCAGAACAGATAACATTAGAGCAGACAGTAAGTCATAACCAGACCATAGGGCCAAAGGTTAACGGCACTGCTGTAACGTGAAGTCTGTCATGCTGTAGCAAGAGATGATGCTTCCTTCCTGTGTCTTTCAAAAAGCAGCATATGAGCATAGATGTCCTCAAAGAACCCAATGTTTTGATGCCCAAATGGTTGAAATCAGTTAAGGAAATTGGAAGAAGTTAGCAACCGAATAAGAAAACAATAGTGTGGATGCCGACTCAGCATTCACACTTGTAAAGAATAGAAAACAATAGTGTGGATGCCAACTCAGCAATCACACTAGAAAAGAATGGAAAACAATAATGTGGGTGCCGACTCAGCATTCACTATAGTAAAGAATGGAAAACAATAATGTGGATGCAGACTCAGCATTCACACTAGTAAAGAATAGAAAATAATAGTGTGGATGCCGACTCAGCATTCACACTAATAAAGAATGGAAAACAATAATGTGGATGCCAACTCAGCATTCACACTAGTAAAGAATAGAAAACAATAGTGTGGATGCCGACTCAGCATTCACACTAATAAAGAATGGAAAACAATAATGTGGATGCCAACTCAGCATTCACACTAGTAAAGAATAGAAAACAATAGTGTGGATGCCAACTCAGCAATCACACTAGAAAAGAATGGAAAACAATAATGTGGGTGCCGACTCAGCATTCACACTAGTAAAGAATGGAAAACAATAATGTGGATGCAGACTCAGCATTCACACTAGTAAAGAATATAAAAGAATAGTGTGGATGCCGACTCAGCATTCACATTAGTAAAGAATAGAAAACAATAGTGTTACTGACTCAGCCTTCACATGAATATACAGCAGCAAGGAATAGTGTGGATGCCGACTCAGCATTCACATTAGTAAAGAATAGAAAACAATAGTGTTACTGACTCAGCCTTCACATGAATATACAGTAACAAAGAATAGTGTGGTTGCCGACTCAGCATTCACACACAAACTTTCTTTTCTCCCTGATCAGACATCCTGATGAACATGTTGGATTTTGGTCAAACACAAGGTAAAATTAAAACCATCTGAGACTTCTATTTTGTTGCTCGTGTGTGTTTGTTCATTAACTCCACCGCCTCCACACAGCCTCGCTCACCGTCACACCTGAAAGGTCACAGTTCTTTAAGTATGACAGTTTCTCTGTGAGCTGCTACAGCAAGGAGGAGAAGGAGGAGGAGGAGGAGGAGGAGTGGACAGTGATGAGGAGGATGTTGGACGGAGAGGTGAGTCAAAGTTGTCCTGATCTTCTCAGACCTGATCGTTATTGTGGAAACAATAGGTCTCTTGTCTCACAGGTGGGTCCATGTCCATCCCCTTGCTCTGTCACTGCGGCCTTTCCATCAACAGACAGTGGACTGTACTGGTGTCAAACTGGAACAGGAAGAAACAGCACCAGCGTCAACATCACTGTCACCGGTCAGTCGGTCACTGGCTGCTGTTGTTATATGCTAAGATTAGAGTCGTAGATTGATGCAATGATCAAGAACTTGAACCTAAACCTAAACCTGAACCTGAACCTGAGATTGAATGAGAACCAGAATATAAAGCTTGAACGCAAATGATTGAGAACCAGAATATGATTCTAGAATCTGAATTTCAACAGAAACCTAAACAACAACCAGAATCTGAATTACAATCAGAATCTCAGTCTCAAATTATTCAGATCCAGAATCCTAATCTCAACCAGAAATTAATTCTAGTATTTGAACTGGATTATGAACAAGAAACAAAACCTGAAACAGAATCTACATCTAGAATCTCAATAGAAAGCTGAACAGGGACCAAAATCTGAATCTGAACCAGAATTTCATTATAGATCTGAACAAGAATATGATCAAGAAACAGAATCTGAACCAGAATCTACAGCTAAAATCTTATTCTGATATTATTCTGAACCAGAACATGATTATAGAATCTGAATCTCAGTCTCAAATGATTCACAACCAGAAACTGATCCTAGAATCTGAATCTTAAAAGGGACTTGAACAAGAACCAGTATCTGAATGCTAAATTACTCAGAACCAGATTCTTGAATCTGAATCTGAGCCAGAATCTGAATCCCAGTCTCAAATATTTCAGAACCAGAATCAAATTCTCAACCAGAATAGATCTGGACTGAAATGTGAACAAGAAACAGAATTTGAACCTGAATCTACAGCTAAAATAATCACAGATGTTTTAAAATCTTAATCTCAGATGTTTCCGAAACAAAACTTGAACCTGAATCTGGATCTCAGTCTGAAACATTCAGAACCAGAATCTGATTCTCAACCAGAAATGAATTCTAGTATGTAAACTGCCTCATGTGTGTCACACAGCTAGTCCTGTGATCCTGGACATCCCACTGCATCCTGTTGCCGTGGGAGATGACGTGACGTTGCACTGCAGGTGTAAATGCTCCACAAAGGGCACAGACTTCTCTAAAGATGGCGTCCACATCGCGAGCAGCCTCACAGAGAACTTGACCCTCCACAGTGTTTCCGAATCTGATGCTGGACTCTACAGCTGCACGGTACCTGGAGTGGGAACCTCAGCAGGAACCTGGCTGAGCGTCACAGGTGCGTCACACAGTGCCCCCTACAGGTTATGATCGTGTCCGTCCCGGTTCTTTAAATTCAACCTAAAACAAACAAAACAAGCAACTAAAGACGGAAGTCAAAAGAAACTTTGACCTTGAGGAAATGTCACTCTGTGCTCTCTGCAGCGCCACCTGCAGTTCAGGACCTCCTGCTGTCAGCCTCCAGCCCTCTGCGTCATCTGATAGTGGGAAGTCCTTTCCTGCTGTCCACCATCTTACTGGGTCTTGTATACAGAGACAGGAAGAGAGGTGAGGTGCCCATCTACAACTGTATACAGACAATCAATGTATATGAAGATGATCAGTAACTGTACATACAAATGATCAGTGAGAGTATATGAAGATAATCAGCAACTGTACATACAGACAATGACTGTAGATGAAGATAATCAGTAACTGTATAAAGACGACCAATAATTGTAAACACAGACGATCAATGTATATGAAGGTAATCAGTTAATGTATATAAAAACAATCAATAACTGTATATATAGACAATCAATTAATTTATATGAAGACGATCAACAACTATATACAAAAAGCTCAGTAACTGCATATGAAGACGATCACAGACTGTATACAATCATATATACAGTATATGTATATATATATATATATATACATAAAAACAGTGACTCTATATAAAGGCAATCGACAAATGTATATAAAGAGAATCAATTACTTTATATGAAGATGATCAGTAAATTTATTTAAAAGAAATCAGTAACTGTATCTAAAAACAAGCGATGAATTAATATGAAGATAATCAGTAAATGTATATATAAAGACGAGCAACCACTATACAGTATATATATATACGTATATATATACACATACATATAAACATATTTATGTACAGTATGTATATATGTATATATATGTGTGTGTATATATGTATATATGTATATATATATATATATATATATATATATATATATATATATATATATATACATAAGATGATCAATGACTTTATACCAAACAATCTTATATATTGATTGTATATGCAAAAGATGATTTGTTTTGTTTTTGCAGTGCTGCGGGCTAATGAGGAAGGACAACGGTCCGATGATGTCATCATGCAGATTGACATATAAACAGCCAGTGACATTGTGTGTTATATATGTCGTTTTTTATTATTATTTGTAAAACTCTGCTATTCTGCTGTTTTTTCCCCCCTCCATTTTAATCATGCGACCAAAATAATTGAACAAAAGAAGACATGAACTTGACATTTGCTAACGCGTGAAATAAAGTGTCGAGTGAAACCACCACTTCCTTTGTTGTTGAGTTTTTTCTTGTTTTCCACTGCTGTTATAACCATTGCTGAGGTTTTACAGAAAGGGTGGAGGTCATGAAACAGAAACTGCTATATGTGGTTGGTCATCTTAAACCACATTATGTGTGTGTGTGTGTGTCACTTGTTTGAGTATAAATGCAGTCACATGATTTTTTTTAAATTATTAGTGTGAATGCTGACTCAGCATCCACACAATTGTTTTCCTTCATTTTTATTAGTGTGAATGCAGAATTTTAATCCACACTGTTGTTTTCCTGTATTTTTATTCGTATGATGCTGAGTCAGCATTCACATGGTTGTTTTCATAATTTTTTATTCGTGTGAATGCTGACACTATTATTGTATTACTATTATTATATTATTATCCTCACTGTTGTTTTCCTTTTTCTTTTTTCCTGCTTACTGTGGTAACATGTTTATTATAATGTCAATAATGTGGTTTTCTTAAAGGTACGTAATATATGTCGTAACATTTTTTTGTAATATTTATTAATCTGTTCTTCTTTTCTGAAGATGTGCAGAAATAAGATATTCGTAGAATGAAAGATTACACACGCGATTACGTCATCATCATCAAAGCAACGTCTCATCGATTGTCTATCGATCAGCTGATTGGTTGATTGATCGCGGCGGTCTAAGCTCCACAGTAAACACAACACCAGCTATTCTTCATCTCCATCTTCATCCACACTCTGCTGTGCTCGGTGTCGCCCCTCCTCCACCTCCTCTCGGATTGGCCACTTGATTTGACACGCACCAATTCCGACCAATCAGACGCAGGGATGCAAACAATCCCCGCCCTGTTGTGAATGTAGGGTTACCGCCCACATGCCTTTCCTAAAGAGTTCTGACTTGCGATGACATGAACCAATCACCGGCGAGTATTCGCACAGGCCACGCCCAGCACGGCTGACACTATTCCCGCCCCTGAACGAGAATAACCAACGGGGGCGTTGCTGGGGGGCGGGGCCGGGCTCGAGGTCGACCCAGTTTGAAAGTGAACCAACGGCTCCAGTCGCTGCATCAGCCTCCAAACAACAACAAGAACCCAAGATCCAAACCCCGAACCCTGGTCCGAAGTCTGCCTTCTCCTGTACCCGGTCCCTGACGAGTGAGTACCGCGTTCCCCCCACATCTGAACCTGAGTCACAGTCATTAGCGCAAATTGACAATGATCTGGCGTTAATTTGCCGGTCGGGTATTTTTTAAGGGGATCCTGTGATTTAAAAAGAAAAAAAAAATCCGTGAGTGAGATCGGGAAAGAAGCGTAAAATGGCCGCTTTTAGGGCCACGCAGTCTGCCCGGTCCCTCTTTGCGTGTTTTTCCGCTTTTGTATGCGCGCATCCCGCGGACTGAACAAAACGTGTTGTTGTAAACACGAAACGCCCATTTTGGACTATGAATGCCAGGAAATAGACTCGTCCCGTCTGTATAACGGTGACCTCTCCGGAGCATAACCGGAGCCCTGCATTGAAAATGCGTAGCTGTCGTGTAGACTCCATATTTCCATTGCGGACGCGGCGGCTCCCTACTAAAAGCGTCCCGGCGGTTAAACAATAAAGTGCCCGGGTGTGCGGAGAATGTGGTCGCCGTGTTTTCTAACGTGTCCGCGTTTAAATGTCTCTTTTTAGCTGTTAGCCTGTCTCCAGCGGAGGGGGATGGGGCGGCTAGCTCTGCAGAGGGCGGGAAGCAAATGGTGGTCCATTGTTCTGTCGGAGCTAGCGTGCTAGCACGGCTAAGCTAACTGCAGCAGCCGTAGATGTGAATAGAAGAAGCGGCTAGCTTCGCTTTTACTTCGCCGCTGCCTCTCGCTCGCTGCCATACACCGCCGGAGCGGGGCGGGCGGGCTCCTGCGGGATGTCCCACCACCGTAGCGGGCAGGGAGAGTGCCCAGCCCGGGTGTGCGGGCCTCCTGACTCCCCTGTGGAGAAAATGGATCCCACTTTTTTCTTTGTTATTCCCAATCGGTGCAGATACACGGCGGATGAAGCCACGGGGATGAAATTTCGAGTTCCTAGAGAAAGATGGACGAAGTTCTTGCCAATATATCACATTTATTGAAACACTTTCCCCCCCTTTTTTTTAACATTTCACAAGGTTAAATGTGTCATTAAGACCTAAATGTGGACAGGGTTAAAAGGTCATTTTGTGTTAATGGTTGAAACAAATTTCTACGTCTTCTCAGTGATGCTGTCAAGTCAACTAACAATTATTTTTTCCCCTCATTATTAATAAATCTGGGTTTTTTTGTTGTTGGGTGTTTTTATTGTCACTGTCTGAACCTCAACATGACAACGTTCTCAAACTAACCAAAAATTATTCACATATTTTCATGAGATAAATATAATAACAATAACTCGTATTTTTATAAACGTTGCTGCTCTAAACCAGACACAACACTGTTGGTTAGTGACCACATCCATCATCCAATTGTTTATTCAATGAAAGGGGGTGGAGCCAAGTAGAATTTTTTTTGTGCCACAATTAATTAAAGTATTTTTGTAACATTAAAATTCACATGATATACCTCCTTTCATTGTGGAACCATAACTATTCATTATTAATACATCTGTCTATTTTTTGGATTTATATTGGTTATTTTCATTGTCCTCAAAATTATGACCTTTTCAAACAAACCAAAAATATATTCATATTTACATAAATGCACTAAAAATTATCAATCCAATATCATATTATGATAATAATTTGTATTTTTTGTAACTGTTGCTGCAGACACAACACTGTTAGTTAGTGACCACATCCATTTCCCATTTGTTTATTCAATGAAGGAGGCAGAGCCAATTTTATTTTATTTATTTTTTTGTCACAAGTTGCTATGTTTTTTTGTAACATTAAAATTCACATTACATAAGAGGTTCATTGTGCAACATATATATTAAAAATGGGCAGTTTTAGTCAGAGAAGTACCAGTACCATAACTAATGATTATATCCATTACTAATAAATCTGCCTTTTTTTATTTATATTAATGATTTTCATTGTCTGACCTTCAAAACAATGACATTTACAGGAAAACACGCAAAACGATTCACCCACTATCATAATATAATTATAATAATTTGTATTTTTAAACCAGACACAAAGCTTTTGGTTGGTGACGAACCATCCATTTGTTTATTCAATGAAAGGAGGCGGAGCCACTGAGATGTTTTTGTTTTGAAATGTTAACATTTGCATTATATAATATCTGTTTTGGTTTTAAACATTTACATAATATACAATAATAAACCTTTGATAATGATAACCTTTTGGGGAATAATTTGAGTTTTTTGTAATGAGTTATTTTTACTTCCGTTTTTGGTCCAGGCCGCCACTATGATGCGCAAAGACGTCAACAAGCCCAAGGGCAAGACGTCGGCTTACGCCTTCTTCGTCCAGACGTGTAGAGAGGAATATCGGAAG
The DNA here is from genome assembly GCF_958295425.1 of Solea solea. NCBI lineage: Eukaryota > Metazoa > Chordata > Actinopteri > Pleuronectiformes > Soleidae > Solea > Solea solea. The sequence continues at coordinate 4,321,403 of NC_081136.1, forward strand.
AAAAACCCAGAGCAGTCGGTCAACTTTGCAGAGTTCTCCAAGAAATGCTCCGAGAGATGGAAGGTAAGAGAGTGACTGACACGTATATTGTTTAATCTGTAAACATGGACACTTTTTTTTTTTTTACAAAAGCTAATAAAACTGTCACATGACCATTAGAGCCACCTGTTATTGGTTGTCCGTGTTTTACAAGTCTCCTTCAGAATAAAACACCCATCCATCCAATTACAAGTACAGCGTTTTTTTGTTTTGTCGACTGCTGATCTTTCAGTTTAGTTCTGTGGTCGGCCGTCAGACTAGGGCTGGAAAATACACTAATATAATATCAATATCGCGAGAAGGTATCTGCAATGACTAGTTAACACATGTATATTTCCTATATATCAGAATATAAACAAAAAGTATCCAGATATTACTCATAAGAGGTATCACTTAGCCTTTTAGAGATATTAATTTGATTTATATCGTGACATATATATATCACTATCGATTGTCAATTATCACCAAGCCCGAGGGCAGACATGCCACCTGAGGTCAGACAGTAGGGGTCAGAGGTCATAACTGTTTGTCTGGGTGGTTTCAGGGTCTGACTCCCACAGATAAGAAGTGTTTCGAGGACATGGCCAAAGCCGACAAGGTGCGTTACAACAGGGAGATGAAAGACTACATCCCACCCAAGGGCTTCGGAAAGAGGGGCCGCAAGAGGAAAGACCCCAACGCCCCCAAAAGACCCCCGTAAGTATCCAAGCGCTGAGCCCGAACCTCAGTGGTCATGTCACGCTGAACCCACAGGGGGCAGCACTGGATGTTGTGATTTTATGTACATTTTCATAGAAAGTAAAGTCATGAAAATCAAGACATTATTTCCCAGTTTTGAAAATACTGATCAAATTTGGCAAGTTAATTCACTGATTTACTCATACATTTAACGTGAGTGGATTATTTGTGTTGACTTGTGTTGAATACAACGAGCAGCTACTCTGTTTGGGCTAATGATAAGCCAACTGCACTCATAGCGGCCAGGTTTCTGTCCCTCCCTCGTCTCCCTCGCCCAGTTTCACTCTTTCCGGTTGCGCCCAAATAAAAACTGATCTCCATTTTCAATTCAGTTTGTGTCGGGACTTTGGTAGAATTTCGGTACTGATTGGCTTTTACGACATTGTGTCATGCAGATGTTTCGCTCGTGTTCAGATATTCTTACCGAAGCAAGCCTTCCCAAGTTTTGAATCTAAGGAGGATTCACATAAAAATTGGCGCCATATTTGTCACCCAGCGAGATTAACGCGATATTTTTTTTATCTATATCGCGACTCTCTCTCTCTGTATGTATATAATGTGATTTCTTGAAAGTTGTGGCCTCTGCACTTTCCTCCAGACTCTCTTTCCAGAGGCTTTGACCAATCACAGGACATTTCAGGGAGAGACGGCGCCCCCTCCTGTTGGTTTGTTCCAACCTCGTATTCTGCAAAAATTAAAGAAAAACCTCTGACAACTGAAAAGACGGTTGCGACAATAAATGCAAAAAAAAATGTTTCAGTGTGCGGAGCTGCTGGTCCACTGCTGCCTCGTGTGGTCAGTTTGTGACACTGAAGTAGATCAGTAGATGTTTTGATAATTGATTCGTTGGTGTGAGTGTGTAAATTCTGCTTTTTTTTAGCTTCTTAAATGTGAATATTTTCTGGTGTGTTTTCTCCAAATAACAAAGAAATCATTAGCAGTGAATAATGTTGGTTTGTGGACCAAACAAGACATTTGGGAACATTGTCATTTTGAGTTTTGGGAAACACTGATCCACATTTTCTGGACCAAACTGTTACTATACATACTGTTTTTTCATGGCCGATATCTTTACAGATTATTACTAATGATGAGGAGAACTGAAGCAATACACATTTACAGTAACAAAGGAAATGTGTCAAAATTTAGAATTCTACCAACTCCGACACAAAACTGTTAAGATGCCTTGAACTTTCGATACTTGAACTTTTCACGTGAAATTGAAATGAAAACAAAACAATAATATCAATGAACTCCCTGAAGTAATAATAAATAACTGATAAGTGAGGAACTTAAACCTCCACTGAAAACTGATTTACTCGTAGGTCAAGGAGTTTACTGTGACATGCAGACACTAACCTGGGCGTCCATTGTTTCCCCCTCTGTGTGTCTTCTCCGCCTCCGCAGCTCTGCGTTCTTCGTCTTCTGCAGTGAGTACCGTCCCTCTGTGAAGCAGCAGTTCCCTGGCCTGTCTATAGGGGACTGCGCCAAGAAGCTGGGAGAGATGTGGAGCAAACTGACGCAGCCCGAGAAGCAGCCGTACGAAGAGAAGGCCCAGAAGCTACGAGAGAAATACGACCGGGTGAGGAACACAAAGACGGCGCGGTGGTCGCTGTCGGGTACTGCAGCGTATTCGGTTATCGGTTATTGTTTTGATGCTTGTTTTGTAATCTGGTGCAGAAGCACACGTTTCATTCTGGAACCAAGTCTTTGCTCGTTTTAAAGTAAGAACGGGGTTCTGGGTGAAATCATTCTAATCGCTTCAATTCTAAAATATTCGGCGTAAAAAAACAAACGAGGTCGGAGACAGAACTTTCCTGATTCGATCTTTTGCTTTTCCGTTCTTATAAAGTTGTTCGTAAACACGTCATCGTTTGAAGAAATGTCTGAATACACATATAAACGGCTCTAAATGCTGTGGTGTATATGCCAGGCCTGTTTTTTTAGTCTAGTGGTCGCCTGATAAAGGTAAAGGTTGATATTTTTTTTGTGCCCTTAAATTTAGCTGATTTTCTGTATTCATTGTGACAAAATATAACTCATTTAGTAATAACAAAATAATTGCTTTAACATCAGTTACAAATTGTATGTTTTATGTCCACACTGCAGTGCAATTATATACAGTTATTTTAGTTCTTTTCTTAATATTTAAAACACGTTTTGTTTATTTTCTGGTTTCTTTGCTCCAAAAAGCAAAACAAACAAAACTGAATTATTTTGTGGACAAAACTGATAGTGAACAAAGGTGCACGATTAATCGAGAAAATAAATCCACAGATAGTTAAAGCTTTATTTCTACTCTAAGGTAGTAGAAATGGTGTCATAACAATGGCTGTCCAGCAGAGGGCACTCTGAGCACATTGTTTCCTCCCTGGGAAACGGACTGATTGGGAGATATGGTTATTGATTAACCCAGAAAACATGCGACTAATTAATTGTTAAAACATCAACTTCAGTCGGCGTTTTCCTCCCTGATGTCGGTATCGCATGGCGCGTCCCTGTCCTCTGATTGGACGCCGCGGCTCTAACCGTCCCCTTGTCTCCGTCAGGACATGGTGGCGTACCGCGGCGGCGGCACGTTCGCCCGGAACCCCGGCTCCTCGGCTCAGGTAGGAGAGGAAGAGGAGGACGATGAGGGCGACGACGACGACGAAGAGGACGACGACGACGAGTAGACAGACAGACGGACGTAGAGAGAGAGAGAGAGAGACAGAGTGTGAGTGCGTGTGTGTGTTTCAGAGTTCTGGCTGCTGATTGGACCAAGGCAGACGGGGGGCGGAGCCTCACGGCAGGTGTTCAGAGTAGAGAGAGATAGGGGGGAGGAGGAAGAGGGACAGGTGAAGTCATCCAGGAGCAGCTGTTTACTGTCTCCGTGGTAACACGTCCAGGTCAGTGAGACAGGAAGACGCGTCGATCAGCTGATCATTTTAAACGATTGATCGGGTCTTGTTTTTATTGATGAAGTACAAACTAGAGAACCTTTTTTTATGATTATTATTGTTATTGTTATTATTATTATTGGATCGATGATGACGATGATGATGATGAAGTGGTGAACCAGGTCACATGACTCACACTGTTTTCATGTGACCTGGTGCATGTCCATCACCTGTAACCAGAGAGAGAGATCACTGAAACACACACACAGGACCACAGAGTGAGTGAGTGTTTGTGTGTGTGTGTGCGCGCGTGCGCGTGTGTTGGTTGTTGGTTGTCACGCGTTAAACTGTCCGACAACCGAGGATAGTAGAGTAAAAAAAAAGAAAACCCCACCCACACACTGTAACCATGGTTACTCCTGCACCCTCCCCCCTCTCATACCCCTCATCACCTCCGTGTGTTGCCATGGAAACCCCCTTCCGCGCCCTCCTCGTCATCATGTCGTTGTTTTTTTTGTTTATTTTTTAATTTTCGTACTGGATGTTTATTGGAGTTTTGTTTTGTTTTTTCTTCTTCTTCACTGTCAGATTAGAAACTTCAACTTTTATAATAAAACGAACCAACTGAGGGACAACCTGTCTGACTGTCTTCCTTCACGTCCTCCGACGGACCAGCCGAGAGATTTTGTCCGTGGACACTCGCACAAAGTCGTACGACACTTTATCTCTTGTGGAAACTTGTGGTCTGCAGAGAAGAAGCCTGTCGTCTTGTGCGGTTTCTCAACATATGTGAGGGCTAGAGCCACTTCCAACGATACTTTCAGCGATACTTCCAGCGATACTTTCAGCGATACTTCCAGCGATACTTTCGCATGACAAGGTCACCGGAGTTAGCGGTGAAACTCGTCACGTTGTGTCCGGCTCCGTACGGTCACACAGGACGACGGTCCTGTGTGAAGAAATGCTACGTTATTTCTCTGTTTTTTTTTTAAATAACAGCGGCTTGCAGCCGGCGCTCCCATCCCATCACGAAATGTACAAAATGATCCTGCGGCGTGTGAATGCAGCGCTAGAAGTCCGATTTTTCGGAAAGAAACATAGCGGCCTCACGCACCCCGACATACAGGATTCCGCCATTTATGTCATGAGTATCCAATGCAGAGGAGGAAATGGCGTTATTTGCCGCATACGTCCGACGCTGCCTGTTTGTCACGCGTAAAAACACTCGGGTGCGTTCCATTTACATCCGAACTTCAAGGTGAGAAGTGAAGGGAGGGGAACGGGACAATGACGCAAAAGTATCTTGAGGCTGGATGTTGTTGGCAACACTGTACACGGTATTTCATCATGTCCACGAATAAAGATTTAACCGGACTATGTGCATGAGTGATAAACTGTGAGAGAAAAAATACTGTAGTGCCGTTTCTACAAGGGGCATCCATCATAGAGTCTTATCTAAGAAGTGATCGACCCCTCGACTCTTTTTACACCTGGAATGCAACATTACTGTTGGGAAACTTTCCTGAGAGTCTCCCTCTACCTGTGACACCGGGAACAGCAGCAACAGATCTGCGGACAACTGGTTGTAAGCCTTCATTGTGACTGGTGTTACCAACTTTTCTGTTTCAAATAGTGTACGTGGTGGTCTTTCTGCATATAAACCGAGCTGTAATGTATATGTGAATATGCTCGGTCTCCCACACCAAAGTCCAGAGAGAAAAACAGTGATTTTTAGCTCAATGAGCTAAATGTGTGCTAAATCTGAACAAAGGATTTCAAATCCTGAAATCACAAAATAGGACATTTGAACTTAGTAATGGGGGCAGCAGTGGATCAACAACTCCTGTGTTCCTGTGAGGTAAAATTACTAATTTTCTCTATGGAATTTGGTGTGGGAGAGTGAGCGGCTTACAAACGGACACAAATTCCGGTTTCATTCGTGAACAGTGTTTGATTCAACCTCTGTCCAGCTTCACCTGTTTTCCTCAGGTTGTGCGACCCATGAGATCTCCGTTGCCATGTAAAGGCTGGAGCTGGAGTCGTGCCATAACCACATGCACCTGAACACACCGCCAGTGGGGAAACATGTACAGAGCTCACTTTCTCTCAGCGTTGACTGTGGCCACTTCAAAATAAAAGCAGATTTCAACCACACAGGACTGATGTCACCGCACTCGTAATAAAAACTCTCACTTCCTGTTCCGTGAATCCATATTGTGAGGAGCGTGAGCGTCCCGATCTCACTTCTGCGTCCTTGACTCTCACTTTCCACCGTCAACCGCGGACAGAAACACACCTGACCCCCCAGGCTCCGCCCCCTCGTGTCCACTGTTAATATGGCTGTTGACACAAACGTTTGGAACGAGCTCTTAAGGCCTCTTACTTTGTCTCTTTCTTTTGTCAGTAATATCTTTTAAACCTGTAGTCAGTGCAGGTTTCTTCGGCAGTGATGTCAAAGTTCGCCAGCTTGTCGTTGCTGTTAGCTACTGTAAACCGCATTCCAGCGAAGAACGTATAGCAGCTTTTGTTGCAGCAATCCAATCAGTGCAAAGGCTGAAAAGGAAATTCAAAAGGAATTCTGTCAGTACAGCAACGTCACGAAGGATACACTTTACATGCTATTTAAAGTCCGATTTTAGTCAGACTATGTCAATAATTAGGTCCCGAGCCCCACACAGTGGTGTGAGGACCTATTATAATTTGGTTTTATAGACCAAAAACCTTTCTAAGACACTTCAATTCAATTTTACAGAACATTTTCACGGTCTACCTTTACCTTATTTTTTGCACTATTTTTAACTTATAATAAATGTATTACAACAGGAAATATGTGACCCTGCAGAACTCTGAGAGTGCGTTCAGGGACAGGTGTGTGACAGTAAAACACGTATTGATTCATTCATTTGATAGGGAAATATGCTAAGGCTAAACTCTCCCTCTCTCTCTCTCTCTCTCTCGCTCTTGTCCCACAGGTTCATAGTGAACATTCCCCGCGTTGGCAAGGGGAATGTCACAGGTGCGGCAGCTTGTGAAAACAAGACAGGTGACTTTCAAAATAAGACTAAAATGGAAGCTGCCCCACACTTTGGACAGTATGACTGTATGTGAGAACGTGAAAGTCACTCCGGACACTTTCCTGAACCTCTCAAGGAAAAACAGACAATCAAGTGACACACACACATTATTCAGAAGTCAGGTGTTGCAGAAAAACAGCAAATGTCTTCCTTTATTGACTCTTTCACACCAAAGCCTGTAGAGAAAAATCGGCGATTTTCCCATCCTGGGATCACAGCACTCGTTGATCCCGCTGCTTCCACCGTCACCGAGTATCAAATGTACTATTTAGCGATTTCAGCGTTGACCTCAGTGACGCAAAGTGACCACACAAGCTAAAATCACTGATTGTCCTGATTTCCATGGACTCTGGTGCAGGAGAGTGAGTGGTTTAAAAAAATGACTGCAGGCCAGCCATGTTTTCACAGAGAGGGAGTTTCCACGACTGCTCTTACTTTGAAGGTGCACCTGTGCAGGTATGAAGACTTCCCGTTGAAACAGAAAGAAAACGTGTCTCTTCACACTGGCAGTCTGTTCAGAGTGGAGCGCAGTCGCCCCCCGGCTTTTGAAGATGACAGCGCACGTGGTGGTGTTTGTGCTCCTGTTAGTCGCCGCAGCAGCGGAACCAGGACTTGCGACTCTGGACACCGGTGTGAACGAAACCACGTGGACACAAGAACCTGGAGATCAGTCGGTACAACGTCCATTGCTGAGTCCCAAAACAGGAATGACAGGTAACCAGGCTGCAGTGCTGAGCGGGAACTATCTGGAAACAAGCAGCTGAATTTGGTTGTCTCTCTTGTGTCCTCACAGCTTGCAAGCATCTCTTGAAGGTTGAACAAGGCATAGAGTCTGTCCTGCTTCCCTATGTGCCTCAGGTGAATATGTCCAGCGCATCTTTTGTGGTGTGGGCTCGCAAGGGTGGAAGCGGTAGCACATTTGTTCACACGCTTGACAAGAGTGGGGACAGGCCCAAGGACCCGCGTTACGCCGGTCGAACCCAGATGAGGCCGGACGCTTTGCAGAGCGGGAACCTCAGCCTGACGCTGATGAGACCGGCCGCCAACGACAGCGGCAACTACACCTGCACCGTGAGAGAGTTCGGACAGGAACTCTCTCACTGTGAAGTGCAGCTGGCAGTTGTAGTCAGAGGTCAGTGATGTTCCTACAGAGGTCATATCAAGGTTTCATGAATTTAATTTCATGGCTTTTAATTGGATTTGTTTTGTTTATTGTTGTCGCTGATGTTTGTAGGGACTGAAGATCCTCCCAACCTCACCTGGATTGCTGCGGTGGTGGTGCCGGTGTTGGTGTTGGTGTTTGTTGGTGTTGGTGCCATCATTGGATACAAAAAGTTCTGCAAGAGGAAAACCGGTATGTAAACTGTCTGCAGGTCAGACAAGACATTAAAGGAGACACTTTTTCATTGGTCCAGGCGCTAGTCAATAAAATGACGGACATTAACAACTTTAAGCCACGTTTCTACCGAGTAGAACGGTTTGGTTTTTGGTACAGCACTGAATAGTACCAAAGTAACCAGCCTTAACCATTCCATTCGTTGGAACCCTTCCCTTGGGGATACCAGAGTAAAAAAACGTGACGTCCGACAGACCGAGCAGACTGATGGATGTCCTCCATTGTTGTCTGTTGGGTTGCGTTCACTGTTGTCCTTTGGCGTCTTTGCACTGGTACGACGACACGCTATGCGGCCTTCAGGGCACAAGCGACACCCCGACGACCAAGTAAAGGTACTGTTCACAGTAGAAACGCAAGCCTGACCATCGCGAACCGTACCATACTGTACCAAAACGAAGCGTACGATGGAAACTCAGCATTAGATCAACAAACATCCAAACAGCTCTTGGATGAGGGTGTTCTCCTCGTTGCTACAGTGGCAGACATCACAGTGGCAGACATCACATCATTATCACTTAAGCAACTCTTGATGATGTTTCCATCATGGTACAGCTCAGTCCAGTTTGGAACGGTTACTATTCCTAATGGAAACACTAAAAATACGTACCGTGCCGAACTGAACCCTTCCACTCGGTGGAAACACGCCACAAGTCAGACCGAACCCACCGTTGAGTGTGAAATGAACATGTGAATGAATATGAACAAACTCAGCCAGCGGTTTGTGTTCCCATGGTTACTGCTTGCTTAACTTTTCCCCCCGGATTACAGACGTCCCCAAGGACAATTCAGAGGGGCAGCAGCTCCGAGACCTACAGGTGGAGGTGGAGTCAGGGGTGGAGTCTGTCCAACTGCCCTTTGGAGCCACACCTGAGCTGCCTGCGGGCTTCACAGTGGAGTGGAAGACCGGGGAAAAGATGGTCCACGCTACAGAGCCTGGGGTCCAGGACCAGAAATACAGAGGCAGAACTGAGATGAACGACGAGACGTTCGAGCTGACCCTGAAACACCCGGCAGAAATAGATGAAGGAACCTACAGCTGCACTGTGTATGACAAGAAAAGAATCGTGGAGACACGTCAGGTGGAGCTTAAGGTCAAAGGTCAGTATGACGCAGATATGACGAGAAACATAAGCTTTTTGTACATGAGCAAATTAGAAGTTGCCACCTCTCCATTTGTGTGGATGTAAAAATAAGTGGACTACGACGTACGTCTACATGCATGGATTCCATTATGTTTGCTGTCATGTGATTTTAAATCTTAGATGCAGTGGTGGAGGTGGAGTCCGGGGCGGAGTCTGTCTGGCTGCCCTTCCAAACCACACCTAACCTGCCTGACGATGCTATGGTGCATTGGTGGCATGACAATCTGGAGGCCTGCCTCCACTTTTACCCTGACAGTTCAAAACAGAAACTAGGTTACAGAGACAGAACAGAGATGAACGTCGAACCGTTGAGAACCGGTGACCTCAGTTTGACCCTGAACCGCCCGATAGCCGGTGAGGCAGGAACCTTCATCTGCGAAGTGTTTGATACACAACCACGTTTACTGAGAGAGAAAAGGATACGTCTCACCATCACAGGTCAGAACTGACTGTTGTTGATCTTTGGTTGTTTACATCTGACTTTGACCGGATTTTTTTATCTCCGCTTTATTTCTCATTGTTTATCTCTGGGGGGTTTTCTGGATGTTTGTCTGTTCTTATTTATTATCTATTCTTATTTATCTAGTCTTGTAGTTTATTGCTACTTATTTCTTTATTTTTATTTTCTTATTTGTCATGGTTGTTTATCTTCTGTCTCCAATCCAGACACCAGGTTGATGATTAATCCGTTGCCACCAGGAGAAGAAGGAACTCCTCTGATGTCTGATCAGACTGAAGAGCCTCATGATTAGTTTGTGATTGTGTTCTCTCTGATAATTATTGATATTGTAATAAAACTTCCCTTTATTCGTCCTGGTGTTGTTTGTTTTACACCTTGTCTGGACTCAATAAACTTTATTTATACAAAGTGGTTCAGTGTCTGTGTACGTGGGGCTCACTGTCAGATCCAGACTCTGATCTTGAGGTAGATGCAGATCTGGATCCAGATGATAATCGCGATGTAGATGTCTCGTACCTGTGTGTGTTTCCCTCCGTAGTGGATCCTGAGACTAATCTAGAACCAGTTTCCTCTTGTGAACATATGTGACATCAGCCATGGACCTGAGCGCTTTGTCCACACACTTTTGTGCGCGTAGAGACACACTTTTTGTGATGTGCGTTGAGGTCGTCATGGGGAAGTGAAGCTGAGGGGGGCGGCGTCCTGTGGCTCGGCCACAGACGGTGTCTCTGTCAGTCGTCCTGGAGACAACATGAGGATACTGACTGTGTCTCTGCTGCTGAGTGAGTCAAACACTTGGGTGTCCTCAAGTTTAAGTCTTCAGGTTACATCTGTCTTCACTCTCTCTCTTTGACATCCTGTCGCAGGTGTGTCTCCGCTCCTGGAGTTTGGACCGACTGTCTCTGCAGGTGAGCTGAAGTGAAAACTGTCTCTGTCTCTAACGGTCCGCCTGTCTCCATCTCTAACTGTCTCCGTGTGCCTCAGTCTCTCTGAGTGTCCGTCCAAACCTCCAGCAGTTCCTCAGTGGAGACGCCGTTTATCTGAGCTGTGATGAAGGTGGACGAACAGTGAGGACGACAGCAGAGAGACAGACAGCGAAGAGGTCAGCGGAGACGGGTCAGTGTGGGAAATATATTGGTAGTTCCTGCTTCATCTCAGGCCTGTCTCCGTCAGACTCTGGACTGTACTGGTGTGAGACCAGTGATGGACAGAGAAGTGAGCAGATCAACATCACAGTTCAGTCAGGTACACACACACACACACATGCGACAGGATCATCTGATCTGGATTAGTTTGGTCTGACTCTGAACTACGGTTCAACATATCAGGTCTTGAATTACCTGGATGGAAATAAGCCAAACCAAAATGTTGCTTTGCTTGATAACTAGTGTTAAACCTGAAGTTAGCTGGATAATAAACTCTATACTTGACCATGGCTTGAAAATGACAAAAGTTAATCCTGGAGTTAACCTGATCAGAGTCAACTCTAAATTTAGCCTGATAAATAGCATTAAATCTGAAAATAGCAGGGTTACAAAATTTAAACCTGAATTAGTCCTGATGACCAACATTAAATTTAAGCTTAGCTTGATAACCAAAGTTACAGCTGAGGTTACCTAGTAAGCAAAAGTTAAACCTCAAGAGTCAATCTTACATTTAGCCTGATAACTGGTGTTAAACCTGAAGTTAGCTGGATAGCTAGACAAACATAGTTAAATGTGAAGTTAGGTGGATTACATCTAAACCTGAATTTAGCTTGATAACCAGACTAGTTAGCATGTTTACAGACGTAGAACCAGTATGTAACATTTGGGAAGTTTTAATCGCAAATATTTAAACATTTTACACATAAGTATGCTCGGATAAGTGTACACCTGCTGTTTTTGTGGGGCTAGAGTTTAACCTAATAACTAGAGTTAATCCTAAGGTTAGCTAGACAGGGCTGGGGGTTTGTAGTACCGTCTCTGTTCTGTTGGTGTCACTGTGTTGTTATTTCCTTTTGTTCAGACCGACCGTTAAAACTTGAGATCCCTGCACTTCCTGTGACGGCAGGAAGTGAGGTCACGTTGCGCTGTAGAACCAAAGATGGCTCCACACCTGCAGCGTATTTCTTCAGGAACAATGTCCATGTCAGAGACAAAGCAGCAGCCGAGCAGTTGAAGCTCAGTAATGTCCAACAGTCTGATGAAGGTTTCTACTCGTGTTCTACTGACATGCTGGGGTCGTCTCCTCAGAGCTGGCTCAGGGTCAAAGGTCAGGGCATGAACATCACTTCCTGTTTACTGGATCTTACAAGCACAAGTGACTGCGCTGAATCTGGTTAACTCCTCTGTCTACAGGCCCCTCCCCCACAACTGCCCCTCCCTCTGTTCCCCCTGCCCCTCCCACTTTAATGTCTTCCCCTCCCCCTTTTCGCCTTCCTGTCTCTGGGTTCAGACTCTTGTGCCATCTGGTGGTCGTCGGTCTGTTCTGCATCAGCAGCGTCCTGATGGTGTTGAGGTGCTGCAGCAGAAAAAGAGGTAGCTAACACGCTAACGCTAACACACACACACACACATACACACACACATGCTAACAACTGTATTTCTGACTCCAGGAAATAAATTGACGGTTGAAGAGAGGAATGACATCACTGGTGACGTCATCACGGAGCACGACTTCTGACTGTTACGCTGAATTATAAAATTATTATTTCCCTTCATATCAATTTTTCATTGTCAACAGTTGCTTTGTCAGCATCACAGACACTATTTCCTGTCGCCCGAACAGCTACGACATGATCATTTGTTTTTGTCGTCAGCTGACTTCTAATCGATGCTTCAATTCAGGTATTTTAATAAACGAATTCAAAAGTATGAGATGAAACAACCACATTTTGCTTTCGACTGTTTCAATCGATGATAAGTGACGCAGACTTTACTTTTACACCACTTTAAACACAAGTGTATTCTCAATTGTCAGTGTTAAACCTGAGTTTAAGTTTAAGATTAAACCCACATTTTAATTTTAATCATCAGATTGAAACCTGAGTCATTAGCACTGAACCCCAGTTTAAGTTTCAGTCTTCTGTAATAAACTTGAGTTTAATCTGTTTTAATCCTTTGAGTCTTCATTATTAAACCTGAGTTTAAGTCAACATTATTAACCCTGAGTTTGATTTTTGAGTCTTCTGAATCATCATTATTAAACCTCAGTGTAAGTTGTCATTTATAAATCTGTGTTGAATATTTGAAGTCTTCTAAACTAAATCATTATTAAACCTGAGTTTAAGTCACAATTAATTAACCTGAGTTTAATTTTTTTAATCTTCTGAGTTATCATTGTTAAACCTAGGTTTAAGTCATTAGTAAACCGAAGATTAACTCTTTGAGTCGTCATTATTAAACCTGAGTTTAAGTCGTCATTAGTAAACCTGAGTTAAAAAATGTTGAGTCATTATTATTAAATCTTAGTTTTTGTCTGAGTCATCAGTATTGATCCCAAATTTACAATATTAAAGTTAAGTTGAAGTCGTCAGTGTTACGGAGATTTTTGATTATTTGATTATTTTCTTGGGTTTAAGTCATGAGCATTAAACCTGACTTTTGTTTTGAGTCATTTGAGTGATTGGAATTGAACCCAAATTTAAGATTAAGTCATCAGAATTATGTATGAGTCTTCAGTATTAAATCAGAGTTTAAGTCCTCAGTATCAAACCTGGGTTCACTAAGGAATTGTTTAAGTCAACAGGTAAAGCCCAAATTTAAGTTTGAAATTTAAGAACCAGATCTAGATCCAGATTTAGACCCAAGTCTAGAACCTGAGCCACACGTGACGTGTGGAGGTTGTCATGGGGAAGTGAAGCTGTGGGCATCGCCCTGTGGCTCTGCCACAGTCAGTGTCTCCATCAGTTGCTCTGGAGACAACATGAGGACACCGACTATGTCTCTGCTGCTGGGTGAGTCAAACACTAGGATGTCCTCGAGGTTTTGTCTGCCTGTCTCACCTGTCCTCAGGTGTCCTCTGTCTGAGCCTCAGGTCAACAGGTCTGCCTGTCCGTGTCCTGACACGTCACCTGTCTCACTCCGACGACGAACAGGAACGTGGAGGGCAGCTGTGAGAGGCAGAGGACAGAGGGGACGTGGTGATGGACACCATGTTGAGACATTCGACAGATGTGATGATAATCGTATAGTTGATTGACCTTTGACATTGACCTGTCGCAGGTGTGTCACTGCTGCTGGAGTTTGGACCGACCAGCTCTGCAGGTGAGATCAAGTGACAACTATCCCTGTTTTAACTGACTGTCTGTCTCTAACTGTCTCTGTGTGTCCCTCAGTCTCTCTGGTTATACGTCCAAACCTCCAGCAGATCCTCAGTGGAGGCAGCTTTTATCTTAGATGTGATGAAGGTCAAATTAAGATGAGGACAACAGAGAGACCGAAAGAGGATGTGATGAGATTGTTTAGGAGACCGACGGGTGAGTGTGGAAACCATTTATACAATTCCTGCTTCTTCTCATCTCCTTCGAAGTCTGGACTGTACTGGTGTGAGACCAGTGGTGGACAGAGAACTGACCAGGTCAACATCAGTGTGGTTCCACCAGGTACACACACACACACACACACACACACAGCATCTGATCTGGATTAGTCTGGTCTGACTGAACTACTTTGCATGTTTGGTTATCCTAATTAAGCTTCCCTGAAGTTAGCCAGATAACCACAGCTCATCTAACATGAGCTGTGGATAACAAAAATTAAATCCTAGTTTAACCCGATAACCAGAGTTAACCCTAAAATTAGCTGGATAAAAAAGTTAAACCCGGATTTAGCCTGACAACCAGAAATAAACCTGAATTTAGCTTGATAACCAGAGATAAACCTCACGGTTGCTGGATAACAAAAGTTAAACTGTGGTTAGTAAGCTAAATGTGGGTTTAATTTCAAGTTAGCTTGATCATATAAACATAAAGTTAGCTGCATAACAAAATTTAAAGGTCCAGTATGTAAGACTAAGGATGGTTTAATTGCAAATATTTTACGCACATTTATTCTGTGTATACCTGCTTTTTGGTTTTTCATGGGGTTAGAGAAACCACAAGTTAGCCTGATTACCCAAAATTTTGTTGAATTAATCCTAAGGTTAGCTGGACAGGGTTAGGGGTTTGTAGTACTGTCTCTGTTCTGTTGGTGTCACTGTGTTCTTATTTCCTTTTGTTCAGACATGCCTTTAATCCTTGAGATCCCTGCTCTTCCTGTGATGGCAGGAAGTGAGGTCACATTGCGCTGTCGGACCAAAAATGGTTCCACACCTGCGGCGTATTTCTTCAGGAACAACGTCCATGTCAGAGACAAAGCAGCAGCCGAGCAGCTGACGCTCAGTAAAGTCCAACAGTCTGATGAAGGTTTCTACTCGTGTTCCATTGGCAAGCTGGGGTTGTCTCCCCAGAGCTGGCTCAGGGTCAAAGGTCAGGGCATGAACATCACTTCCTGTTTAATGGAGCTTTCACACTGAAGGGACTACACTGATCCTGGTTAACTCCTCTGTCTGCAGGCCCCTCCCCCACAACTGTCAATACACCTCCCTCTCTCCCCTCTACCCCTCCTACTTCCCCCGTGACCACTCCCGTTTTTCAATCTATTCATCCCAGTTCCCCTTCTGCCCCTCCATCTTCTCCCTCTGCCCCTCCCACTTTCCTGTCTGCCCCTCCTCCTTCTCTCCTTCCTGTCTCTTGGTTCAGACTCTTGTGCCACCTGGTGGTCGTCGGTCTGTTCTGCATCAGCAGTGTCCTGATGGTGTTGAGGTGCTGCAGCAAGACGGCTGGTAGCTAACACGCTAACACACACACACACACACACACACACACACACATACATACACATACATACATGCCAACAACTGTATTTCTGTCTCCAGGAAACAAATTGACGGTTGAAGAGAGTAATGACATCACTGGTGACGTCATCACGGAGCACAATTTTTGACTGTCGCTGAATTATAAAAATAAAAATATTTAATTTCATGTTAAATTAAAAAAAAAAGAAAAAAATACATGTTGCTACATAGCTAACAGTTGCTTTGTTAAGATCACAGACAGTGTGTTTTGAATTTGTCATCATTAAACCTGAGTTGAAGATTGTGTCTTCAGGATTAAACTCAAATTGAGTCTTTTCTCATTTTTTGAGTCATCATTATTAGACCTGAGAGAAATTTTGAGTTGTTGGACTCAAAGTTGTTGGTTATTATTATTGAACCTGAGTTTAAACTGAGTCATAATTATTAAACAAGTTTAAGTCTACACCAAACTAAGTGTTCTTAAACTTGAGTTGAAGTCATCGGTATTAAACCTGAGTTTAAGTTTGAGTATTCAGGATTAAACACAGATTTAAGTTTCAGTCTTCATTATTAAACCTAAGTTTAAGACGTCATTAATGAGCCCAAATTGACAGTATTAAACTTGAGTTTCAATTTGAGTTTTCAGTACTAAACCCAAGTTTGGACCATAAAAACTCTGGTATACTTCCGAACACATGCCGCACGGCGAAGTGCACGTCGCATATCGCGGACCCTGGTATGCTCGCGCGTCAGGTGTAGTATCCCACTTCACCATCAGGTGGCGGTAAAGGTCTGGACGCCGGGAATAGGACGCATTTCTACCAAAGAAGAAGAGAACAATGCTACAGCTCCCTCTGACACGTCTGGTTCGAGTGGCTCACAGCTGAAAGGTCTGTCGGGCAGGGGAGTCGGGGTGTCAGCCGGCTCGAGGGTCGCAGGTCGAGACCCTGCTACTTCTTCTGTTGTCGAAATGTTTTTTCTGCTTGGTGAACGAGGTCGTTACTCCACCTACCGGTGGGGCGGGGATTCAATTCCCTTCCACACGGACCCAACATGCTCTGCGCGCAGTTCCAACGGCATCGTTTCAGGAAATACCTCCGTCCACACAGTAAATGCTAGCACTGTACAGTTGCGCTGTAACGCTACACCAAAAAAACAGAGAAGAAGACGTTGTAAACATTAGCTGTAATAACAGAAACGGGCTCAGAATTAACTTAGCAAGGGGAAAGAAAGGGAAAAACTGTCTGTTTGTTTAAGTTTACGTTTCGTGCCATTTCCGCATGCATATCTAGCGACTTTACAGATGCCCGGAGACTTTTTTTTTATTTTTCAAAAGCGACAAATCTAGCGACTTTCTAAATATTTTGCGAGAATGCGCAATTCTGTCCCATGAGTGGCACTGTGTCTCCGTGTGGACGGAACGCGTCTCCCAATAAAAAAAAAAGCAGTATGCATATGTACTTAGACCCGTTTCCGTGTGGACGGGTCCTAAGTCATCAATATTAAACCTGAGTTAATTCAACCTGCATCATCACACTCAATTCAGATTTTATATTGAATTTATTTATTTCAATATTTCAATGGTCATTTTCATTTATAACTAATTAATTTTAATTTACAAGTCGTCATGTCAACAGCCTCCTCTGTGTGTCACATGACCCTGATTTTCTAAAAACCTGGAACCTTCAGGAACAAGTTCAAGAGCAATTTGAATCCATCCTCAGTCCCAGTTGCCATGGTCACCAGAGTCTCCCCAAGCACTGTGGGTAAGTGAGGGCGGGGCCAGTGGTGAGTGTGCCCCGCCTCATGACCCTTAAGCTCCACCCTTAGTGTGTGTCCTGTTTAGCAGCAGGTAATCGTGAGTACTGTGGTCCAGAATCATGGCCTGGAGAGCTGAGACTTTTGGGTAATGTAGTCCCTCGGTGTGCTGCAGATATGTCTTAGCAGCCAGGAACTATGGGAAACGTAGTCCACAGTCTTTCAATTTTAAAAACGCGTCTGTGCCGTCCACTGCAGCACAGTGGCAATTGTTGGTGTTGTAGTCCAGGCAGAGAGGAATTGTGGGAGATGAAGTCCAGCAGGACCACAGGAGGATTGTGGGTATTTAATAAGCCCTGAATAGACTGTGTGTTTGAGCCCCATTGTTTTATTTACAGTCACACAAGTCTTTATGTACACAACACTAACACACGCACACACACACACACACACACACACTCACTCACCGGTCTTCACGTCACATAACTCAGCCAATCAATCGATCAATAAATAGATAAATTAATTAATAAATAAGTGAATATAAATACTTCAATACAAACTGAACTCTACAGTCTGATTCGTTATTTACTGATAATACAGGATTATTGATCAACACAAAACCAATCAGTCGATCAGCTGTCACACAGACGGACAGGTGTGCCCCACCCCACCCCCTTTTGGTTGTCATGGCTACGGCAGTAGCCACCCAATCAGCGTCACCGTCCCAAAGAATGAACAACAAAAAAAACAAAAGATTAAAAGCGGCGTCTGCTCTCCACCCGGTTATTTCCTGCCTTAGAGGAGGATGTGCTGAGGGGAGGGGTGGGCAGAGCTGTGGGGGTAAATTGGTGGCGAAGGCGCCCCTTTGGCTCGGCAGCAGCCAATCAGAGTCTGTCGCGTGCAGGTACCCAAATGTAGGGGCCGCTCTGCTCTTCGATGACAGCTTTGACCTGGTGGTAGACCTCCTCGAAGCTGTCGCCGTGGACGATGGCTGCACACACACACACACAACACATGTGTTCATTAGCCCCAATGCTAACCT
The DNA here is from genome assembly GCF_958295425.1 of Solea solea. Taxonomy (NCBI): domain Eukaryota; kingdom Metazoa; phylum Chordata; class Actinopteri; order Pleuronectiformes; family Soleidae; genus Solea; species Solea solea. Next base: position 4,339,748 of record NC_081136.1, read on the forward strand.
CGCTACGTTCATTTCAATCGCTTGACTTAAAATATAATCTTATGTATTTAAATTTGCGTTGACACATTGTCAAGAAGGCCAGTCTGCGTTAGTTAGCTTAGCATCAGCCCTGTGTTTGTGGGGGAACGTGCCATTACTGTCAAAGAAAGTTCTTACCTGTGAAACACTCAAGGAAATCCTGCTCCAGTTTGATGGCGCGGTCCATAGCTTTTCGTGCCTGATCCTCGGACAGACGCTTGTTCAGGTCCCTACACACACACACACACACACACACTTAGTTACGCCATGTTTTCTTTATGGTACAGTTTGGTTTGGAATGCTAAAACCCTGGGTCAGGCTTGCAATTGGACTGAGAACTCAGTCGGCGCGGTTTGGGCTGTGCCTGCAATCATACCTGCGGGCGTTCGCCTCGACCGACTTCCATGTGATAGTTATGCAGATCGCAGGGGAGTGGCGTTTTTCTGTGGGCCCAATCATCTGACTGTTGTGGGTCGAGCCACCATGACTAGTTTCTCTGGTACCCGAAAGTAAGGGTCCCAAAGATTGGAACGGTTGGGGCTGGTTACTTTAGTACTATTTGTAATGGTAATGCAAAATAAATGACTACCGTACCGTACCGAACTGTCCCACTAGGTGGAAACGTGGCTTTATTTGGGTTTAACATCCGGCTGAAGCGTCATAACTTCGTAGACTTACAGGATGTTCTCCAGGGAACGTGGTCGAATGAAGATGGCGACGGGGTGGAGCTGCGCCGCCTGGAGCCTCCTTATAGCGTTGGCCGAAACGTCCAGGATGCAGTGCTTCCCCTGGATCAACAGATGACAAATGTGTTAGCACTATGGCAACAAAACCAAGGTGACCCCTTGGTTTTCGCCATGACGACCAGTCTAACCTGCTCGGCCACCTGTCTGACGCTCTGCACCGACGTCCCGTACAGGTGGTTGTTGTACTGCCCCGCCTCGATGAATCGATGCGACTGGATGTCTCGCTCCATCTGTTCCCGTGACGACACAAAGTGGTAGTCCCGCCCATCGACCTCGTAGTCTCTCTGCGGACGAGTCGTGTCTACACACAGAGAGAGAGAGAGAGGGAAAGAGAGAGAGAGAGAGAGTGAGCGAGAGTCATGGAGCTGACTACTTGTTTGTTACCTAATGTTTCCAGTTTTCCGCCAGTAGCGGGAAACGTACGTGGGACGCAGGAGCCAAACTTGTCGGGGTATTCCGAGAGAAGGTCATCGTTGACCCGGTCTTTGGTCGGCCCCAGAATTATGACAGGACGAGCGTAGTCAACTGAAGACAGAGAGAGAGAGAGAGAAACACGTTATTTACATGGACTTGTCACAGCGTGTTGCCATGATGACCCAAGTGTTTTTATTAAAACAACTGACCTTCAATCTGAGTGATAAGTTCGTAGCTGTGGACAAAACCTTCTCGCCCTAGGAAGACCCGAAAAAGACAGTCACACAAAATGGACAGGCAGAGGAAATAGAGGGCAGAGACAGACAGAGGACAGGCAGACAGACAGGAAAGACAGAGGATATGTCACCTTTACTCTTCATCCTCGACCACTCCTTCCTCTCCACCCTGAAATACACAAAGTGATGAGACACGAGGACAGCGGTGGCGTTTCCGCGCCATAATGCCACAATTCTGACCCGTCTCACCTGTGTTTGGATGGGATGTATCCCAGCTCCTCTAGCTCCCCCTGCTGGCTGACCCGCCGGGCCTGCCACCACTCGTCATCGGCGCTGTCCATCACGTGAAGGACGTCGCCAAAGTTAAAATCCAGCGCCTGCGAGAGGACGCCGCAGTCCCACTGCTTATCGTAGTCGAACAGCGCTCTGAAAACCAGTGAGGACGTCATGTCTCAGGTGATGTCAGTGTCATTTCAAAATAAAAACACCCGCGGTGACCCAGTTAAGGTGCAGAAACCTGGACCTGGACCCTGTTTACCTGACGTAGACGCTGCGGTTGGTTCTCAGACTCCCAGACGTGCTGTTCATCATCTGCTCCCTCAGGTCGTGGATCTTAGCCTCGAAGCGACTGTACTCTGTGAACAGGATCACCACACTAACAACATCATCCCAGTTACATGAACAGTGTAAAACACGGAGTGTTTGGAACTCACCCTCAGGTCTGTACTGAGCTACTATGGTAACAGTTTGTCCTGCGTTCTTCAGAGCTGCAGCGGCCTGCTCGTGTGTCGCATACCTGAGGTCCACACCGTTCACCTGGACACAAACAACTCTGTCACAAAGACCAGGACACATCCAAATCAGAAAGGACCTGGTCTCTGCCAGGACACAGTCTCTGGACTCACGCTCAGGATCTGGTCTCCCTTCCGGAGTTCTCCACTCAGGTCTGCCGGTCCTCCTGCAAGGATGAAGGAGATGAAGATTCCTTCTCCGTCTTCTCCACCAACGATGTTGAAGCCCAGGCCGGTTGACCCACGCTGCACGCAGACTCTGCGAGGCTCCCGGGAGTAGTCATCCTCTCCCATCATCCCCCGGGCGATGGGTGAGTATCGTCGTGGTGATGGAGGAGGGAGGGCTTGTGGGTAATCACACATGTAGTCCGGCTCCATGTAGGCTGCAAAAACATATAACAGTGAGGAGGGACACCCTTAGCCGATCTTGACTCTTTGACCATCAGCCCAAAAACCGGCCCCTGCAGTAGCAGTGGTTTGACCACAGGATGGCGCCAGAGGAACAATACAGGAAGGGGCAGAAAAGCAAGCTCTTACTCAAGAAAAGGCAAAATTTTGTCTTGGAGCTCAGGTAGAGACAAATTTACTCAAAAACACATTTGCACAAGATGAAATATTTGAACCTGGTCGACGTTTTTTTAGACGAGCTGAAGCTAAAGCTAATTTGGATGAATCCAAATTAGCTTTAGCATCATGCAAATTTTACCCAGTCACCCAGAATAACAAGTGTTTCAGCGATCCCAGGTGTACGTACAGCTGGTCAGGTCTGGGGGACTGTAGCGATCGGCCGGGTGGATGTACTGCGAGGTGGGTGTGGCCACCTTCAGATAGACGACCTCGTCCGTGTTTTTCAGAGCCGACACAGCGTCTTCATGCAGGACGTCCTCCAGAGACATGTGGTTCACCTGTTGGGATCAGAGCTCAGGTCAAACATGAGGCCCGCAAATCTGTCCCAGGTCAGCACCTGTGACCAGAGTTTGCTTACCGCCAGGATTTTGTCCCCAATCTGTAGCCGTCCATCACGGTGCGCCGCTCCTCCCTCAATGATCTTGGTGACATAGATACTGTTATCTCCAGGAACATGCTGGTTCCCCACACCTCCTGCTATACTGAATCCCAGACCTGGACCGGAGGGGGACAGAACCACAGAGTTAAGCACAACAGAGGTTCTAACAGGAGGTTCTATCCCTATTAACAATTGATTGCAGCCACCAGAGGTCGACAGAACAGCAGAGATACACTTTTCCTCACTTTCCTTCCCTCTCATATAGGCCGTGTTTCTATCATGGTACAGTTCGGTTTGGTACAGCATGGTTTGGTAAAGCCTTTGATCAGAACTAAGAACAGTACCTTTACTTAATAGGCAATGGTATGGCTGGGGCTGGTCATTTTGGTATTATTGCTAATGGAAACACAAAAAAAATAAATACCAAACCATTCCACTCGGTGGAAACATGGCATTATTTTCCTTTCTCCTTTCCTTATGTCCTTTCCTACCTTTGGGTCCTTTCATCAGCTTGATCTGTGTGATGCGTTCACTCGGTGGGCGTCGCCGCAGGACATACAGCCTCACAACAGGCCCCGCCTCCTTTAGAGCCTCCACAGCTGTAGAGTGTGTGACCTCACGCACGTCCGCCTCGTTAACAAATACTATGCTATCGTTCACCCTGGACGGGAAGAGAGAGAGAGAGAGAGAGAGAGAGAGAGAGATTAACCTTACATGTTATATACTGTATGTGTGTTTGTTTGTGTGTGCGCACATACCTGAGGCGTCCATCCTGAGCCGCCGCGCCACCAGGGATGATCTTGGTGATGAAGATCGATGGGTCGTCCCCAATGTGTGGGTTATCTGTTCCTCCAGCGATACTGAAGCCAAGACCAGAATTACCCTGAACATGGAGAACACAGTCAGAACCTGAGCCAGAACACAAAACCCGTCTGACCTTCATAAAGGTCACATGCTGGTCACATGACCTTGCTCTGTAGAATGGTAGAATGGAGCTGACTCTCTCAGATAGGGTGATGCTAAGTATCCCAGGTGGTTAGTGATGCTGAGTATCCCAGCTAGTTAGTGACGCAAGCCACCTCAGATAGAACTATGTTAAACCTCTCATACAAAATGATGCTTACTGTCTTGAGTAGTTAACAATGCTAATTGTTAAATTAACTGTTTAAGGTAGTTAGCGATGCTAAAACTTTCAGACAGGGTGATGCTAAGTATCATCCTGTCATCCTGTCATCCTGTCTGGTGGTTAAAGATGCAAATCATCTCAGGTAGAACTATGCTAACTCTTAACTTTCTCATTTGGTACAATGCTAACTTTCATCGGTAGTTAACTGTGTTTGCCCCACCCTCTGGTGGATGTGGGTAATAACCTGCACCATGAACCCTTCCGTGCCAGGTGACCTTGATAAAGGTGCGGTCACATGACACTGCTCATATCATCTAAATTGTTCCCTGAAATAGACATGAAAATATCTCTGTGATGTCAGCAGGGCGGGGCTTATGTCAGCAGGGCGGGGCTTATGTTAGGGCGGTGAGGAGTTTTAAAAATAGTTTCTAAAAATAGAACAGAGTGGAGCTGTGTGTGTGTGTCTCACTCTCTCCAGTGTGATCTCCTCATACTCCAGTTCTCCCTCTGATCCGTTCATCTGCAAAAACAAAAAAACACACAAACAAACAGACACAAAGAGTTAAATCTCTCTCATCAGCATCATTGACCACTCGTCACCACGGCAACTCCTTGGTAACAGCTGTTGAGCCCTCAAGGGGCCCGGTTACCTTGGCAACTGTGGCTGTAGCTATAGCGACCACCTCTCTCTCTCTCTCTCTCCCTCTCTCTCTCTCTCTCCCAGCACCAGAACGTTGTTACATCACTTCCTGCGAAGTGGCATTCGAAAAATTCAGAGGGTGAATAATTTACGTCATGCGATCATTATTGATCAGTGATGAAAGATTGTATTGATCAGCTGCAGGTGACATTTAAATGGACACATCACAGTATACAACATAATGTAACAAAAGTGTGAAACAACACGTTCACTTCATGACCATGGAGAATCTGGAGGAGAGAGTGAGCGAGTGAGCTTGAGCAGTTAGATAACAGGGAGAGAGTTACAGTGACAGAGAGAGAGTGAGTTACAGTTCACGCTGAATTAATTAAACCTCTATATTTCCCATGACAGCTTTCTCTCTCTCTCTCTCTCTCTCTCTGAGTCTATGTCTCTCCACCACACTGATTGTGGGATGATGAGTAAGAAGGTCGTAACACACCACGTTTACACTAACGCCATCCAGTGTGCATTCTGTGTCCATACTCTCAGAATTAACGCTAACGCCAGCATGCAAACGATCCCAATATTAACGTGCTTATGTTTCATGTCCAGCATGCTAACATTATGTGACTGAGTTAGCTAGAAACAATGCTGATCATCACAGTCAGGGTAATTTTCTCAGTTAGAATCTTCTCAGGTTGAACGAAGGTGATCATCACAGTTAGTGTATCCTTCTCAGGTAGAACGATGCTGACCATCACAGTTAGGCTAACCTTCTCAGGTAGATTAATACTAACCATCTCAGGTAGAATGATGCTAATCGTCTCAGCTAAACGGATGCTAACCATCTTAGATAGAACAATGCAACCTACTCAGGCAGAACAATGATAGTCTTCTTAGGAAGAGCAATGCTAACTATCTCAGGTAGAACAATGCTAACCATGTCAGCTGGAACAAGGGTAACCTCGGGTAGAAGAATGCTAACCATCTCAGTTAGAATCTTCTCAGGTTGAACAATGCTGATCATCCCAGTCAGGGTAATTTTCTCAGTTAGAATCTTCTCAGGTTGAACAAAGCTGACCATCACAGTTAGTGTATCCTTCTCAGGTAGGACAATGCTAAGCATCACAGTTAGGGTAAACTTCTCAGGTAGAACGATGCTGACCATCACAGTTAGGCTAACCTTCTCAGGTAGATGAATACTAACCATCTCAGGTAGAATGATGCTAATCATCTCAGCTAAACAGATGCTAACCATCTTAGATAGAACAATGCAACCTACTCAGGCAGAACAATGATAGTCTTCTTAGGAAGAGCAATGCTAACTATCTCAGGTAGAACAGTGGTATGTCCTCAGGTACATTAATGCTAACTTCTTTGGTAAAACAAATCTAACAAAGAACAAGAGAAGTAACGGACAGCAGAACTCAAGTGTTATAAAATACCAACAATGCTAACCTTTTATAACAATGCTAACATTTACAACTCGAACAATTGATCTAAGCCAAACATTCAGGCAGGTCTGAAAGTAATTGCTAGATGGACAAAGGTATTTGAGTTTGCAATCAATAACATTTTGAGACACTTTGAATCCAATGTGGTGGCACAAATCAGAGAGAGAGAGAGTGTCAGGAATGACGAACAGAATTAATGAATATTTAAAGCTATGGTTGTAAGTTTTTATTTTGATTGATAAGTTAATTATTGAGTTGAATTCTTGAGGAGACAGAATTTAAAACACTCTGAGGTAGTAAACAATGCTAACTCTACAAAGTAAGATGAGTCATTATCGACGCCTACCTAATGTCACAGGTAAGATCATGCTAACCTCTTACAGGTAGTTAACAATGCTAACCCTACCAGGTAGGACAACAGTTAATGATGCAAATATATCAGCTAGTATTGCTAGCAATGACTTACAACAGCTTGTTTTGCACACAAACACACTAATGAAAAAAGCGTTAGCCATCTTGGAATCCGAAGTGAGTTTGCTCCAACTTCCGAGTTCCCACATCCCCACGATGCGAATGGTGTGTTCCATTTTCATCAGAGGTCAGACGCTGGACGCAAACATATCAACTGGCATTGCTAGCAATGGCTAACAACAGCTAGTTTTGCACACAAACACACACACTAATGAAAAAAGTGTGAGCCATCTTGGAATCCGAAGTTAGGTTGCTCCAACTTCCGAGTTCCCACATCCCCACGATGCGAATAGTGTGTTCCATTTTCATCAGAGGTCAGACGCTGGACGCAAACATATCAACTGGCATTGCTAGCAATGGCTAACAACAGCTAGTTTTTCACACAAACACACACACTAATGAAAAAAGTGTGAGCCATCTTGGAATCCGAAGTTAGGTTGCTCCAACTTCCGAGTTCCCACATCCCCACGATGCGAAAAGTGTGTTCCATTTACATCAGACGTCAGACGCTGGACGCAAACATATCAACTGGCATTGCTAGCAATGGCTAACAACAGCTAGTTTTGCACACAAACACACACACTAATGAAAAAAGTGTGAGCCATCTTGGAATCCGAAGTTAGGTTGCTCCAATTTCCGAGTTCCCACATCCCCACGATGCGAATGGTGTGTTCCATTTTCATCAGAGGTCAGCAATGGCTAACAACAGCAAGTTTTGCACTCAAACACATATCTTGGCACGAGCGTCAGCCATCTTGGAATCCTACTTCAGGTTGCTCCAGCTTTCGGTCTGACTGGAGAGGGTGTGTCAGCGGGAAGGAACGCCCACTGAACTCGGAAATTTCCGACTACTGGAACGCAAAGTAACCCTCTTAGGTAGAACTATGCTAAGTTACTTGTGCTAGAATAGCCCCATCCCCTGAAGGGTGGGCACAACCACAACCTTCACCTTCTTATCACCCCCCCACACACACACACGCCCAACCCCCCGACCCCACCTGTGAAGAACCAATCACGTGCAGGTTCCTACCATCATGCGCTGCCTGTGCCTCTTGGCTTTCCGCACGTTGTTGATGAATCTGCGTCCCATCTTCTTGGCGTACCACACCGACACGAACATCACTCCTGCGGCTCTTACGTAAACACCGAGGATGAATAATTAACAAGCACGAGCGCGCGCGCACAGCCAGGCCCGCACATCAGCCCGCCATCCAGAGAGAGAGAGAGAGGGAGAGAGAGAGAGAGAGAGAGAGAGAGAGGGAGGGGGGCAGTCCTCTGAACGAAGAGCTAGAGAAACCAACAGATTCTCAGAAATAAGAGGAAAGAGAGAGAGAGGCTGTTTTTCACTGTCAGCCTCCTCCGCTCTCTCTCTCTCTCACTCTCTTCCTCTCTCTCTCTCTCTCTCTGCTCGACCCTCCTAATGCCCCACTGCACATCACCCTCTCTCTCTCTCTCTCTCTCTCTCTCTCTCTCTCTCTCTCCCTCTCCCTCTCTGAAGGAATCCCCTCCCCTATGTGATGTCACTTGGCCGGCGGATGTAAAAGAGAGCGAGATAGAGAGCAGAATTGAAATTGCCCAAAAAGAGTGCTTTCAATAAACACATACACACAGGAACATTTCAGCTAAAGTTGTTGCCATGGCAACACCTCCCCCTTCTCATTCCTGTGCACCCCCCACACACACACTTAGAATTCTCCTCGTTGCCATGGTGACTGTTGAAGGGGCAAAAAAAAAAGAGAGCGAGAGAGAGGCAGCATCACAGAGTGGGCACTGACAACCCACACAGTGTGTGAGTGTGTGTGTGTTACATTACCACAGACACACACACACACACAACTTACAACTCAACTGAGACATGTTAATGTGTCCTGTGTCTTCCAGGACCTTCCAGGCCCATCAAGCACTTCTAAAAGTACTCCTCCCTCCATTCCTGCTACAGGAACCTAGAATTTCTTCAAGGACCTTTTTAGATCCTCCTCAAGGACCCTGCATCCTGACACATAATCAGCACAGTGGGGACACAATGAAAAACCACTCACTCTCCCACACCAACTGTCCCTTTAAACCTGAATCTAGTGGTGTCCTAACAAGAGTGTGTGTGTGTGTGTGTGTGTGTGTGTGTGTGTGTATGTGTGTGTGTGTACATACGGTGAGTGCAGCGGCGTGTGTGTATCCGTCCAGGTGTGTATGGCTGAGCTCGGTGCTGCGTCCAAGAGTCATGGGACCAGGGCTGGGGTCAACAGGTGGAGTCTCATCATCTTGGTAGCGATACTTCTGCAGACACAGACGGTGTTACAGTTAGCTGCGTTAGCACTAGCTCTGTCGCTATACGCTCTGTATTTCACCGGCTCTGTTAGCATTAGCTCTCACAGCACCAGTTATGTTAGCATCAGCTCTGCTAGCATTCACTCTTGAAAACGTCAGCTCTGTTGGCATCAGCTCCGCTAGCATGCCCTCTTATAGCTTAACCTCAGTAATCATCAGTTCTCTTATTATCAGCTAGGTTAAAGTCAGGGTTGTTAGCATCAGCTCTCCTAGCATTCACTCTTATGGTATCAGCTTTAGCATTATTAGCATTAGCTCACATCTCAGCACCTGCTCTGTTACCATCAGTTCTGTTAGAATCAGCTCTGTTAGCATCCACTCTATTGGCATCAGCTCTCATAGCACCAGTTCTATTGGCATCAGCTCCGCTATCATTCAGTCCTATAGCTTCAGCTCAGTTATCATCAGTTAGGTTAAAGCAAGGACACTTAGCATTAGGTCTGCTAAAGTTAGCGCTTATGACACCAGCTGTTACCTTCCACTCTGTTAGCATTAGCTCTGTTAACGTCTGCTAGCATTCACTCTTATAGCACCTGCTCTGTTACCGTCAGTTATGTTAGCATCAGCTCCCCTAGCATTAGCTCTTATGGCACCAGCTCCATCACCTTCCACTCTGTTAGCATTAGCTCTGTAAGCATCAGCTAGGTTAAAGTCAGGACAGTTAGCATCAGCTCTGTTAGCATTCTGTTAGCATCAGCTGCTCTCTTCAGATGTGATACCTGAGTCATCAGTGTTGAGGGGAATTTCTCTCTCCCTCTCTCTTATAGCACACTGTCAAACTATGACATCACCCGCCCACACACAGACACACACACACAAATCAAGGTGACTCTAAAGCCAAAGACACGTTGAATGGGAGGCAGAGATGGTTATGCGGTTGCCATAGTGACAGAACGGGAGCCTCTGTTCCCTCGGCAACTGACGTCAGGAGACGGAGGTGGAGCCAATCTTGATTCATGAAAAGTGAGTGAGTGCGTGTGTGTGACAGAGAGAGAGAGAGAGACCTCACCTTTTGCCTAAGAGGTCAAATGAAGTCATCATCTCTAACACACACATTCTTATACAGCAACCTTAGTGAGGACACTCAGACAATGCATTCCCTGAACCCTTAAACTAACCCTTATCCTGACACCCAGTTCTAATCTGAAGCCCTTTAAAATATTAATTAAAGTTTGTAATTTCTTCACAACGATTTGTCCACAAACACACACACACGGTCTTGTTTCCAGCACTTCAGAGGACATTACGCTGACTTATTCCGTGGAGACTTACTCTAACCATAACTTTAACAACTGACCTAACCTTAACCCTACAACATGTACTAATTTATGTTATAGGGACTTGATTTTTGTCCCCATACAGATTTAGGTCCCCACAACATGAGTAATACCTGAAAAACACACACACACACACAAAACCTGTTTTCATATCTTAGTGAGGACATCTTTCCAATTATCCTGGTTTGATTTATTAACTGGTGTTTTGTTCGGGTTTGGTTTACTGCCTGGTGTTTTGTTCTGGTTTTGGTTTATTACTTGGTGTTTTAGTCCTGGTTTGGTTTATTACTTGGTGTTTTAGTCCTGATTTTGGTTTATTACTTGGTATTTTAGTCCTGGTTTGGTTTATTACCTGGTGTTTTAGTCCTGGTTTGGTTTATTACCTGGTGTTTTAGTCCTGGTTTTGGTCATCTGAACTGGTTTAAATCCACTTCACACAACTCTAAACTATCTAAGTAGTTAAATTAGTGACCAGTTTATAAAATTATCTAAACCAAATTGAGTTGTGACAAAACTTAATCTCATTAAATAAACTGTTTTTAACCCTAAATCTAAAACAGTGACATGTTTAATCTTATCCTGGTCAACTATAATCTTGACTGGATTATAACTGGTTTAAACTGGTTTAAACTGGTTTTAAATGTTCTGGCTCTAGTTCTGCTGTGACTGTGTCTTTTCATTTGTCCATTATCGGAACTGATGGAGCTAAAGATAGAAAAGCTATTCCGATCCAACTCACAACGTACCTGTAAGTGAGTGTGCGAGAGTGTGTGTGAGTGTGTGTGAGAGAGAGAGAGAGAGAGAGAGAGAGAGAGAGAGGGAGAGAGGGAGAATACAGTGATAGACATTACACCAAGAAATATACCAATCCAGGGATAAAACACCAGGAAATACACCAAACCAGGTGTTTTGGCTCTGGTTATCTTGGTGTTTTATTCCTGGTCCGTTGTATTTCCTGATATAATAATCATCAGTGTATTTAGAAACACACTGGCAGATATGACGTGTGTCGAAACAAAAATAGCTCCTTCTATCTTTAGTTCCATCAGTTGTGATAATGGACAAGATGAAAAGACACAGTCAAAGCAGAACCAGAACAGAACAGGACCAGACCAGTTTAGACCACATTTAGAATGATTTTTACGCAGATGGCCTCTGAGTGCTCATACTGGTCTGGAGAATACCAGTTACTAGTTAATAGCATCAGATTTGACCTGGTTCATGTTAAACACATTTTTTGGCAAAGTTTAGACCATATTTGTTTCAGACTAGTCTGAATTCTAGTTTACATCACCAGTTTAACCAATTTGACTCTGGTACCTGTTTCGAACACTGTAAATCGAGTCAACCTAACTTGTGTGTTTAGACTAGTCCAAAGTTGGGCCAGTTTAGAACAGTGGCTTTCGTCGGTTTGACTGAAGTCAGGCTAATTTAGAATCGGAATGATCAACACCAACCGGTGTAAAGCGGTTTTAGAACCAGTTTAAACCAGTTAATGTTGCATTTATCTTGTCTTAAGAATGACCTCCATGTCAATGGACAGGAACAAGACTTCTGATTTTTATGCAGATGGCCTCAGAGTGCTCACACAGAACTGGAGAATACCAGTCTAAACCAGTTTAAATGTAATTAATAGCATCAGATTTGACCTTGTTTACATTAAACATGTTTTCGAAGAACTTTTGGACCCCATTTTTGTTTACGTTTACCAGCTTTGAAACCAGATTTAAACTTTCTGTTTACTCAACGAGATTCTGTTTTCATGTTATTTTAAACCACAGGGTTTCAGACTAGTCTGAATTTGTTTTGAACACTGTAAACCAAGTCAACCTAACTTGTGTGTTTAGAACAGTTGCTTACGTCGGTTTAACTGAACTCAGGCTGGTTTAGAGTTGGGACGATCAACACAAACCCGTGTAAAGCGGTTTTAGAACGAGTTTAAACCAGTAAATATAACATTTATCCATCTTAAGAATGACCTCCATGTCAATTGACAGGAACAAGACAGTTACCACGACAACAACAACGACGTACACATTTGACCATAGTGCCTGTGTTGTATCCTGTAATAACGTTTCCATGTGACTCAGGTCACGTGACAATGAACACAGATGCTAACATCTTCTGGCCTGGTGGTGGCGCTACACTAAGTGAACTTTAACAAGCAGCTGGTTGGGCTCTGACCCGGGCCACCATGCGGCCTCCGTCATAGCTGACAGACACAGAGTGAAGTGACGGGGCATTTTACCTGAACGTCATGTGACCTGTTGATTCACACTCGTTGTCGTGTTTCTACTCGTCCTCACGTCCGAAGTGAGAAAGTGATGCGCAATTAAAAAAATAAAAAATAAAACCCACACGTGTGTGTTTGAAACGTGACACGTGCCAAGCTCAACATCCCGCTCCCTACGGCAGCTCCACTAACCGTTAGCAACAAGCCAGAGGCAGCCTGAGCTACATGCTAATGTGCCCGTGCTAACCACATGCACACACACACACACACACACACACAAGAGAAGAGAGAGAGATGGTGAATGAAAACATGACAGAAAGCAGCAAACACACACATGACAACACTGGCTGTTGTGTTTTAATGAGAAGTGTGCGTGCGTGCGTGTGTGTGTGGGTGTGAGTGTGTGTGCATGCTGGCGGTCTGCTCTTACCTTGGTGGTGACAATGCAGAGGCAGTCCATATCCACACACACACACACACTCACACACACACACACACACACACACACATTGCTACACACACACACTCACACACTCATACTCAATCTCTCTCTCTCTCTCTCGCTCTCTCTCTTTGTCACCCTCCCCCCCTCCTCGTCCGTCTATCTGTCTATCCCCTCTCTCTCTTTCTCACTCACTCGCTCGCTCTCTCGCCTCTTCTATTCCTACGATTGTCAGGGCTGAGAGAGAGAGAGAGAGAGGGACAGACGGGGGGGACAAGTAAGTGAGCGGTGCAGGAGGAGAGCGAGACAGATGAAGAAGAAGAAGAAGATGGGTGTTTTTTTTTTTAGTGGTGATGGGGGGGGCGCACACCTCCTTGACTCACTCTTGTTGATGACAAAAAGACTGAGCGAGGAAGAGAGACATAGAGAGACAATGAGAGGTACAGAGAGAGAGAGGAGAGAGGAAGGAGGTGGGGTGGGTGGAGGGGAGCTGGGCTCCTGTTGCCATGGTGTTATGCAGCTGTTGCCCCGGCAATGCTGCTGCAGCTGTTGCTAGGTAACAATGATGGGTGTTGCCATGTGGATTATAAAGAAAGAGAGGGAAGAGAAGTGTGTGTGTGTGTGTGCGTGTGTGTGTGTACCTGTCCAGGTGTGTTGGGTTGTCCTGCTGTCTGGTTCTCACACACCGTCAGCTCGTAGAACTCCTGTATGTCTGAGGACACACACACACACACACACAGACGCTCACAATCTCGTCCAATCACTGAACTGCAATCACCGTGACATCACTCTGATGACATCATCACAGACCTCCAGTTTGTGGAGACAGGCCTGCGTCTGTTTCGCTCACAAACACACACTGTGGTAATCAATCAGAATGCTCAAGTCTGTGATAACTTGTATGTGTTCACCAAAATATAGAGAAAAAAACAATTTAAGCAGGACCTTATCTAAACATGAACAAAATGTTTCAAACTGGCGATCGGCAGCGAATGAACTACATATGGTGCCATCTTGCCTGAATTTAACTGGTCATGTGACCCCCCCCCCCCCCCCCACATCATGTCCAGTGACGCGGGGTGGCGTGTAAATGCGGAAAAACTTGACCTTTGTGATAAACCTTCATATCACCAAATCTGAAAAACCTCCTCATGAAAAAAACGTAAAAATGTTTTTGGGGTATTTGAGAGGTTCATTACGGTTTGGGACGTTTCGAAGGGGTAATGGAAACCCAACTATTCATTGCTACTTCAAAATACCAGAAATGTCCCTTTAATATGTATATGTGTATATGTGTGTGTGTGTGTGTGCCTTACCCAGCAGAGCCTGGAACAGGTCACTCTGAAAGATGTTGAGCAGCTTTTCGGCACGACCTTTGACCCCTTCAGTAGCTCCGGCCTGACAGGCCTCCATCACCTGTAGAGCACGTTCAGTATCTGAGGAGAGACATGACACATGACTCTACTGCCCTCTACTGGACTTTTACAGGAGTTAACAGTAGTGTTGGCATTTTATGAGTATGATATTTGCAACTATGAGTTTGTGTTACGCCCCCTTTCAGGGATCAATAAAAATCTGTCTTCTGCCCTCTGGTGGACAGGTACTGAGCTGCAGGCAGCGCTAGCCACTGACAGCAGTATGTTTTTTTTGTAATTTCAATGACATTTATGGTATGAAACTAAGTCACGAAGAGTTCAAACATAACTAATTAATGTAATGTAACTAATAATTAATGTGACACAGCAGGTGTGTGAAGTCACGCACCTCAACGTCATTACTGACTGTACATCAACAGAAACACACGAGCCAGAGGTCAAAGGTCAGGGGGGATGACGACTCAGTGTAAAGACCGACCGAAGACGCGTTTTACTGACAACAAGAGGAAGAGTAAACAAGCCGAAGTACAGAGGACGGGGAGGCTGCGAGTTATGA
The DNA here is from genome assembly GCF_958295425.1 of Solea solea. Classification (NCBI taxonomy): domain Eukaryota; kingdom Metazoa; phylum Chordata; class Actinopteri; order Pleuronectiformes; family Soleidae; genus Solea; species Solea solea. Next base: position 4,354,862 of record NC_081136.1, read on the forward strand.
AGGCCACCACACACACACTGCTTCACCTTTACACACACAATACAACACACGCTCACACACACACAAGATATAACGGTAGAAGAATGTCTCACCGTCTCTTTTCAGCGGCATGTCGTCTCTTTCTGATCCACATTAATCCTCTTTAGGGATTTTACACACACATACACACAAACTAAAGGCATGCTGGGTAATGAAGTCTTAACACCGATGGCCCTGCCCCTCCCCTCCCAGTCACTGTCAGTCCCAGCTTGATTGGCAGATCTGTTAAAGGGATATTCCAGGTATTTTGACGTGTGGTTGTATGATGTACTTGCACACACAGTAGATGGTACAGGCCGGGCTGTGAGTGAGATTAAGAGAGATTAGGATGGTTCTCTGCACAGGGAGACTAGTGGTGTGTTTCCATAGAGTGTAGCAGTTCAGTTCAGAACGGTACGGTATGTATTTTTTTGTGTTTTCATTAGGAATAGTACCAAAATAACTGTTCCAGTCAGGGCCGGCTCTTGGCATAGGCGATATAGGCGGTCGCCTAGAGCGCCACCTGCTGGAGGGGCGCCGCGAGGCTTTTTTTAAAAAAAAAAAAAAAAAATATATTTTTTTTTTTTCAATGAAAACAAATTTTCATTGTTTTAAATTTTTTAAAACAATGAAAATAAAAATGATTTTCTATTCCCAGTCGCCCTCATTTGTGTGTTCTCTCTTGAAAATAATAAATATTAACAAATGAATAAACAATAATGTTCCTAAAATGTGGTGCTGCTGAATCACATGACGGGTGACCTCAGGGTCAGAGCAGGGATCAGAGGTCAGGTCACAGACAGGTGAAGCTTTTGTTATTAACGACATGAAAAGGCCGTCCAAGCCCTCGGGAGCGCCCCCTCCCCAACACACACGGGGGGGGGGGGGGCGCCGGAGAGCAATCTCGCCTAGGGCACAAAATTAGGTAGAGCCGGCCCTGGTTCCAGTACCCTTCACTTTGGGTACCAGAGTAATGGCACGGTACAGTTTGGATGGAGCTAGACCCACAACAGTCAGCTGATTGGGTGACAGAAAAGCGTCACTCCCCTGCGACTGGTGTTTCTTCAACGCCTGCAGTCTATTTTCATACAAAGCTTGACGCCTTGTTGAGACAAACAGCCACAAACCGAGCAGAAAAAAAACGAACTACTCCTTTGTGTTGTTGTCTGTTGTGTTGCGTTGTGTTTGATTTTGATGTTGTTGTTGTCGCACTGGTACAACGCCATGCTACGTATCTCGCTAACCTGACCATCACCCCGCCGACCAATAAAGGTACGGTTTTCTGTCGAAACTGTAACTTTAAAACTGAAAAATTTATATCGATAGCCTGTAACACATATTAAATTCATATTAAACCAGTTGCAGCATTTGTTTATTAAATGTGTATAGCGCCCCTCTGTGGTAAAAGGCGAAAACACCCTCAGTAAATGACCCACTTTTGGAAGGCGGTGTTTTGCCCTCGGTGTTGTCTGTCAGACTCCACTCGTCCGCGGGACATTTTTGATGGACCGACGTTCTCGCGTTGATTGTTATCAGTCATAACTGTGACGTGTTCACGACTCGCTAAAGTTGCTCTAAACAGCACTGTGGCGTGTTAGCGTGATATTAGATCTGTGGCTAGAGCGTGTTAAAGGAGGAAACAAGAGCCTGGCTGTATGTGTTCGGCTGTGTACCCAAAATCAGGGCTAAAATGTGCAGGAGCGAAGGGGACGGACGGTGGAGTTTATGTTGAGCTAAAGGCTAAATGTCAAACTTTGTTTATCGACTGTTTGTCGAACAGACTATTTTGTGTTTTGGTTGTTGTTTAGTGGTTTAAATATATATATATATATATTTTTTTTCAACAGTTCAATCGGTTAAAGTCGTCGGTTATACGGTCGTGTTCGTGTTTGCACTCAGGCACCGCTGAGGAAGCCCTCTCTGCCCGGACCCCCTTCTCCCACCTCCTCGAGCTGCGGCCAATCACACCGCGTCTCGGGTCTCATTGGCCGTCATGCTGGAGAGGCCGGAGCTTAATTTGGCAGTTGATTGGTCGACTACGCAGTCGCTCACGTCATCCTTGCAGCTGCTGTATAAATGTGTGGGCCTGGGCTCGTGAGCTATCAGTTAGCAGCTAGCGCAGCACACTTTCTGTACAAACTTATGTGCCTGGCCGTTTTCCTGCACACACGTACACACTCTGCCACATGCACGCGCGTGCACGGACAGCTCGCGGGGGGGTCTGAATTCACACGCATTGCGGGTTTTGCGCGCGGCTTTTGGTAGCTGTTTGTCTTTGCGTGTGTTTGTGTGTTAGCTTCACGCTAGTTGCTTCCTGCCAGTCTACTGGTGGTTGCTAACTGGAGTGGCTAACTGTTTACCTGCTAGTTTCTCACTGTTTGAATTATTCATGAGCGCGCTCCGTGATTGGTGGAGTCAGCCGCCGGGGCGGAGTTAGGACGTATTTTTGAGAGTGGGGGGTATGGGGGGTGGAGTCACGTACACATACATACGCAGACCTATTTGTGTCACAAACACACACTTGGAGTGAGAGTGTGTGATTATATTGCAAACGGGGCGTGGTTACAGGACGACAACAAGTGACTGGAGCAAGTAGGACGGTGAGTGTGACTGATTTATATATTCATAAATCACTATTAAATCAGTAATAATGATAATAAACATTGTGACCTCTGACCCCACAGCAATGTTTACATGAGCACTTATTTATAACTTTTTTTTGGCTCATGGTGAAAAGACAGCCTGTGTTTTGTAAACACATTATAACCCAACAATATATTGATTGATCAGAAAATTGATAAGAAGTTTTCTTTGAGGAGCTGATTGTCTGTCAAATTACCCCCTCCCCCCTCTCTCATTGTAGATTACTGTCATTGGCTGAAAGGTGGAAGATGATGTCGTTAGACAAGGAGACGGTCCTTTCTCAGGAGGCACCCGTCAAAGTCAGCCCCGCCTTCCCCGTTAACATGAACTTATCGGAGCAGCCACAGCTGGCTAAGATCCGCCCCCTCTGTCCTAATAATGGCCTTCAGCCACCCAACAACACGCAGCCCCCGCCCCAGACACAGCGAATCGCAAAGAGGCGTTACTCTATGGGCCCGGGCTTTAAGGGGCCGGCTAAGCGTCGCCGCCGCACCAACAGTGACAGCCAGTCAGAGCCAAGGCTCCCAAGTCACTTCCTGTTGGGCGGGAACATCTTCGACCCGCTGAACCTGAACTCGCTGCTGGACGAAGAAGTCAACAGGTGAGACTGTGGTGACCGAATGACAACTAGGTGAACATCGGATTTAGAAAGACTACTTGAGTTCATGAAACTATTTTACGTTCATTTTAATTATAATGTTATCTGTTGTAGAACTCAGTAAAACATGTTGAAACATGTTACAATCTATGCTGGAACACAGTAGAGCATTGGCCTCATGTGGCCATCCAAATGATATCAAGTTGTAATGAGTCATTTTTTTTATTGTGAATGAAATATTAATGGGGGAGAACACGGGGAGAACATGCAAACTCCATACAGAAAGGTCCTTATTCCAACCGGGGCTCGAACCCGGGACTTTTTGCTGCAAAGGCAAGAGTGCTAACCACTACACTGACCATGTGGCCCGACAGAATAAATAACAGACATAAAAGCTCACATGAGGCAAGATAATACTTAAAAATGGCAATTGGCTTATAACTTTAAGGTCACATCGCCCACCCCTACTGAACTGCTGCTTTTCCCAGAAAATTTGGCTTTTTTTACCAATTGCTGGCCCCCTACTGACCACACTAGGCTACCAGGTCATTTGATTTTAAGACTGTGATAGAACACAATAGAACATATTGCAACATGTTAGAATCTGTGATAGAACACAATAGAAGTTATTAAAAGAATACACGATAGAACACAATACATGTTGCAGTAAGTTAGAATCTATGGTAGAACCTAATACAGTATAATTTGAAATAATCTGTGACAGAACACAATATAATTTGTGGTAGAACATAGAACATATTGCAACAAGTTATAATCTGTTATAGAACATCATATAATCTGTGACAGAACACAATAGAACCTAAAATAATCTGATAGAACCCAATATAACGTGTTGCAACATGTTAGAATCTGTGATCGAACACAATAGAATGTGTTGCAACAAGTTAGAATCTGTAATAGAACGTGCTTGAACATGTTTTGACCACGTGTGTTACTTGATGGAACGTGTTGCACCATGTTGGAGTCTGTCTTAGAACATGATAGCACATGGTATAATATGTTATACTCTGTATTAGAGCATGTTTGAAGCTGCTAGAACAGAACAGAACAGAATGTGAAGAACAAGAACATGTTCGTATCAGTGTTACTATGTAGTGGCATCCTTTGTCAGCACATGATAGAACATGTGTAAGAAAAGAACTGTCATGTTGAACTCATCTCTGCAATGTAGAAGATTAAACTGTTAATGAATGTTCAGATTGTTATTAATAAACGTTAGTTAACGATTAATAATCTATCTAATTATAACAACCGTTTTTAATCCTTATTTACGTTAATAAATGTTATTAAACTTGACTCAAACTGTGTTTAGATGTCAATAATCTGTTGTTAAAGGTTAAACTAATGTTAAACTGTTCTTGTTACTGCTGTAATTTTAAATTCATAAAATGTGAAACGTCTCCCCTCTTCTTCCTCAGAGCAACCAATCAGGAGACACCAAAGTGCTCACCCCTGCCGTCACGGGGCAGAGACCCCGTAGAGATTCTAGTTCCACGTGACATCACCGACCCCCTTAACCTGAAGGGAGGCGGGGGGGACGGGGAGGTGGAAGGGGGAGTCCTGCTGTCCCCTGTGAAGTCCAGGAGGAGACACAGGAACAGACACCATGGTGGAGGTGGAGGAGGAGGAGGAGGAGGAGGAGGAGGAGGAGGAGGAGGAGGAGGTGGTGGTGGTGGTGGTGAGGGGGAGAGGGAGGTGATACCTGCACGACTGTTTCCCTCCACAGCTCCACTGACAGGTGAGTCTCATCACACTGTGGCCCATGTTGCCTGCAGTACCACTGTTCACCACTGTCGGTGCTACAATAACCCGTAGCTAAAAAAAATAAATAAGCAACACATTTTTAAATTTGGTACTTTGGTATTTTACTCCAGAGGGCAGTTTTCCTGGCGACTTCTAAATTTATATTCTGCATTACGTCATCCCTGAATGTGAATGTTTTCTAATCTCTGAATGTGAATAAAAGAATACTGGATTAATCAAGAAAATAATTGTGTCAACATCTGTACAACGATATTTTATGATTGCAGTTCCCCTGTTGACCAGGGAGGGCAGTGTAGCTGCATCTCCTCTTCCCTGCGAGCTCAACACGGCTATCACATGTCGAGATGACTTGGTTCCACCCCCCGCTCTTCCAAGGAGACACACGCATCCGCTGCCGGGATCCGCCCACAAATCTAGTAACCAGGGTGATGGTCGCCAGCGGAGACGGCGACGCACCACCTCCGTGAAGTTGGGAGATGGTGCTGCCAACACTGTCACCGTGGCGACTGCGGCTCAATCAACCAAATTCCATACGCCACTAGTGGGAGGAGCCAAAGCTGGCAGGTGAGTGTTACACAGGAAGTGAACTAAAACACTGTAATCTTATCAGGTGACATGATTTCTATGCTGCTGCCTGCAGGTGTGGAGGATCTCAGTCGTCCACTCAGCCTCCAGAGAGGAAGAAGGACAGACACCGGTACCAGTATGGCAACCACAACCGTTTCTACGGCTACCATGGTTTCTATGGTGACAATTTGGAGGGGCGGGTGGGTGTGGAGGAGGACCCGCGTCTCCATCTCCTGGAAGCCGATTGGTTCAGAGACAAGAGGGTGCTGGAGGTGGGCTGTGGCGCCGGTCACATGACAATAAGTATCGCTCGGAAATTTGACCCCGCCCACATCCTGGGAGTGGAGCTGGATGAGCGATTGGTCCACACCGCCAAGCAGAATGTCAGGCACTTCCTGTCACATGACCTGGTGGTGGAGGAGAGGAAAATGAGGAGGAAAGGAATGACAGGGGAAGAAGAGAAGGAGAAGAATGACGAGGAAGAGGAGTTGACGGAGGTGTTCCAGGGGGCGCTCTCTCTCCTCTCCTTCCCGCTGTCATTCAGAGTGAGTCGGGGTCCTCTCTCAGCTCCTCCCCTTGTCCCTCCCCCCACCTCCTCCTCCAGGTTCCCCAACAACATCACCTTCATACAGGTGAGTTGATCAATCAACGATCAATCAGCTTTGTTGGAATAATACACAGTAATTTAGGTTGATGACATCACAACTGTGACTCCTCCCACAGGGGGACTATGTGTCAGAGAAGGAGTCCTGGCCAGGGCGGGGCCAGTATGATGTCATCATGTGTCTGGGTGTGACCAAATGGATACAGCTGCAGTCAGGTGATGGGGGTGTGGTCAGACTATTCAAGCGTGCCTATCAGAGTCTGTCTCTGGGCGGAATATTCATCCTGGAGCCGCAGCCGTGGAGCAGCTACAGCCACAGCAAGAGGGCGTCGGTAATGTAACCCCGCAATTTTCAAAATAAAAGTCTAACTTACTGTTCAAATTTAAGTCTCAGTTTTCATTCGTCCACACAAAAAACACCACCCTGCAGCTTTCCGAGTTTTCTCTACATCTACACTAAAACAACTCTGCAGTTTTCAAAATTAAAGGCTATTTTCTATGTCCACACTAAAACACAAACCTACAGTTTTGAAAATCAAAAGATTTTTTGTATGTCCACACTTAATAATCCACATAATCCTACTGTTTTCAAAATAAAATGTTCCCCACATTCACACTAAAACACAACAAAATCAAAGGCTTCACCAACATTTAAACCACAGTTTTCAAGTTTTCAGTCTCACTTTTTGTTCGTCCACACTAAAACTGGCTATGGTGTGACCTGTTTCCTAGGAGCAAACATATCGTAACTACAGGAACGTGAGGCTGAGACCTGAACAGTTCACCTGCTTCCTGACGAACACCGTGGGCTTCACCTCGTACAGACTACTCACTTGCACAGGTACAGTTCAGATAAACATGTGCATTTGTGTTGTGCCTTTAGGGGGCAGTGTGGTTCAGTGCTACTTTCTATGTCCACACAAAAACATAATTCTACAGGGTTTTGTTTTCAGTGAGATAAACATGTATGTTTGTGTTTGGCCTTAAGGGGGTAGTGTGGTTCAATGAGAAATTAAATGTACTTTCAATAAAATTAAACGACGGTTTTAAACACTGGATTAAGCTGAAAGCAGCTGAGCATGATGGGAAATGAGGTCATCAGGGTGTCTTGTTTGTGTTTTTTACTCAGGTGTGTGTGTGCCAGGTAACCAGCGACCGATCTACCTGTTCCACAAAGGCCATGCCCAGAGGAAGTGATGTCACACAACCGGAAGTGATGTGTCTTTTCCCTCAAGGTAGCTCATGCTCGTTTCCACGACAGCAGGTTCAAACTGGTGGAGGCGCGATGACACCTCTCTTACATTTTTGACTGTAAGCTTGCAGCCGATTGGCCGAACAGGTGACTCTTTGATGACATCACACAGCAGAGGAGAAAATGATTGGTCAGCAGGGTTTTCTGAGGAATGTGATCGGTCAGCACGGGCTCATCAAGTAAAAATTGGACACTGGAGAGGAAGTGATGTGTGTCCACGTCCGTCTTTTCAAAATAAGTTGCATTTTATTTGTTTGTTTGTTTGTTTGTTTTTTCTCCCAAAAATATAGAGAATTTATCAGCTATGGCTTCACTGTGTCATCTTTTCTGTCAGATGATCAACAAATCAAATAATTGATCGGCAGAGAAGTTGTGACTAATTTTCTCTCAGTTGAAGAGATTTCATTTTCCTGTTTGCTTTCACAATAAAAGCTTTTGTAAAATCCAGAGCAAGAAATTAAATTTGAATAATCCAAAAAAGAAAGACACAAAACTGTGGTGTTCAGTTGGTTCTGGTTTTTTTTATTCAAGATAAACATTTAAAAAAACTTTTGATTGTTAATAGTGATTATTTGATTTTTTTTTTATTAGTTGTAAAATCAGATGTTTTTCACACCTTCAGAATAAAATGGCCACATCACATCAAGTGCAAATTAATAATTACATGACCTAAATAACCTGTCCGTGACCATGGAAACGGTTAGCTGCTGTTAGATGGAGCAGTGTCCCTGTGTGCTGCAAACATTAAACACATTCAGTGACCACATGGTGGTGCTGTTATGGATCTTTAATGTCTTTAAAGTTATCGTTTTGATCACAGTGCCACCTGCAGGTGATTGGGCTGTGGCACTCATTTGATGTTATAATGTTGGAATAATTATATTTATGATGTTAAACACTTCACACAATATGCAGATGATTACATTTCCTACGTGGGAAACATGAAAATATAATTTTTCAGCGAGGGGCGTGGCCTCTGTTACAGACCCAGTTCAAGAGCCGCCTCTTCGCCGCGGTGGCCGTGGTAGTGGTAGTGATATGGCGTGTCAAAGGTCAGCTCGTTTTCTCGCTCCATGCTGTCCAGCGGCAGAAGCTGGGTGTCTACGATGTCGGCCCCGAAGCCTCCGCCGTCAAGCGCATTTTCACTGACGTGCGTTGTCTCTCCGCCCACTTCCATCGTCGGAACGATTTCTTTGGTTTCAGGTTGCCCCAGAAGATAGTGAAGGTTCAACAACAGAGCCTGTGAAGGGGTGGAGTCAGAGAGGCAGATCGTCACGGTTTTAGACCTGAACAACAGTCAGTCTTCTGACTCAATTGGTTCTGACTTTCGATGATTGGTTCTTTCTGACTCGGATTGTTCCTCACTGAAATCGATTGGTTCTGACCGGACCTGTTTGATTCTGTCGGAACCGATTGGTCTTAAATATTGGTAATTCTATTATATTGGTTCTACTTGATTTTAGTTGTCTCCATCTTGACCTCATTGGATGTGATTGGTTCTTACTGAACCTGATTGGTGTTGTTGGTGTTTCTCTAGGTGTGCCAGTTGATTGTTTTTTTGTGCTTTCTTGTGACACCAAAGCACCATGGAAAATGGGGTCCTGAGTCTACTTTTTAAATCAGTGTGAACTTGATGAGCTCACCTTGTGTTGGCTCTCCACGCTGTGGTCTCCAGCGTGTCTCTGCTGCCCGTCCAATCCCTCCCTCACCAAAGCCGGTTCGTTGAGCCACGGGTCGGCACTTTTGTTTCTGGGAGACTAGAACACACACACACTAAGCTAACATGTATGTCACATGACGGTTGACGTGTAAACAGAATCGCGAACGGAGCTGAAAACATCATGTTGATGGAGTTTAGGGAGCTCACCTCCTGCGACAAGTCCATCTCCTCCACAGCCTGCAGGATGTGACATCACACAGGAAATTACATCAACCACCGAACATAACGTGTGCGCGCGCGTGTGTGTGTGTGTTACCATTGTCTCCTGGTTCTGTCGTTCTCTCACTTGTTGAAGACCCTGTAAAATAAGTCCGGTGTCACATGGGGTTCAGACCAAACAGAAGCCTCAGATTTAAATGCATTGAGCTGCAGCTCCACTTCTCTCCAGTAGGTGGAGCTCTGCTCACAGTAAAGTGATTTAGGTTCAGGTTTCAGCAGATTCACTCTGCTTTGTTTTTTGGTTTTTTTCAAAATACGGAAACCTGTGTGTGAAGTTAATGAACTCAATGTGACCTGAACTCGTTGGGTAATGTAGTAGGTGTGAATCTGACCTCTGAACTCTGGCTTGACTCTGATGAAGCCGACGATGAAGAGGAGGAGGAGGAGGAGGAGGAGGAGCCTGTCTGTTGATTGATGGCAGTGGTGGTGGAAGGCTGCAGGCACACAAACATTATCACAATGTGTGTTTTTTGTAGTTGTTACCTCTTAAGAAAATTTTCTGACCTTATCAAGACCATAGTTAGTTTTTGGTTTGTTTTTTTAGAACCGGTAGTTACCACGGAGACCAAAACCTGGTCCTCATTCTGAGGAACTGGTTGAGTTGGGGAGAATTAAAGAATTAAAATTGATAGAAACAAAAATAGAAAGTGAGCCGGTCACAGTTGCATTATGGGGATACAACTTCCTGTTGGGGGACACTTCCCAAAACTGTAATTTAAGCCAAGCCATTTAACCAAAGCCTCACCTTATAAAATCAACATTAATCAAAAAGATACCTTCATAGTATGTTCACAGGAAACACTTTTGTAAATCGCTCGCTCTCCCACAACCAAAACCCATAGAGAAAATCAGTGATTTTAACAATCACAAACATTTTAGACCTAGGGATTTGAAATCCATCGTTCAGAGGTACCTCAGTGACACAAACTGACCACACGAGGCAGTAGTAGCCCAGCAGCTCCTGTGTCCCTGTGAGCTAAAAATGCAAATTTTCTCGATGGACTTTGGTGTGGGAGAATGCGCCTCAGTCTGTCTTAGTAATAAGATTAACTCTCACCGTGATTGGGACCGGTTCTTGTTGAGGAATGAGCTGAACGGCATCACCACGGTCACCTGCTGTCTGCACACACAACACACAACCTCAGAGTGAATGATCACGTCCAACTAATCAGGAGAGAAGTCGATCCGTACGGCGGCTTCTTACAGGAGCAGCCTGGTTCTGGTCCAGCAGACTGACGATCAGTAGAAACATCCACATCCTGGCAAGGTCACAGTGTTGATGGGCCTGGTTCTGGTTGGTCCTGCAGGTTGTGTTGGACTCTCGCTCTGATTCGTGTCTTTTATTGTCCGTTCGTAGGAAGTGACCTGTCATCACGTTCCCCTCTGACCCCGCCCCCCTCCTACTGACAGCCCACCATCAACAAAAACAACACGCTTTTCTCAGCTCAATGTTCAAAACAACTCAAGAAAACAAGCATTCCAACTCACTCTTAAAGGGACAATGCAGTTTTTTGAAATGTTTTTTATGGGGAACTGGCTCACTCTCCCACACCAAAGTCCATAGAGAAAATCAGCGATTTTAACATCACAGCACACGGGACTTGTCCATCAACTTCTGCCTCCATCAGGAAGTTCAAGTTGTTTTTTGTGCATCTTCTGTGTTTGAAATGCTTCTTTCCAATTCATGTCAGTGACACAAACTGACCACACGAGGCAGCAGTAGACCAAAAGCTCCTGTGTCCCTGTGAGCTAAAATCACACATTTTCTCTATGGGCTTTGATTTGGCAGGGAGATAAATCAGTCAAAATATGTTCTTAAGAAATCGTAGACTTAAGATGATGTATTTCATAAGGCAGTTTTTTTTTGTTAGATTGTTTAAATCTTCTAATGCAACCACATTTAAAAAAAAAAAAATTTGATTTTGCTTTATTAGATGCCTAATATTTATTATATTTACATATTTTTCATTTATATTTTTGCTCATTCCTTTTTCCTTCTTTTTTTTAACTTGGAACTACAAAGTGTGTGTGTGTGTGTGTGTGTGTGTGTGTGTGAGTGTGAAATCACTAGTGACCACATACTTTTGGCCTCAGTCTGTGTTCCACATCTGTGTTTATCAGAGAGACGGAGCTGTGGTGAACCAGCGCCAACACAACAACAACAACAACAACACGTCCCTGACAGTAATCACATTTCATCATAGCCAGCAGGGGGAGGACTGACAGATTAACTGCCCCCCCCCCACCCCATACACACACACAGGCATGTACACAGAGTATAAATCTGCATTTCTAATACTGACACTGAAAAACAACCAAGAGGAGCTCACTTTCTCTCTGTTATTATATTTAATCTTCACAAATACAACTAAACGGATGAAGCAGTGTGATTGCAGATCATTTAAAAGTTTGTCATGTTGATCGGATATTATATCGAATTGTATGTACAATAACGGCAAAGTCAAGTTACGTAATTGTTGTGGTGTCACCTGCCGGCGATATGTTCCTAATGTTTCCCTGGCAACGGTGTGAGCTGAGGCAACCTCACCTATCACATCACAGGCCATGCCCACCACACCTTCTGCACCCTCACCCAGGACCTTCTGAATGTTTTGTTCACCATGTAGGATTCTTTGACGGAACAATCCTGGTCCAGGGCCAAACACACGTACACAGAATGTGGAATGTGGTCGAGCCATGTTGGAAACATTCATCATATACTATATACATTCTGTTAAACTAACAAGTACCTGAGCCCCCCAGGTGGTCACCACTGGGTTGCCGTAACCATTTTAGCTCTCGGCATACTGAATTACATAGGACAAGTCAACCTCCAGGATCATGTATACAACTTTGCAGACAGAAGCTGAACCTGCTGTCTTGTATGCCATTAAACATAGCACCGTCCAGCTCAGATGAGGTCAGACGTGATGTCCTCTTCTCTCGCGTCTGAGCAACCACACTGAAACACACTCTGAAGCTCTCAGTCCCTCTGAAGTCGCTGAGGTAGGCATCGTTGTCCAGCTCCTGTAGCCAAAGAGTAAGTGGTCGACGTGGATGAAGGAATCCGCAGGGATTTGATCCTTGTAGTTGTGTCTGTGTGGACCAAGAACGACTGGGAGGCTTCCCAATGCTATGGGCTAAAACACATTCCCTGTCACAAAGTCTATGTCCTCATAGGAGTTCTCAAGGACAGGTCGGACTCGTGGCTCTGTCCTGTTTTTGACTCTCACATTTGCATGGTAAAGACAGGTAACCTTTGTGAAAGTCCCAAGCCAAAAGGACAAATAGCAAAATCACTACGGGCACCAGTATGCCCAGACATTGATTCCACTGAGATACACAGTGCTCTACTGGGGTGACTGAGAGTTGGTACTCCGCCACAGCAGTTGTGTGCTCACGGCTTTTTGAGCTCTCCACAGCCAGGCAGCGGTACAGACCCCCATCGCTCTCTAAAGCGCCGAGAATGAGCAGCTTGTCTTTCAGCTGCTGGACCCGGTCTGAAAGGATCACGGAGCTACTGTCATGCTCCCACCTAGTTTTTGCCAAGTTGGAAGGTGGAGGGCAGCTGAGCATCAGGTTGCCACCCGGCCAGGTGGACTGAAGCATAGGTTTAATGGGATCTGAAACCAAAACTGAGAAGATTGGTTGGTGAGAGGCCCTCAGTTTTACTCGGAATGTTCTGATTCAACTACATCGATGGAAGTGTCTAACGCTCACCTGCACTTGGGCAAAGAGAGGCATTTCCTTCTTGGACACTTTGGATGAGCCCTCTAAAGCAGAAGAATCAATTGAATTTAGTTCAACTGCAACTCGGGTTAGCAATGTGTGGAACATACCTTTGTGAATCGTAAATGGCAACGCATCTTCCAACAACTACGTCCCAGCCACAGTATGGGTCTCTTGCTAGAACACAGTCCATGCAGGATGGGGACCTCTCACAACTGGCCAGTGGTATCTGTGCTGCTCCGGAGTCTGACCCTGCATACAGCTGATGTTGTGCACATTTGATCCATCAGAAACGGGACAATGTGCTGCAATCGCTGATGAACATGCGTTTTGACTACTGATTTTAAAGCCTGATACATCCTGGAAGACACTGGGTACATGTGCTACAACACATTATGATGTCAAATTTTGGTCTGTAAAAGTGTCTCATCCATGTGATGAAACATCTTGAAGAAAACTTTCAACGTACCATGACATTTGAAATTTTCAGGCTTCTGATCGGTGCTTGGTTAAACAGTTGAATTTCCTCAATGATGAACATCTCGCCATCATAGTTCACTGCTTTCAGCATAGTGCCGCTCGCTTTTTGTGTGAAAACATGGAGACATGTCATGTTTATTTACTGATTAAAACTGATTATGTCGAACAATCAAAGGCAGTGAAATAAATATTGGAAATACCTGTGCCTATAAACATCACATGGTAGTTGTTGCCATCTGCAGCCTCTACTATGTTCACAATGATGCGTGTAAATGTAGCTCCCCTTCGCACCAGCAGGGGCCCCTGTCCAACTGGCTGGATGGCCATGTCCATCAGGGGATTCGCTCTGACAAATTCAAGAGCTTGGTCTCGGAGCAGCCGAGAAGATGTGTTGATACACTGATGAGAGAAGAGGTCACCGGAAGAACAAAGGACAAAATTGAGTCAACAAAGAACCGCTAATAGAAAACAGTTTCCCCTTTAAAATTTTGATTCGTTTCTTAAGGCCTACGTCATATTTTCCAAGTCCACAAAGGTACACTGGGTTGGCGTTATCTAAATGGCGTCATGTGCCCATTTCCGCAGTGGTCCAAGGAGAATGAGAGTGTACTGAGCATACATTAGATCATACCAGTGGCAACCTGGCTGAGAATATGCACGGTTGGCTGGTACCCACACAACAAATGCAGTGTTTCCATCATGGTGCAGTATGGTTTGGTTCTGAATTATAAAGCCCTGGGTCAGGCTTGCGTTTCAACTGAACGGTGCCTTTACTTGGTAGGCGGGGTGTGGACTGTGCCCGATGGGCACATAGACAAACAACAAAGACAAACAAGTCATCAAGTTTTGTATAAGAATAAACTGCGGACGTAGAAGGGACACGGTCACAATTGTCATGGGTGAACGTACCGTACCATTTTACTTTTGTACCCCAAGGGAAGGGTGCCACTTGGTGGAAACAAGGCAAGAAAACACAAATGATGGGGCAATTTTCTGGAGAGAAAGCATTACTGCTGAAATGAATGTGAGGGGGGGGGGCCTCGGACCTTGTTTAGTATAAACAGAAACACTTGAATGAGCGGCTCTCCATGGATTGTGGCACATGGTAAGTATGACTCGGCCCCAAAACGGTGACAGACTCACTGCTCCGGGCCGAGGGGAGGGGACAGCTCTAGTATTCTTTATCCACTTTGTAAACGTGGTGCTAGATACAGTGCCTTTAGTTTTGTAGTCCCCCTCTGCAAACCGCCTGTCGATGTCGGACACCCGGTACACACACACAGCAGATGTGTCTGATGTGTTCCTGGAAAACACCAAATGAAATGTGGATTAAATTGTGTATTCTGCTGCAAGATTTCACTGGCCGAAGACTTTGATGGCCCAATTGGCCTTTGAATAGCAATCGTCAACATTAAAATATTCAAAGACATGACTGAGTCCCTTCTGATAAATCCCAGACCCAAGTGACGACTCATTTTTGTTAGTTTAGACGTACGACTGCGGTGTAAAGATGCCGTAGAACAAGCAGCCGCTCGACTGCTGCTGAGGGTCACACCAAAGGTAAGTGTCCTGGATAATGTATGGCAGCTGAGAATTCTGCACTGGACAATCAATTCGGGCCTTCAGGAAGGATGTCCACCTGTTCTGCAAAATATTCTGACCTCCTTGATCCCCCTGTGAGCATGGACACACACTGTAAGACATGTTTATGTGCTGTGGAAATTTCCTAAAATGGGGATTTAATGTAAGATCACCTTGCAGACACGGGCCACACGGGAGACAGCCATTTTGTTGAAGCAGTCGCACTCCACAGGCTTCTCACCAAAGAACAAGTAAACCTTGCCACTCTGTGAGATCTGAGCCATGGATGCAAATGTGGGTTCTGGTGTAGATAGAAGAACAAAACATGAAGTCCCACCAAGAATTTGTCAGAAACAATTGATTTTATGATGATTTGTTGTGGACGCAAATTTAAAGTATTTGAATTTCTAGCAAGGGCCACACAGCCGCACAGTAGCTAGCATTGTTGCCTCACAACAAATCCTGAATCCTATTTTAAATCTAAATTATTACCGGAACTCTTGGGGTGTACGTTTGCCCCGCAAAGTCAAAAGTAAAAAAAAAAAAAATAGGGTTAGTATAACTATTGGGGTTAGTATAACTATTTTTAATTAGAATTAGAACAATTAGAACAATTTGAAGAGTTGAATCCAGAAACTGCTTACCTTTGAATATGGAGAGGCTAGTTTCAGAGCGTAAGCCGATATTGTTTGGGGATATCGCATCAGGATAGCGACTCAGAAGAGGTTCAGTGCCCCGGAAGGTTCTATAAACGGCTGTGTACAGGGTGTTATCTGGTGAAACAAGACAGAAAACATAAGTTGAGGCCTCTACGTGGTCTTTTTTTATAAGATTTGCGCTGACATTATTACAGGTGTCCGAGTCGTATCAAGCGAGGCTTTCACATTAACGACAGAATTCCTTTCAGAGATTTTTGTGTCTTTTATTTTTTTCGTGACGAGGTCAATGGTTCCCGTACGTAAGTCCAAAATTCATGCATCTTTATCTGTATTTATATTTCTAGCAACTTCGAATTTGCTCCAATACATTTCTCCTAACCATCTTCGTTACTCCCAAACAAAATCTGAAGAAGAGTTGATAATGGTCTGTATTTATATCAATTTCTTAGTCTTGATGACCACTCAAAGCTGCATTACACTTTTGTTTTGCCATTCACACCCATTTGCATTCATAAACACACATCTTTCATACCCATCCAGGACACATCAGTCTACTCCACTCTACCACTGAGCTACTGTCAGTCAATTCAAACTATTTTTGAAACTTAAGTACATTTTCATACAGCCATTTGTCCATCTTCTATACCGCTTATCCGAAGTCAGGTCACAGGGGCAGCAGCTTGAGTAGAGTTCCCCCTCCCTGGGCCACTTCGCCTAGCTATTCTGGGGAATCCCAATGCGTTCCCAGGCCAGCCAAGAGACTTATGGCGCATTTCCACCGGCTCTACTCACCTCGCCTCGGCACGACACGGCACTCGCTAGTCTCTCTAGTGAGTGCTGGGTCTTTCTCGGGGGCCTCCCCCCAGTGGGAACCTCACCAGGGAGGCATACAGGAAGCATCCTAACCAGGTGCCCAAGCCAATGGAGGAAACCCGTTTTGGCCGCTACCACTACCCAAAAACACTTTTTCTCAAGTAATATTGTAAAACAAACTGCTTCATACAAGACTATCAATCAGAATGTGTGTCGTTGAAGACTTTTAAACAGCTACTCACTGTCCATGAGGGAGGCAAAACTCTTATCAGGATCATGCGGACACTTATCAGCTCCTTCCAAACGGTTGTTCTGCAGAGTCAGGATCCCATCTGAAAATGTCTTAACACAGAGACACACGTTTAAATCCTGAACGGTAATGGCACATTCCAGTTGAAGTCGAAAGTGGCAATCAGAAAATTGAAGCATCCTCACACAGTCCAACGATGGCTGCCACTCGGGTTTTTCCCTTTCTGTTACTTGCACTTCTTTTGTTTGTTCCACATTAAGTCAGTCGTACACAAAGTTCTGTTCAATAAATATCCATGAACACGTTGCAGATGTGTTTGTGAGCAAAATACCATGTAGAGAAGAGGTCTCAAACTGGCGGCCCATGGGCCTCAATCTATTTCATGTGGCCTGCCACTTAATATCAAGTTATGACGAGTTCTTTCTGTAGCATCATCTTTTCATCACTAGACACCCATTGGCCCCCAAGTCATTTGAGCTAGAGACCCCTGATGTAGTGTTGAAGAGGTACAAATGTCTAACATTGACAAGTTTAACTCTGTTTTCCATTAGTCTTACCATGTAGTCACACTGTGGAGCAAACCCTCTGGTGCCACAAACAAACATCCTGTTGTCGGCCATCTTGTGCAGTATCTTGATGTAGTTCTTGCAGTCCTGAGAAAGCATTTGGAGACACAATGACCACACCTGCTCGAACACCCCACAAGTCTCATCCCACATGAGCAGAAGTTGAACTGAAGGGACCCACCTCAGGATCTTTCCCTTTATTTTGACAGTCCGTCTTCTCCGCCTCTGTCGCTTCCCATCTGACCTACAAGAGCGACAGCAACTGTGGTTATGGCTTTTATTTATCACAGACAGGGGTGAGAATACAGGGCGGCGGGTACAGATGTCTGGCGAATGTGACAGTTGAAAGTCAGTGAGGTAAACGTCAATGTGTAGCTGCTTTTCCTGTTCCATCCTGCCAACATGCAGGAACGCTGGCAGGAAGTGGTCACGCCAAAATAAACAATGGTGACGGCAGTTTTGTGTGAATATCAGTAACAGGTTTTCTGGATGGCATAATTATAAGCAATGTGCCCAAAGGTCCCCCAGGAGGTTATTGTCGCCCATAAACCTTTCTCGCACAACTGAAGAAAAGAGGATGTTCTTATTTAGAACAGGTTTTTCTCACCGAAGCTCGTTTCGTGGAGATGTTGTTGAGGTCGAGAGCAAACACCGTGTCTCTGGCGCCAAGCATGAGAAGACCCAGGTCTTCTCTCAGCAACATGGTGGAGTAGTTGAACACGCCGTCTTCCTTAAACAGCTTAGCATTAGCCTCTGGTGGCAGAGGAGCACTGACTCATTATTTGGCAACTGCAAGAGATGAGCTGAGAAAGCTGAGTCAGCAGTCTTGCTCCTTTTATACAGACCAACATTATACATCCCAATTCCCAAAATTTTGAGGTCACAAAATGATTTGCAGCCTTTGTTTTTCTCTCTTGTAGAGCAGATGGGTCTGCCATTTTAAGACTTGTCTAGTTTAGTCTAGGACCATTGGTTTTATGTCATGATAACACATTAAAACATTTTTAAATCATTGTGCCAATAACCAGTTACGGTTTCAATCCAGGGTTTTCCACCACTGAATAAGGTCACTTTTCTGGTGCTACAAACACGTCTAGAGCTCTAGTTATCGCTTTAGCACGAGTTGAATTTTTGGTGGAAGTTTTGCTCCAAATGAGGACCTTTCTAGTTACGTCTATGTCAGCATGAGGAATTTTATTTTTTCTTTTGTCAGAAAATCAGTTCGAAGTTCATTATTGTCATTGTTTTTAACGAAACACAGTTTAGCAGCTTTCAAGTAAAGGCAATATAAATACTAAAATTATAAAATGAAGTATAAAATGTAAAATTAAATATGTGGTGAGATATTAATGAATACAAAGAAGAAAATGGTGCAAAAGTAGATGGGGGGGTGGGGGGTTATTGCACATCAGAGTGAGTGGGGTCCTCAATAATACTGCTGGCTTTCTTTTGGAGTCGGCCAGTATAGATGACTCTGAGGGGAGGGCAGCAGAGCGTGTCATCGGAACCACACTACCTGCTGCCCTCCGAGATTTAATCTGCAAATTCAAAATCTACTGTATATTCCCAGATTTAATCCTGAACATCAGACTCCATGATCCCAGATTTAATCTGGAAGTTCAAACTCTACGATCCCAAATCCAATTCTGAAGCTAAAAATGCAAGGTTGTGGAATTGATCTTTAAATTCAAAAGCCACAATCCTGGATTTAATCCTAGATTTTTAAATTCCAGCACTTGCCTTTGCAGCAAGAAGACCCGGGTTCGACCCCGGTCGGAACAAGGGCCGTCCTGCGTGGAGTTTGCATGTTCTCCCCGTGTGTGCATGGGTTTTCTCCATGTTCTATGACTTCCTCCCACAGTCCAAAAACATTCAATATGGGAATTAGGTTTATTGGACGCTCCCAAAATACGTAGATGGGAGCATCCCTAACCCACCACTGGGATTGTCCAAAACCCAAAGCTAGCAGTAGGTCGAGGACTTTTCTGAGGGCCGTAGTACGCAGGCCCAAGGTCTTAGCTGAACAATATGGCCATCGATGCCTACGAAATATAGCCTTTACCGTGACATTTTTTACTTGTTATATGGCCTTTCTAGATCATCTTGGCCCTAACCCTAACCTCACTTCTTCTCCATGCCTAACCCTAAAACCCTGGGGTGCTCTTTTCCCTGAAATTCCTCCTTCCACTTTTCTGAGATTTCCCTCAAAATCCGCCACTTTTTCATTGCCAGCCAAGTCTTGTCACATGACTGTCGTTCCCAGGGTGTCACTTCCTGTACTGGCACCACAGCCCTCCGAAAGATCTGTGACCCCTAACAGTAAACCCAAGTTACGCGACACAGAAACACGCACCGTGATGGGACACATATCTGCGGGGCGGACAGTCCGGTGATGAGCCCGCGACCACGGTCAGCAGCCAAAAGAAGTTGAGCGACAACAGATTCATGGCTCCGTCTAAATCATTTACACGTGCAGCATTCTCAATCCTTCTTCTCCCTCAGCAGATCGTAGCTCGTTGTTCTGTTTGTTGGTTTGTTTGTTAGCCGTCTGTGTCCTTCATGTTGCCTGGTTTTCCTTTGATCCTGTCAGATCAAAGCAGCGCGTGTCATGATCCGTCAAACTTGTCACGCAGTTTTGAGGAAATTGCACTCAAACATAAAGAAGATGTATTCCATTTTCCTCCGTGATCCCCACATTTAATCCTGAAGTTAAAAATCCATGATCGCACCTTTAATCCTGAGGTTTGCAATCCACATTCCTGACTTAAATACTCGAGTTGGAAATCTCTGATATTGGACTCAGTCCTTTAAATTAAAACTATGATGATGATGAAGGAAGTAATGCAACATTAACGCAGTAAAACACAATCATCAACTTATTGTTTTGTCTCAGATCTGTCTTCATATGTCTGGCCTCTCTGTGTGTGTGTGTGTGTGTGTGCGTGCGCGCGCGCACGCCTCGGTCAACAGTTTAAAATAATATTAGCCTAACTAAGCACACGCACACACACACACTGTGGTCGTTTCATGGATGATTAAAATAACGCTCACAGAGTGAGACCAGCTGTGGAGACTGGGGGCTGAAGTTGCCATGGCGACCCAGGAGTCCACTCTGGGTGCGGTCGGTAGACTGTGACATCAGCAGGGGGCGTGGTCACAGCGACACACTGCGCATCACCTGACGTAAGGACGGTGTCATCGGCATACTAGTCAAGTGGACACATACACAAAACTGTATTCTTTAAATTGTCCACCAGGGGGCGACTCTGCTGGAAGTCTGTGAGAAAGTGATTTATAACATGAGTAACTTTTTAATCCTGTAAATTCAAAATCCATATTCCCATCTTTAATCCTAGACTTCAATATTCATGATTCTGGAATTAATCCCAAAATTAAAAATCCATGAGCCCAACTTTAATCCTGAAATTTACAATTCACATCCCTGGTTATAATCCCAGAGTTCATAATCTATGATCCCAGATTTAATCCTTTGAATCTTGTGTGAGTGTTTGTGTGTTTGTTTGTTTGTGTGCGCATGTATAGTTCATTTCCTCTTCCTTTGTTACTCGTTACTACCAAATAAAATCAGAAGAAGAAGAGTTGGTATTATGGTCTGTATTTATATGGAGCTTTTCTAGTCCCCCCCCCCACCCCCCTGCACTCTTCACCCCCCTTCATTCATTCCTTTTGTAACTCGTCCCAGATGTCGGAGGATCAGAGGTAAAGCAAAACATGAAATGGAGTTTGACATAACAGCGGCCATCTTACATGTTCTCTGTGTGTGTGTGTGTGTGTGTGTGTGTGTGAGAGAGAGAGAGTCCAGGTGAGACAGTCATGGGGTCGCTCGCCCCCTCACCACATGACGTCATCAACGTTAACCTGCCATCGCACGAGCTACAGCCACTCAGAGTGCAGCGTACATGGTTAAGGGGGTGGAGTCTGACTGTGTGAACTGCCACACGGGACAAGGTGTTGCACTTCCTGTGGTTTTTTTTTCCGTTTAACACCAGTTCTCACTGCGTGTCAGGTCGTCATGGCGACAAGGAGCTTCGCAGCGAAAGGCATCACTTCCCCTCTGCCCGGAAGCATGGTGACTGGGAGGAGCCAACGGGAGGAGGAGCTGCAGAGAGAGGTCATAGGTCACAGGAGGGTATCAATGTGTCACCTTGGAGGTAGCCGGCTTTATCATCATCATCATCATCATCCAAGCAGAGAAAGGTGAAGAAAAGTTTCACACACACACAAACACAGACACACACACTGCAGACAGACATGTGGTCTGAAAGAAGAGACAGGCAGCCTGTCGCCATGGTAATGATCACCCGTCAATCAGCAGGTGATCTGTCAGCTGATAGAACGACAGGCTGACACCTCATTTCCCCCGCTCCCGACCTGATGATGACCTCTCACACACACACACACACACACACGCACACTGGTTTCCATGACTTCAGAGGACATCGCATTGACTTACATTCATTTCCAGGAGACTTACACTAACCTTAACCATAACTACTGGCCTAATCCTAATCCTACTCCTAACACTAAAACATGTCTTCAGCTTAAAAACGTTATGAGGACTTGATTTTTGTCCCCGTAATGTGACCGTGTAACCAGATTTAGGTCCCCACAACATAAGAAATACCAGCTACACACACACATGTTTGCGCTTCATTCATAGTGAGGACCCCCATAGACATAATGCATTCCCTGGCCCCTTAAAACCCCCTTAGCAGATGTGAGGACCAGACAAAACCATTTTTGTCTGGTCCTCACAAAGCTACAAATACAAGAACACACGCACAGTAACAGGATACAGTTTCTCTCGCTCACTTTGTGTGTGTGTGTGTGTGTGTGTGTGACTTTTGCTTCTGTACAGTGAAACTGGGACACACCAGAAACAAACATGGCCACCGGGGGGAGGACACTCGTTGAAAAGAAGTCAAAGACGGATCAGATATCTGTGTGTGTGTGTGTGTGTGTGTGTGTGTGTGTGAGACACCTGCAGAGTCTCAGCTCGTTCCTCAGAGCTTTGAGATGTTGTATTAGCTGTGAGTTTCAGAGATTAAAGGAACAGTTCAGGGTTTTTTTTAAACGTCCTTGTATGAAGTGCTGATGGCGATGATAAAATCTGTGCCTGCTTGAAGTCTACTATATCTTACAATAATGTTTACGTCTTTATCTCCTCACTGTTAGGACAGACCAGACAGACTTTGGTGTGGGAGAGTGAGTGGTTGACAAACAGACATGCTCACACTAAAACGCCAGAGCTTACATCGGTTTCTAGTTAGTGATTCTGTTGTTTTCTCGCGTCCCAGCTGGCAGACATGTTTTCACTGCTTCTAATAGTCGTTCATGAGCTTCCCGGCGATAATAAAGATCCTTTGTTGGAACCCAAGTCTGGTTTCATGAGGAACTCGTGGGTGACATTGTAGTTTCGGGGCCTTTATGAGGTGGAACCGGGGCGTCACATCGGCGCTGCCCGTGTCCGCGAGGACAGGAGGTTTCCCCGCGGCTCCGAGAGAGGTTTCAAGGGTCACTGGAGAGTTTTCCATGACTCCTTAAGTGTACAAGTCCCTCTGGTTGTTAGATAGACTGGGATCCAGGTTCCAGGGGTTTTTGAATCGTTTCCAGGGTTCTTTGGAATGATGGAGGTCAAGAGGTTTGTCAAAAAGGAAAAATCTTAAACTGGAAAAATCACACACACACACACACACGTATTCAGGCACTTCAGAGCTGTCAGTATTGATCGCCTCAGAGAGAGAGAGAGACAGAACAGGAGGGCAGCCAAAAATCTGTGTGGATCCCTCACACACACACACACACACACACACACACACACACACACGCACACTTAGATGAAACACAAACCTTCTGTTTTTTCGTTTCTCTGCGGTTCTGCCAACAATGTGCTCATTAAAGTGAAATAACATGTCGACATGTTCCTTCCTATGCAACACACACACACACACACATGCACGCACGCACACACACACACACAGCTGGCCTTTATAAACTCACTACAAACGTCTGGAAGTCATTTCTGTCAAATGAGCTTTGGGAGACGAGGAGCGGCGGCGGCAGCGAGGAGGAGGAGGAGGATTCAGGAGCTGAGCGAGGAGGTTCAGAGGGGAGGCTCCCTGGGGGCGGGGGAGGAGGTGGAGGTGAGGGTGATGGAGGGGGTGGTGGTTTTGGTGGTAGTGGTGGGGGGCGGGGGGTAGGTCTCGTCACAACCGAACATCTCTCCTTCTCGCCATGAAGTGAGCGACGGCGGAGACGATCGCCAAAGGGAGTGGCGATTGGTCAACCGCAACATTCGTGCCACATGACTCTGCGCGAAACACAAACTGACTCACCCGCCGAGAATTCCCAAGGTCGGCCTGTTCCGTCGCACGTGTGTTTCGCTCGTGGGCTGAACATATTCAATCGGAGGTAATCTTCCAGTTTGCCAGTTAAAAAATAAACAGGAAGTAAGAATACACTAAATGGCCACCAGGGGACAACTCTACGGTAAAATTAGCATCTACTTCTGACTTGATTTATAACATCAGTAAACATTTCCCCCGTGGATTGTGCCTTGTCCACACGGAACGAAACTTTTCCGATCTTTTACTTTGTTGCTTTGGAGAAAGTTTATCAGTAAGTTAAAATGTGTTTTTTTCAGATTTACCTCAGTGACACAAACTGACCACACGAGGCAGCAGCAGACCAGCAGCTCCTGTGCCCTGGTGAGCTAAAATTGCTTTGGACTTTGGTGTGGTGGCATTGAAAAACTGGAATGACATTAAAATGTAGTTTTATTTTATTTTATTTTATTTTACTGGTTCGCGTCTCTTTGGTTTACAGCAGAACACTACCGTGTAAATTTGTTTTATCGAAAATGTACATTGCCTTTTCTGTCAGAATTGTGGCTCTTTGCTCTCTCTTGTTTTGTCGAGAACAGCCTTGTCCACGGCTTTCTGTGGGAACTTTAACGCTTAAACATGATGACTTTTATGGCGAGCGCCCGCTGGTTGAAGCTGTGGAGGTTGGCGTGTAAAAATATAAACGCGGCGAATCAGCTTCTTTGTGGCCGTAGCGCCTTCCCCTCCACACTTGTCCCTGACCAAATATTTGCTCAGACTCCGATTTCACTGGCTGTCAATCACACTCGCAGCTGCCAGGCTTGCCGTGACCTCTGACCTTCCACATGTGTGTTTGTTGTTGCTTAAGAGACACTACCTGCAGCACTGACAGCTTCAGTCAGCCGGCAGCCAATCAGGAGCAAGACTCCGCCCACCTGAATGTCAAGTGAAGTTCGCGGCGGACGGCCCGATCACAGAGCGCTGACCCGACAGCGCCTCTCTCCTCCTCTGTCAGGTCTGCGGTGTGTCTCTCACACACTCGTCCCTCTCTCACCTCTGTCCTGATAACGCGCACACACTGAGGTCAGAGGTGAAAGTCAACAGTCTCCTTGTTTGTTTCTCTATCGTGATGAGATGGCGAGCGGTTTCCTCTGCCCAACTGCTGCTCGCCGACCTCACAGGGAGTCCGGTGATGCTGAACCAAACTTACATAAGAAACCAGGAACAGGTCCTGGGTCATGTGACTGAACAGAACCGTTTTCACTTTTTAGTTTTTAAAGGGTTAGCTTGGGGCTACCGGACAGCGCCCAGAGGGCGAGGCCACGTTTCAGACCCAAAACTGGAGTTTAACCGCTTACTCTAGCATACCAAAGCCCATAGAGAAAATCTGTGTCATTTGAACTATACTTTGAATTATACATTTGAACTCACTGGCAGAAACAGCAGTGGATCAGCAACTCTCAGTGCGCTGTGATGTAAAATCCCCACTTTTCTCTATGGAATTTGGTTTTGGCATCCAGAGTGACACAAACTTCAGTTTCCTGTTGGAAAAGGCTGTCTAATGACGAGATAAGAAAGTCAATATAAACTTAAAAATACCCTAGAATTCAGCTGATGTAGATTTTATTAGGGTTGTCTTTTGTAAAATAGCACAAGTAGCTCTGACCATGTGTTCGTACCTCATACAATCACACGACAGAAAAAAAAAAGACCCTATAACTATATCTTTAATAAGAGACAGAGCGAGAGGTTGAGCAGGAGTCAGAGGTAAAGTCCGCCTGCTGACGACATGGTTTCCAGATGTCACAGCGATTTATCGTGTCTTTGCTCGTGAGTTATTGTGGAAATAAAAAAAATTGGACTCTTCACAATAATGTAACAACAGGCCGATGGTTCTCATTAGCTGGTTTCATGTCGTGATTCAAACATGTCTGCTGTTGTTGTGTGCTGATGGAGACGCTGGGAATGTTGAGGTCAACTTCCTGTGCCGGAGCCTGAAAGATGGCGACAGAAAAAAAAGTTCCCAAAGACTTCAGTCAGCATTAATGAAGCTCAACGGGTTTTTATTAACTTTACGAGGCAGCTGGATTTCCCTGCTGCCTTGAGTGGGTCAGTTGTTTCTTGGAAAACGGCTAACGTAGCTTAGCTTACAGACTCTAGTGAGAAACAGTTAGCTTAGCTTAAAGACTGGATCCAGCAGGAGACCGCTAGCTTAAGCAATGGCTAAGTTTAAATGGTGCGTTCCAGTCTAACTTGGAAAGTCAGAAACCCTGACATAGGATTCTAAGTTGCCAGTCACATTAGTAATAAAAACACTTTTCTCTTATTTACTGTTTTTTACATTAAGTCAGTCACACGTGTAGTACTGTTCAGTATTTATCCGTACACATGTTGCTATGTTGTTTGTCTCAGTAAAATACCATGTTCAGCCTTGGGTTTTTTGGGGGGGATTAGCTAACAATGGTTAGTCCAAGATTTGTTGCATCAAATTTTTTCCCAGCTGGAAAAACTCAGAGTTGACATAACCCCGAGCTCCGAGGTTCCAGTGTAAATGGAACACAGCGAAAGACAGGAACTGATGGGAAAAGTTAGCTCAACTTAGGCCATATTTACACAGAAATGGAACGTAACGGACATTTTTTTCTTTGTTGTTTAGAAAAAGTTTGAAAAATGCAGTTTTCGTGTAAAACAAAACACAGATATGACAAAAAAAATAAGATTCACCTAGACTTGTTTTCATGGGGACAGCCTCTTAGTTTACCATACAGACTGAAACCTGTAGGAAACACTTAGCTTAGCAAAAACACTGTAACCAGTGGGAAACTTTGTCAGTCTTAGATTTCAATAATTGGAAGCTAACTTAGCTTACCTTTAAGACTGTCAGACAGCGTGCGGCACATTGAGGACCAACTCATCAGTACTACAACTTCAGACAAGACAAATCTCGACTGGACTAAAGGTCATCTGACTAAAACGTCAGTATTAATGGAAACACGGCTTTTATCAGACATGTTGTGATTAAAGAGCCGCCGTTTTAAGCTTTTGTTTGCTTTGTCTAAGAGAAAACGAGCCTTTGCCAAGTCTGAATGAGCGTTTGGCTGCAGGACAGAAGAGCCTGAGCAGATAAAGTACAACTATTTCTAACTTCTAAACTCTTCTAGTGATCTTTAATGACACACTGTTGGACATTCCTGCCGTGAATGAGACGGATTCTCTTGTTTTTGTGGAAAGAACAAATGAGGGTATGATTTCAGATGTGACCTTTGCTCCTGAGTTTTTTTTTTACCCCCTCCTTGTGGTACAAAATGAAAAAGACAGATTTTCTTTTTCTTTTTTCCTGAAATGTATGTTTAATATAAAAACAATGATCTGCTGCTGTTTAAAAACATGATCGTGTTCAAATGTCAGGTAAAAAAAAGTGCTACAATACAAAACCATCAACAAACAATCTAACAGTTCCAGTATTTGTGGTGTGGTCATCAAACCTGAGTCTGCTCCCACACTCTGGGATCGGTCAACTGCTTCCTATCGGCCAATGACTCTGTTCTCAACATGTCACTGATCACATTAAGCTCCTGTATTTCACTTCACTGTGTTTGATATGAACATTTTTGGTTAAATGTCACTTTAAAGTTTTGAAAAAAATGGTTTTAGATCCCTCAGTGTGGAAATCCAGGCTCAAGAGAGTACACTTGATTACTTACAACTTCACGATAAGTGGACTTAAGACCATGCTGGTCCTATAGTGAGACGTAAATATTCTTCCTGAAAGCCTCCCAGCATTCTGGGTGGATTTCAGCACCTGAAGAATCACAGTAATTTGGATACAGAATATCTTTTTTTAAAAGAAATCCCATTCAGTTTGGGCAATGTTCTCAAAGATTCACAAAGATTCCCTTAAAAGTTTCACTGGTGATTCCTGTGGCAATCCCAGCTAATTCCTCCCTGATCACGAAGAGTGCGATACGCGGATGTTTCTTGAACATATTGACATGTCTCCACACAAGTTCCCTCAGGTTGTCCTTATGTTCCTCGGGTAGATATTTCCGTCATGATGGAGACTACCAACCAGCCACTTTGGAATTACTCGGAATCAAAATGATTTGTGCACAGGGGTTCCATTCTCTGAAAATGTTTTTACGTTTACATTTCCTCAAAATGTTCATATATATATGTGTGTGTGTGTAAAATCCCCGAATATTCCTCGGAAATAAGAACTCGTACAAAAATCTCTTCCCCTCTAAGTAGCTTGTCTCCATCCTCAGCAGCTTCGGCTCCTCCATGAGAAGATTCTCTCCGTTTTAACTCAATCCTGCTGTGACTGTGTGATGGACAGGGCCAGGAACCAATCCCAGCTGTCCCTTAATGCAGTGGGAAGGGCTTAGTTACGTACAAGAAGGCTTTATAGAATCGGCATTAGGAAATGACTTCCTATGTCATGGCTGTGTTGGATGTCGATTGGCCAGGCAACTGTTAGCAGGAGGCCAGATTATAAAATGACCAAGTATGAGGAGCCTTGTGTTTCCTGAGCAGTGGAATGGCCGTAGTGGTTTGGCAAGGCGGGCAGGGCTACATACATCCTGAGTGCTGACCAGCCATGTTCTCGCTCATTTAAAGAGTCAGTCAAATCTGTCCTTGGTTCTGATTGGCCAGAATAAGAGGGTAGGTGGAGTCCTTGAGCCAAACAATGATGCAAACAGAGCTGCATTAATTCTCTTAGTGTTCTTTGTGCTTCTTCAAACAGCTCAGGGCATTTCATTGGTCCAACCATCAGGAGGCATAGTCTTACTGGTCCTGAGGCTTTCTGATTGAAAAAAATAAGAATGGGCTGGCTCAGCATCCTGAGTGTTTTGTTGTTGGACAGTTTGTCAGGGCAGGGCTGTGGTTGGTCAGTAGAGAATGGTGGGTGGAGTCTTGTGTATCCTGAGTGTTTGAATGGAGGAAAGGATTTTCTTCTGGTGGCCGGCGAGGGTCACGCCCACTCTGAGCAGGTCTCTGTTGAAACAGAGTGACAGTACGGAGAAAAGGTTAGGGCCAAAAAACACAGCGTGCATGTGTTGAATATACGAAATGTATGTGCCGAGTACGTACTCAGTGTTGAGCTGTGAGACGATGTCCAGGCTTGTGAAACCAGCCTGCAGGAAGCTCAGCTCGTATCGTTCCATTTTTATGGCCCGAAGCCACTCAGAAACAGAACCACAGGCGGAGAGAGGAGGAGGGACACGCTGGTCCAACAGAGGCTGGGACGAACTGAGAGACAGACAGAGACAGACAGAATGAATTTGACTGAAACAAAGACGTGAAATTGTTTTCACTCTGCAAGCTAAGTTAACTGTTTCCCACTGGTTCTTGTCCCTAAACTATGCTAAATTAGCTGATTCTCACTGTTTCTGGACTTCTGGAAACTCAGCTAAGTTAGCTATTTCACATTTGTTTCTGCCTCTTAGCTAAGCTAAATTAGCTGGGTTTGTTTTTAATGTTTCCAGTTTTCAAGCTAAGTTAGCTGTTCCCAGCCAGTTTGGGTTTTTAGGGTTAGCAGTTACCACCAGTTCCAGTCTTTATGTGAAGCTAAGCTCGCAGATTACTACCGGCTTCAGTCTTAGAGCTCAGCTAAGTTATGTTTGCTGTTTACCACTGATTCCAGTCTTAAAGCTAAGCTAAGGTCTCTGTTAGCTGCCAACAGAGGTTGGGATGAATTGAGAAGGAGACTTCAATCCAAGAATGTGACCTGCTCTGCACCTGCTCAAGTAAACAAATCTGTCTGTGTAAACAGCTGTCAATCACACAGTTGGCTGCTCCACAAGCCCGGCCCCTCGCCTGTGTCTCTCTGACCTTTGACCCCTGAAACCACCAGCTGGTGCATGAATGACATTCCACAACTGCCAGTCAAGTGCCCCTCCCCCACCCCCACCGCATCTTGCTCCCTGCTCGCATGATGAGGAGTGACAGTGAGACTCACCTCGGGCCCTCCGGGTGCGTCACCTTCAAGGAGGCGGGGTTACGAATGAGCCTGTCAAGTGACGCAACCACATCGCAGAACCTCGGTCTGTTGGCTCGTTCTTTTTGCCAGCAGTCCAGCATGAGCGCGTGCAGGGAGGTGGGGCACTCTGGTGGCGGGGGCAGCCGGTAGTCCTGCTCGATGGCGTTGATCACCTGAGACAGGACAGTTAAGAAGAAGTCCATCAGCTATTTTTGTTTTTATTTTGTTGTTTACAGAAGCAGAACATTACACCACCAGGTGACTTTTACTGTTTGTTTGGTTTTTTTCTTACGTCCTGGTTGCTCATATCCCAGTATGGTCGCTCTCCGTACGACATCACTTCCCACATAACGATGCCATAACTCCACGCGTCACTGGCTGACGTGAACTTCCTGTAATCAGTTAACAATTCACCAATGAATGACTGTAACACGACAAAGCCTTGAACACAACCTGGAGGAGTGACGCTCACCTGTAGGCAATGGCTTCAGGAGCTGTCCATCGAATAGGAATTTTTCCTCCCTGAGAAACAACACAGAGTCAGTGACCATTAATTTCAAAATAAAAGCAGAACACATGTTAAATGTTCTCACATAGAAGGTGACAGAAATCTAAAAGGACTGACAACATGATGTAATTGTTCCCTATTCCCTGTTACCAATTAAAAAAGTCCAGTCAATAACCAAAATATACTTTTAACATCCTATTACCTGTTTTTAAAGGGCCAAGAGCGGATCCCTGAGGGACTCCACATGCCAAATAGAGTCACAACATTCAAAGGGGAAAAAAAAATATATATATATATATACCAATATATAAACTGAACAAGATGCTAATTTTCGCAATGTCAGTGGCATCACAGGCATGGATCTATGACTCTGTGGATCCAGTGAATCTGACTTACCAGGGAGCTGGTGTACGTCGGGTCAGACGAGTTTTCCGTCAGAAAGCGGCTGAGCCCAAAATCTGACACCTGGAAACAAAGACCGTTGAGAATGAGGATTTCTCTTGACAGACCGGTGATGGTGATCAAGGAGACAGGTAAGGAGACCATCTCACCTTACAGACCAGGTTGGAGTTGACCAGGATGTTACGAGCTGCCAGGTCTCTGTGGACGAAGCTCATATCCGACAGATACTTCATCCCTGCTGCAATCCCGCGCAACATCCCCACCAACTGGATGGCCGTGAACTGTCCATCATTCATCTGCAGAGAGAGACAGAGTTAAAGACTGTCGACAATGAAGTCCATGAGGACACTGAGCTGAGAGCGCATGTCTCTGCTTGTCTTACCCTCAAGAAGCTGTCGAGGGCTCCATTCTCCATGAACTCTGTGAGGATCATGACGGGACAGGAAGTGGTAATGACGCCTTCCAGGTGGATGATGTTGGGGTGCTGGAACTGACCCATTATAGACGCCTCAGACAGGAAGTCCCGCCTCTGCTTCTCAGTGTAGCCACCCTTCAGTGTCTTGATTGCTACGTAGTTCTCCTTCCTGCCTGGGATCCTCAGACGACCGCGACACACCTCACCAAACTCCCCTGGATAGTTTCAACAGAAGGTTACGGTCAGTAAAATACAAAATAAAATGAAAAAATATACTCCTGTGTAGACAAACTGTTTGTTAAACTACACAAAAGCATTGTTAACTCTATAAAACCTTTCCAACTAAAAAATGTACTGCTAATGTTAAAAAAGCATACCAAAGTTACAAAAAACACCTAACTGGTTTTACAAAAATGAAAAAATCATGTAAATTCAAATGCATTGCTAACATCACAAAAAATATACTAATGTTAGCAATGTTACATTGCTGACCATGAAATTGCTACAAAATGCATTGCTAACATTACAAAATACAAAAATGCTAGAAAAAAATGCTTTGCTAAGATTCCAAAAATGTATGCCACAAAAATCGTAATTGCTAACATTTCAAAAAACATAAAAATGCTACAAAAAACGATTTGCTAACATTGCAAAAATGGATGCTACAAAAATCGCTTTGCTGACATTCAAAAACCATGAAAATGCTCGAGAAAAGAATCACATTGCTAACATAACAAAAACCATACTAATGCTACTTAAATTACAAATGTTGATGACTAATTACAGAAAAGCCTCACAAATGTTGCTAACGTTACAAAAACACGTCATGGGCCGAGGATGGAGCCCTGAGGGACTCAAACGAGGGTTTGAGCGTCTGATGAGATCACACACAGTTGACCGTGGCCAATCAGAGCGGAGCTGAACCACAAAAACACCAAAGCCAGTCCAAAGTTTGGATAGGTGTCACATTACTTTACGGCTCATTAGGACATACCGACACGTCAACACCTCACACACATATATGACAAGTGTGTGTGTGTGTGTGTGTGTGTCAGCCGGCGGTGAAAACCTTACACCTTTGTTTCCGCGGTAACAGCTATCCAGTTACATTTCACTAATGTCTTCACAAGACATGACTACTGTTACAGTGGCTACACACACACATACACACACACACACTTGTGTTTACTTTTAATAAAGCAGGAGTGTGTGATGAGTGTGAACAGGCTCCTCTTGACAGTAAAAGAAAGATCACTTCAGGCTATGTGCTTCTCTCTTGCTCTCGTTTCTCGGGCGCACTGTGCTGCGCTTACCTGCGCCGATCACTTCTTCTATCTTCACGAAGGACGCCTCGATCTCTTTGGCGAACTCCCTCACGGCCTCGTTGGGGTCCTCATAGGTGAACGGGTCGATGTACACCTTCATCGCTGCAACAGTGGCAACACCAGTGGTTAAGTGACATTTTATTTTTTTTGGTCACATGAGACAACACAGAAAACACTGAGGGGAAGAGAGAGGACTCACTCTGTCCCATTGGGAAGTGTCCACTTTTATCACTGATGTCTGAGCGTGTCCTCCTCCTGCTGAGAGAGAGAGAGAGTTTTTTAGCAGCCGCAGGATTCCTCATTTCCCAAGAGACACACACACACACACATCCATTCTTTTTCACTCTCTCTCCAAGGAATGTTATTATCTCTCTCTATCGCTCCATCTCTCTCACAGTGTTGGGTTTCTACATCTTAATATAGTCGACATGTCCCACCCTGTGTGTGTGTGTGTGTGTGTGTGTGTGTTTGAACCTGAGGTCAACGTTCCATTGTTCTGTTGAGGCAGGCAGGGAGGGAGCATCCTGAACACACACACACACACACACACACACAATCCATCCAACTCTCTTTATTTTTTTCCCTCTCTCTCTCTTACCGGTAACAGTACACAGCGACGATCGCCACGGCGATGAGCAGCAGTATCCCCATGGAGACCAGAACAGCCATCACCACCATCTGAGAGTTCCTCGCACCTACAAACAGATCAATCATCAAAATCATCAAAAAAAAAGGAATCGAACCCTCCAGTTGAAAGACAACTCGCTCTACCGCTGACCTCCGTCATGTTAAGTCAACATATACATGTCGTTTTAATGGCTTGAGATGTCCGATGTCCGTTATGGACAACTTCATAGCAAGAGCTGCTAATGTTGCTAAAGCAATTGTCGCTTTTCCACCATACAGTTCTAGCACGGCTCGGCTCAGTTTTATTTGCTTCTCCATTAGGGATAGTACTTGGTACCTGGTGATTTTTTTTAGTACCTGCTCTGGCGAGGTTCCAAGCAAGCTGAGCTAGCACTTTAATAAAATCTAATTTTTAGCAAATATTCAGTGTTTCAGCTCAGACTCCACCACCAAGAACTGATCTGGGACCAGAACGTACTGTAACATCAACATTTCGTACCGTCAGGCTGCGTGCTGAAGCTGTTCACACCGCTGAACGATCCGTACCCGGCCTGCGAGCGAGCGCGGACTTGCACCCGGTACTGCGTCGCCCGCTGCAGCCCCGTCAGCACCACTGAAGAAGACCTGCTGGACACGTACTGCCACTGACCCGCCTCCTCGCCGTCCTGTTAAAGACATCAGCAGTGACATCATGGCTCATTACATTAGCCATTTATGTGTGTGTGTGTGTGTGTGTGCATGTGTACCTACCTTGGGGCTGTAGCGAACTTGGTAGTCCAGGATGTGGTACTGGTTTTTCAGAACCGGAGCGTCCCACTCCAAAGTTAGACTCGTCTCGGACGACACCGTCCTCTTCAGACCGGACAACGGGGCGGGAACTGTTCACACAAATCAGCCAATCAGCAATCCCATTCTGTACATATGAAAGGCATTCTGGGTAATGAAGTGTCTGTGTACCATCTCTGTTGGTGGTGACGTTGACTTTGTCTGAGGCCGGCTCTGATTGGCTGAGAGCAGAGACGCCGTTCAGGGATTGGATAGTGAAAGTGTACTGCGTGTATTGGTGGAGTCCCCAGACGACGACTCGACGCTGGGTCAGACTGCGCTGTGCCGGACGGTATAAGACGCTGTCATCACATGGCGAACAAGAACCGGCCAATCCCTGAAGAGGAGACAGCAGGGATAGGATGTGTTTGAGTCAAAATGGACTAACTAGTAGCAGACTACTTCCGACCCTAACTGACCCTTTTCTACCTGGTCTACCTGATCATGTTCATCTTGTTCTACATGGTCTACTTCTGCCTAGTCTATCTGGTATTGGTCTACATGATCTGACTTCTTTGCTTAGTCTTGATTTACCTGGTCTACCTTGTCTTGGTCTTCCAGATCTACCTGGTTTATGTGGTTTTGTTCTACCTCGAAAATCTTGTCTACCTAGTCTCATTGTACCTGGTATACCTGGTCTTGCGCCTTCCAGAACTACCTGGTCTTATCTTCCTGGTCTTGATCTACCTATCGTCAGTAGTGTACCTTGCTAGCAGTCCCACAGCTGGAGCACAGGACTCTGTAGGTCAAGTCTCCTCTTCCTCCTCGGTCCAGTGGCTCGCTCCACTCCAGAGTCACTGTGGTGTCATTGACCTGACTCACGATGGAGCGGGGAGCTGAGGGCGGTCCTGGGTTCAGGGTGAGAGGTCAGAGGTCATAAATATTTGAATACAACAGCACAGGTCCTTCAGAATGTTGACAGGCAGACAAGTGTCGCTCCGACACCACGTTCCCACAGTTTTGGAATTCCTTTTATTTTAGACTCTGCCCCCTAGTGTTCAACACCTGGAAAAGCCTTTCTTAACGCATGGCCGTGACGCCTCTACCACGTGATTTTGAGTGTATTTAGTTAAAATTGAACTGAATTAAATAGCCTATAAGCTACGTAGCTAGCTAGTTTTTATGCTAACTCAGCATGTCTGTCAAAAAAGTGGAATACGTCTTTTTCGCAAAAACTAGCAGGTGAACATCGGTTCATGATTAGCATGGTTACACTTTTGTATCTTTTAAACTGAACGATTATAGATCGCTGCGTCATAAGATCAGTGTGGAAAAGGGTCAAACGCCGCGGCTAGATGCTAAAGTTAGTAGAACAAGAAATTAGCGAGTTCATCGAACCTATAACTCGTCTTGCTCTTCATAGTTTACCTAGTCTTGGTCTACCTGGTAAACCTTGTCTACCTGTCAGAGCTGAAAAGCCAACAAACTCGAGTGTGAATGCTGGAGACGAATAAGACAGGTTTCATTCCAAAGATGTTTAAGGGGACTTTTACTTTGAAAAAAAAACAAACCCCAAAGGAGAATGAAAGATAGCGGTTTCATTTGTCTTCATTTGTAGGTCATCAGTGTGTCTTTCTGTCCTGTCACTGATGGACGACCTCAGAGATAAGAGATTTGCACACACACACACTTAGAGGTAATGAGCCTCCTAATTCAGACTAATTGCTGTTGCCTCGGGCAAAGCAGGATTTAAAGGGGCGTGTGAATAGAATAGAATAAAACAGGTTTGTGAGTGGGTGTGTCTGAATCTTAAAAGGGATATTTCCGGTTTTTTTTGGGGGATTGTGGCTGTATTAGGTTTACCAGCAACCAGCATAAGACCATATGTGTCAAACACAAACATAGTTAGGTTGGACTTACGGGTGCAGGCGGCGTGTGGCGGGTCGGAGTCAGCTCGGTAGTAACCAGAGTAACAGGGGCAGTAGGCAGAGCCTGGAATCTTTGTACTGCTGTACGTTGGACAAGGCCGACACCCACTGGGTCCTGGTCCCGCCTTAAAATGATCTGAAGGACAGGCTGGAGAGAAAGGCATGGGTTAGCGTTAGCATTGGCATCTAAAAGGTGGATATTTACCATCGACTGTATGCAAAATTTAGATGTCGTCTTCTGGATTGCTGGTTGAGGGCACCCAGGAAGTAAAAATATAGGGGCGACATAGCTGGTTCCGAAAACAATTCAGTTCGTGGGACAACGTCAATAAACATTTTCCTCAGGCGTTAATATTCTCAATCACTAGTTTCAGTTCTTCTTCAATGCGACATGAAGTCAATTTCGGAAATGATGTTCCCATTTAAAGGAACATAGACGATAACCAGTGTGATTGACATGTGCTAAATATACAAAAATCGCTTTGCTAACATTCAAAAACCATGAAAATGCTTGAGAAAAAAATCGCATTGCTAACATTACAAAAACCATACTAATGCTACTAAACATTACAAATGTTGATGACTGATTACAGAAAAGCCTCACAAATGTTGCTAACGTTACAAAAACAAGTCACCACGGGCCGAGGATGGAGCCCTGAGGGACTCAAACAAGGGTATTGTCCAAATGGTATTGTCCAACCTCAACCTGTTCCCGGTCGAATTGCGAAAATGGATGCTCCAAAATGGGACTTCAGATTTTAATAAATAATGTCACAACTGCTAGCCATGTGATTTTAAAGAACACATCTGTTCTTTTTTTCCCATCAAATCTCATGATCACACAAAAATACGGACAAATCCGCTTCTGAGACTAGTGCCCATGTATTTGGACGCCTCAGAGGGTGTTGACAGATTTATGATTTCGGTAGGAACCAAAGAGGAGGGACAAGCTTGATGGACGGACACATGAGACTTGTTGAGCTTTGTTTTCTGAACAATGATGTGATGGCGTCCGGATGAGGAAGATCACAGGGAGAGAGAGAGAGAGAGGGACGAGACAATCAGAGACAGGAAGTGACCTTGGCTTCGACAGGATGTGGAAAGTGCTGCCATGATGTCATCATGCCAACCCCTGCCAAGCCCACACTCACACACACACAGAGCACTGTCCCGCGGAGCTTAAGCAGCACGAGTTAACCTTTAACCTTTTCACTCAGCCAGGCAATTACTCCACCCCCCCCACCCCCACTGCAGAAGCAGGGGCGACCCCCGACCAGAGCCACCACTGCAGCACATCCTGGCTGCAGTCAGGTGACCTCTGACCTCACAGAGAATAACAGGAAGCTTCGACAACCAAACCGTCTGTCGCCTCTCTGCTTTTATCCCCCCCTTTGCCAGAAACACGCGGGGCCACATTCCAGTTAGATTAGTGTTTAATTTGAGGCCGAGTTCTACTGTTGATCCCCCCGTCTGAGCACGATGAAGCTCGGCGAGGTCACATGACAAAGACACAACACAAGTGTTCTCACGTTTGCGCGCACTTGGCCGACACATGGACGTGGAAATGAACTGAAGAACTGAAACGTGATGATGAAAGATACAAGTCTCAGACGGAAGACTATGTAACTTGAATTAATATGTGTTAGAACGAGTAAAACCAGACATTAAGGACACATGTCTAACTCCAATTGTACTGAATTCAAATTTAGCATGTTTAACTGGACTCTTGAGCGCTCATAAAGCTCCTGCCCCCAAACTTTGACCCCGAAATAGTAGAATAAGCAGGTACACAAGCAGGAAATCCAGACTGGAAAATCTAGACCTGAGGAGACTCAGATTTATGTCTCCTTGGGTCACGATTCAAAATGAATTTTTGATTAATCTCAAAACGATCTCAAAAAGATTTCCTGCAGTTTCTCTAAAATTAAAACTGCTCCATATTAACTGTTTCTTCTATTGTGGCCAAACATGAGTTCATTGTTGGTGGATTTCCATGTTCTTGTGGGGCTGTAGTCCTACTAAGGCAATCGGACAACTTGCCGAGTCCGACTATACATGCGGAGGAGAAAATCGATTAATTTGCCGTGTGCGTCTGACTCCGCCTCCGTAGGTGACGCGGTATCGCTCTATAAGATAGTGAATCAGTGGTTCTGTCACTTCGTCAGTCCACAAGTGGGTCTCAACAACAGAACTGCAGTCTATACGTCGTCTCCTACTTCCGGGTCAAAGATTAAGCATATACATGCAGTAGTAATTGGACTATGAATTATCCAGGTATGTTAGTCCGACTAAGACTTGCCCGATTTTAGTCGGACTGACGTGTTTGCATGACATTAAGAAAACCAAACCAAACTATTGTCTTTGTCAGACTAAAATCGGACTTTTAACATACACTTAAACGCACTGTATGTTGAAATACTCTGTAAATGCCTCCACCTCTTCCCTAAAGCGTGTCAAGACCTGGACGTGTACATGAAATGTGTGTGTAATTTGTTTCTCCAGCGGCTGGACTCTTCTGAGGGGTGAAATTTCCCACATATTTTAGGTGTAATAAATTGTCTCATGCTCACTTTTCCAAACATATTCCCTCAGTTATTTAGTTTGTGGCCCTTTAAAATTGCCTTTTAGGGAGCCTTGGCTGATTGCTGTTGTTGTTTTTTCATTTCAGAGCTGCTAGCTTCAGGGTCCAGTCTGCTGCTGTTGTTTTGCAAGCCTAGGAAGGTTCTATATCTTGAAAAAAAGGCAACGCAAACACACACAAAACCTGGGTGTAACCTGAAAATTGTAATGATAAAACTGAAGCCTTTATTTCCCACTATGCTTGATTTTTGGGAGATTTTTGAAAGGTTTTAATCGACAAGAATCACTATTTTTACGTGAATCCAATTTTTTTTTTGTACATCCCTACTGTCAACTCAGCTTCAAACATTTACTGCTGGTCTCTTCACACAGGATTAGTATTACCTGGGGTCATTTTTCCACATCGTTTTACCACAAAAGTCGTCGTAATCTTAACTGACACGGGACTTTCGGACGGGACTAAAGTCACTGAGAAGCTCTGGTAATAATTACTTTATCTTCACCTCCTCATGTAAAACTAATCCTGTCCAGTTACAGAGACCATTAACTCAGAAGTAGAAGTTGGGGGCATGGCCCCCTGGTGGACATCTCTGAAGATATCCTCACTTCCTGTTTATAGTATGTCTATGTATATTCTCATTCATCCACGTCTTCATTATCCAAAACACTCTTCTTCTTGAAGACACGGCGAACGTCTTCAAGAAGAACTTCCCGTCCAGTTGGTACCAACATAACGTGTTTTGTACGACTTTTTGTAAAAAAAAAAAAAAAACTACCAAACCAGCTGAAAGTGGCGTGTATCACACGCTAAATTCAATAAATCAATTTCCTGCGAGTGTTTGTACGTTTACTGGGACAGTAGTTCAATTGAGTGGCGATTTAACAGAAATGCATTTAGCAAATTTATTTATATTTTTTCTAGAAAACAGAAAGTTTCCCTCTCTCTCTGTATGTACCACTATGTCGTTCGCCCCTTCTTCCCTCACGCTGTCGACACATGTCTCTCTCTCTGTCTGCGTCTAATCATCTCCAGCCTCTGTGTAAACCACTGCCCTCTGTTTACACTGTGTGTGTGTGTGTGTGCGCCTGAGGAATTTTAAGTGCCGCTAATGAAAACACACACTTCACCTCTCACACTGAAGATGCTTTTATTTTGTTAACCAAATGACCGTTCCCGTCAACATCTCGTCTGAAAAAAAAAAAAAAAATTCTCTCACCTCGACATCGCACGTCGGACTCCACCGCCTCGTACCCGGGGCGACAGGCGCAGCTGGACGTCGCCTGCCCCACCCACTGCCCGTCCTCGCCGCAAAGCATGCTGGGAGGCTGTGAGTGCTCTCCAGGCGGCGTCACGGCGTTCTCCACACACACACCCTGAGCCTGCAGCACAAAAACACATCTGTTTTAGATGTTTTTCAAAACATCTAAATGAAACAATTAAAACTATATTATGACAAAGCTTTTATTTTGTAAACTGAACAATGATCTTATACTTCGTAATTTTATTGATGAAGTTTTTATTTGGGAAACTTAACAGAGAAACCTTTAATTTGTCAATTAAATAATTAGATCTTTTATTTTTTAGATTCAATTATTGGGCTTTTATTTTGTCAACTTAATGATTAAGCTTTTATTTTTTAAACTTAATGATGAATCTTTCATCTTGTGAACTTTACGATAAGGACTCCAATTAGCACATTTAATGATTGAGCTTTTATTTTGTAAACTTAATGATGAATCTTTTATCCTGTGATCTCGACATTGGAGACTTTATTTTGTAAGATTTATGATGGCTCGATAAACTAGTAAACTTTACGATAAGGACTTAAACGTATTAACTGACTGAGCCTTTATTTTGTAAACCTAAAAAGCTGGGGGGTTTTTTGTAAAATAACAGCCACGTTGACTTTTCAACAAAAATCACTGTGGTTTCGACGAGGTTACCTGTTCAACCAGAGAGTGGGGGATGGTTTCTGGGAAGGAGGCGAAGGCACGGCGAAGGGACGAGCACTTCCTGTAGAAAACACGCACGGACAACAGCGCCATGCAGGTTCCCTGGCTTTGGAAGGCTAGGTAGAGCCCCGCCCCCCGCAGCGGTCCCAGACGCACCAGTTTGATGTTGGAGCGCCGATCGCCACCGGGCCGCAGCAGGTGGTCGGCTGCGACCGTGGCGACTTTAGTGTAAGGGTTCTCCATCCAGGCGGGGTGAGTGGGCGTGGCCTCGTCCGTGTCAGACTGGTAGTAATAAAGATTGAAGGTCTCTTTGCAGTTACGCTGGTTCAGGCCAGAACATTCCATCATGGTGAACCTGCGGGGGACACAGTCACAGTTCATGAACAACCGACCGTGAACCATCTGTAATCTGTAATGTGTTAATCTGAATCAAACCAACCTACCTGATCTCCACATAGAGGGTGGTCGCCGCCCGCCGTGGGATCCAGCGTGTCCTTAGCCAATTGGAGGACGGACTTTTGGGCGTGCAGATTTGATAGGTCCGTACCATGTTCAACTCTTCATCCAATCCGCTCATCTCCTCCCACTGCAGAAAGGTCATTTATTAGCACGCTACATGCTAGCTAAAAGCTAACTGTGTGTGTATGTGTGTGTGCGTACCTCAGGGTTGTCCGCAGGATGGTTCGTCCACCGGAGGTCCGTTGTTTCCGACTTGGTGTTCATCAACACCTCTGAGAGACAGACAGGTCGAGTCAGTGAGACAGGTACGCAGACAAAACATCAAGCTAACGACGTTTAGCATTTTAATGACTTGATGTGAAGGTGGGCGTTTATTGTGAGCTAGGCTAAAAGCTAACATTCTGAAGGTTTACTGGTTTCTACAAATTCCTACGATAAGTGTGTTTTCAAATTCTCAAATTCAAGTGTTCATGTTCCTGATGTTCGTGTTTAATCCTGAAGTTAAATTCTTTGTTCCTGAATTTAATCCTGAAATAAGAAAAAATACATGCTTTAGGATGTAATCCTGGAGTTAAAAATCCACGTTCCCAGGCGTAATCCTGATGTTAAAAATCCATGTTTCAAAGTTTAATCCTGGGGTTAAAAGTCAATGATCCAGGGTTTAGTCCTTGAGTTAAAAATCCATGTTCCTGGGTTTATTCATGATGCTAAAAGTCCAGGACGTTGGGTTTAATACTGATGTTGAAAGTCCATGTTCATCGGTTGAATCTTGACGTTAAAAGTCCATGTTCCCAGATTTAATCCTGGAGGTAAAAATCCATGTTCCCAGCTTTTATCCTGGAATTAAAAATCCATGTTTTCAAGTTTAATCCTGACGTTATAAATCCATGTTCCAGGGTTTCATTCTGAAGTTAAAAAAACATGTTCCCAGGTTTAATCCTGGAATTGAAAG
The DNA here is from genome assembly GCF_958295425.1 of Solea solea. NCBI lineage: Eukaryota > Metazoa > Chordata > Actinopteri > Pleuronectiformes > Soleidae > Solea > Solea solea. The sequence continues at coordinate 4,396,584 of NC_081136.1, forward strand.
TCTGCTTTGTCAGGTTAAATCCTGACGTTAAAAGTCCATGTTCCAGGGTTTCATCCTGAAGTTAAAAATCCATGTTGTCAAGTTTAATCCTGACGGTAAAAATCCATGTTCAGGGTTTCATCCTGGATTTAAAATTTGGGTTTAATCCTTAAATTATGAAAATACGTTCCTGGGTTTCAACGTGAAGCATTGTGATGTCACTTCCTGTGTATGGCTGTCTTATATGTGAGGATGAGTGTTGCATCATGGGTAGTGTGTAGCTGCTGTGTTGCTAAGCTAGTGGTTTCATGGTGAGCGTGTATCAGTGAGTCTTGGTCAGTCATTCCTGAGCTGCAGCAGAGCAGAACCACTACACTGTAATTACACACACACACACACACACACACATGCACACGCACACACACGGTGTGCATGTGCTCTCATGTTCTGTCCTGCAGGATCCTCACAGGTTCAGGTGTCTGATCTCCTCTCAGCGCCCTGAACGCACCTCACTGATCTCAGCCCCGCGCCGCCACCGCGGGCCGTGATGTCATGGTGATGTAATGTCATGTGATCAGGGGGTGGTTTGATGTTAGAAAATGTCGCGCAGGTAATTAAAAACTTTGACCCACACACACACACACACACACCGTGACCTTATGACATCATCATCGTGACCCCGAGTGGCAGACTTCCTGTCCGTCACTGTCTTTCGTCTTGCGGACGTAAAAATGTCCTCAGATGTCTGCTAACTCCACACACACACACACACACACACACAAGTGTCTTGTATAAACATCCCACCAGCGTTGTCATGGTAATTTTCGTGTCCTCGTTCTGCACTCTTATCACAAGATACACTGTTTATAGTGTGTGTGTGTGTGTATGTTTGGCTTTGTGAGGACCAATAATCATAAAACCACACAGAGTGGGGACAACCTCAAAGGGCTTTTTGGGGGGTTAAGACCTGGTTTAAGGGTTAGGGTAGGGGTTAAGGTTCGGCACTTGGTTGTGATAGTTAAGGTAAGTGTAAGGGAATATGGAAAGCATAATGTTTATGTTGTGAATGAAGCACAGACGTGTGCGTGTTTATCTCTTTTTAGATCAATGATTTTCAACTGTAATAACGCCTCTATCTGTTAGCATCATATGCTAACATCCTTGTCGCAGTGGAGACATCGGTATCTCTTAAATTCAAATTTGCACAGTTTTCTGTTTTACCAGTCTTGTATAAAGTACCTTAAGGGGATACTTCAGTAAAGAAAATGACTTTCTTAGTTGAAGTCACTTTTTATATAAAAGTCTTAAAGTATAATGACACTTACTGTACTTAAGTATCAAAAGTAATTTTCTGATATAAAATTTACTTTTATTTTTTAGAAGTAAAAGTCAAACTGGAAGGTTGTGGGTTAAATTCCTGGCTCTGCTCGTCTATATACGTGTCCTTGAGCGAGACACTTAACCCCATGTGGCGGCGTGTGAACGGGTATGAAAGATGTGTGAATGGGTGAATACTGTAGTGTCAAGCAGCTCATCTATAAAAATACAGACCATAATCCCAACTCTTCTTCTTCTTCTTCTGATTTTATTTGGTAGTAACGAGTAAAAAAAAGTAGTATAGAATATCTAGGTTAAATTAAACTGAAGACTGAAACCATGGACAAACTTAATCATGAAAATAAACTCAAAAAGTTAAGATTTAGTGATGTTAAACTAAACTGAAGAAGTCCAGATTCACCAAAACCAACTAAACTAGACTAAACTGAAAAGCTACACCAATCATCAAATTAACTCCAATTCAACTAAAGCCAATTTTATATTAAGTAGATCTTAATCTAATCAACACCATAATCGTTAGATTAACTAAAACCAGACCTGTTTTTTTTAAAAAGTTTGAAAAAATATACCCTTAAAATAAACATCAGATTTAATACAATTTTAAATTAAATTTAAAATCAGATTAACATTAACAATTTGACCAAACTTCAAATAAACCTAATTTGTACTAAACTGTAGATTAATTAAATTTGAATGCAACTCTAACCCGGGATAATTAAACCAAATTTTGGATTATTTAAAGTTATCTTTAAACTTAATCTAAACTAATTACACTAATGTAGACTTAAAGAAAACTTTAGATTTAATTAAAACACACTTGACGTGAATAAAACTAACTAAATCTGAGATTATTTCAAATGAACCCTGAAACTAAACTAAAATTTAAATAAACCAAACTGCAGATTAATTAATTCAATCTTAATTTCAGGTTTAAACTAAACTCCAGGTTAATTAAAACCTTTAGGTTTGAGGCCAAACTTGATCTTACTGATTTGTGATTGACTCCTCAGAGCTGCAGGATCAATATTAACTATTAACGATTAACTAAGTGATTATGTTGACTAATGTCACTGAATTGTCTTTGTTTTCTGATCACATCAATCGAATCGACAGTGTAATCGGTGACTGTTTAACTATCAATAATCATATCGATCGGCAGTGACGGCCTCTTACCTTCCTCAGCTCCGCAGCAGCTCAGCAGCAGCAGCATCAGCGGGAGGAGGAGCAGCCTCAGCCCGCAGGGCGAGGAGGCCCGTCCCGGGGACAGACGACCCTCCATCCCGGCCCGTCCGACCCGATCCAGACCCGGGTCTCTCCTCTCCGCTCCTTGGAGCAATCCGAGCAGATCACACTGATCGATCCCCGACCACTGAGCGTCAGCTGGGCTCGCTCTCGCTCGGCTGCGCGCGCCTCATTGGAGCTCAAAAAAGTTCGAAAGGGAACTTTTTTTCCCCCCTCAGGAGTGGATGCGCGGACGGATACGGGTCCAGAGCAGAGGAGTTCTGCTGAGAAACTAGCGCGAAGCAGCGGGGCGCGGCTGCCTCCTACACCGGGACACGAGCTCCCAGAGGCGGCCTGACGCGCGGAGAGGGGTCGGTGCGTGGACTGCGGGACGCAGCAGGGTATGGAGGGATTCTAAATGCGGGTGTTGGTGTGGTGTGGTCAGCCCCCGATTCTGGTCCTGGTCCCGGTCCTCTCAGCCTCCTACCGTCTGTCCACTATTATCCACTTTTGTCCAAAAAGGAAAAGTTTGGGACAAAAGCTGTGGACACAAGTTCGTGTCTCCACCTCTGAAGAGACACGTAGACCACGCCCCCTCTTGAGACTCAACCACTCTGATAGGCTGAGCCGCGTGTCAGTCATCGCGGGGGGGCGGGGCTCGCGTGTCTGTTATTAAAACCACAAGACGAAACTATGTGAATGACGTTAAAGATGTTTTTATTTATTGGCTCATTGTTTTATTTTGTTATTTATCTGCAGACAAATGCAGTTTTATTGAGAAAAAAATACTTTATTTTATTTCTTTGTTGTTATTTGTGTTTTGTTAAATGTAACAGGATGAAAATATGCTTTTTTACTTATTTATCTTCAGGCAAATAGTTTATTGACCTTTTCTGACACATATTGCATTACATTATGTGTGTGAGAGAGACTTTTTATGAATGTCTGTGGACATTCACCTGTGGCAGGTGTGATTTACCGGGTCTGTTGAATGCATTTGTCAGTCCAGTGCTGAATGTCAAATCAAATTTCATGTTAAACATTGCTGTTTTATTGTTTAACACGAGATGAACAACAAACGTCGGTGACAATTAAAGGAGTAAATGTGAGCCTGATGAGAAAGAGAGGAGGAGGAGGAGGAGGAGGAGGAGGAGGAGGGGGAGGGAGGTATGGGAGGACTGAATCAGGTTTGAATTTCACACCTGAAGCTTCATTCACACAAGGTGAGACTGAGAGAAAGAGACAATGATGTCACAGGACATGAAAGGTGTCACAGAGAGAAAGAGGACAAAAGAGCAGGGTCAGGTGTCCCCCGTCCTCCCCCCTGCTCCCCCCTCCCTGTGTCTCTTTGTCTGAGGAGGTGTGAACGAAACAAGACAGGAGGAGAGGAGGGATAGGAGACAGGAACAAGAGAGGGAGGAAGCAAGGGAGGAAGACGAGGAAACCAACATAAAGTGAGGGAGGAAAGGAGGCAGAAAGGAGAGGGGTACAGGAAGAAGAAGGGGAGATCTGATGGAAGGAAGGAAAGAGAGAGTGAAATAAAAAAGCAGGTGAGAGAAAGGAATGAATGAAGAAAGAGGCAAGAGACAACCACGAGGGGAGAGGATGCAGGGGAAAGGAAAACAAAAAAAATAGAGAGGGATGTGAAGGGAATGGGGGAGGAAACACAGAGGCATTCAAAGGAAGGGATAAGGGAAAGTAAGGAAAGACAGAAAAGAGGGGGGAGAAGAAGGACAAGAAGAAGCAGGTGAGCGGAATGAGTGAGCAACCTGGAGGGAGAAGGGAGCAAGGAGACAGTGAGTGGAGTGAGAGAAGGAAACAAGGTGTGAGGAGAAGGGAATACAGGACAAGAGGGAAGCAGGGAGGACGAGAAGCAGGAGAGAGGGAACATGCAGACGAAGAGGCAAGGAGAAAGGAGGGAAGGAGAGGAGAGAGGACTGTGGGAAACTGTCACCTCTCTGTCAAAAACCAGAGAACGACAGGAAGATGGAGGTTTGACAGACAGGTGCTAGACCCGCCTTCAACATGAGGTCACAAGAAGGAAAGGAAGAGGGGAAAAAGTTGATCTGTTTTGGTTTATTTTACTTTAATGCATTCAATTGAACTGATGAAGTTATCAAACATGGGGGGCTGTTCCTTTAATTCTGTCCATGAATGTAATGAGTGTCAACTGTCCTTCTTTGTTTCCTTCCCTTCCCCCGTTGTCCACTTGATCCTCTTGTCTTCAGGACTCTCCAGAACCCTGCAGGTCCACGTCTTCACGTTCTTAAATGTCTCCTGTTAACAGGAAGTTGAGACAGAGACAGGGGCACACTCGTTTGTCACCACCTGCTGGACACTGTGAGAATTACACACGCACTGATTTATTGAAAACACTAACACTTATTGAAGCCCTTTGTTGTCTCCTGCAGTCAAAATCCCATCATGCATTTCCTTTATGAAGATTCTCAACCCCCCCCCCCCCAAGTACTACATTACCCACAATTCTCTTGTGTAACAGCAGCATCTGATTGGTGGAGCTGTATCGACCCAAAACTGTAACATTAACAAGGTTTCAGATAGAGCAGAGGATTGTGGGTTGTGTAGTTCTTTCGCTCTTTAATAAAGGTCCAGTCTGTAAAATTTAAGTTAAATTACTTTCATTTGGCAGAAATACTGATAAAAATATTAGATAAATAAGATAAAATATTTTTATTTTACAACAAATTATAGAATTTAGCAGATTATCAAGCACTAAAACAACTACAATAAGATTAAATCGCTAAAATTGCTTCCAAAGTCCAAGTTTCTGCTTAGCGACAACTGACAGGAAGTTAAGGAGCTTGCTAATATTTTAGGGGAAGTTGCAAGACACGAACACGTGAAAACTCCAGATTCAAAAACCTTTATTAACAACAACAAAATAGACAAGGTGACACCGCACTGCATGTGTGTGCACTCAGTGTGTTGAGAAGCGAGGCAGCTCGTTCCCCAGAATGACTCGTCTCTCCACGCCCTCCTCGGAAATGCTCGCCAGTCTGACCACGCCCCCGCTGGAGCCGTCCCTCTCCATCGCCAGAGACAGAGCTGAGGACACACGGGTGAGAGACACACGGTGTGAATATGGCAGTGACAGTGTCGCAGCTCCCAGCATGCCTTGCAGCAGTAGTAGTGGTGGTAACAGTAATGTACCTGTGGCAGTGAGCTCCATACACTTGTCTTTGGTCATTCCTGGTTTGTAGTTTGAGTCCATGAAGCCGTAGATGTAGGTGCTGCCGCTGCCGCCAACTGACACGGGCTGTCTCACCAACATCCCACCAATGGGGACGCAGTACACCTGAGACAGAGAGACTTCCATGATTTACTTATGCCAGGAGAGACAACGCCATCTAGTGTCCACACAGACAAATGCAGTCGTAGGCCACGTCCAGACGGAAACAGCATCAAACGTAAACAGGTTTAGGTGAATATGAATACTTGTTTGTTTTTTTGTCAGAGAGGCGTTCCGTCCACAGTGACAGCGTTTGAGGGGACCGCTGGTCTCGCGTTATTTTGCTGTCTACGCGTTTCCACGTAGACAGCAAATACACTACTTTACGAAAACGATGTATGTGTATTCACATAAACCTGTTTCTGTGTGGACCGGCCCTCAGTGTATGGCTGTCTCCATGTGTGTATTCATTGTGTGTGTGTGTCTGTGTTTGGTGTGAGTTTTGTCTGGGCCCTACAACTTTTAAGGACTTTTCCAGGGTTAAGAACTGGTTTTAGGGTTAGTGTTAGGTTTGGGATGGTTAAAGTTAGGGTGTGTCCTCACTAAGATATAAAAACAGGTTGTGTGTGTGTGTGAGTGAGTGTGTATATACCTGTCCCCCCTTCCTTTTGTCCCATCCGGCCACCAGTATCCCAGCAGTCAGTTCTTCTCTGTAGCGGTAGCAGCTCGCTTTGAACAGATTGGCCGCCGTCTCCACCAGTGGGGGCTCGTCCAGCTCAATGCTGTGGGGGCGGGGACAGCAATTAACCAACACTGACTGGACTGGACAGTGAGGCTGTCAATCAAACATGGCAGTGTTCCTGTGTGTACCTGTGGAAGCCCAGCTGGTAGGTGACGACGTCGGCGATGGCCTGAGTGTCAGCAGCTGATCCAGACCTGCGACGTGGACACAGCGTCAAACACACATTCAGTGATAAGCTAACAATGCGCTAACTACACGCCGCTTCTATTCCCCGATCCGTGATAACGTCACTGACCTGCAGCAGTAGATCCGCTCATGGATTTGAGTCAGTTTGTCTGTGACTCTGTTGGCGATGTAGGCCCTAATGGACGGACAGACAGACAGAGACAGGTTAAACGTTATACTTGAACTTTATACAGAACCACGAGTGAGTAAGTCACTACGTTTCACTCACCCTGTGGTTGTGCGAGAGTCTGCACCGATGACCACGCCTCCGTCGTACTCCACCGCCATGATGGTGGTCTGACAGACAGAGACACACATTAATGCTGCAGTATTTATAACTGCGTTCAACAGAACACATGGACAGTAAACTGTGATTTTGCTTAAGTTTCTCCTCGCAGATATGATGGTTGGATGGCTATCGCTGCCCACCACCAATAAATTCCACAAAGAAGAAAAATATGTCATGGTTAACACTGCCTCGGGCTGGTAATACGTGGTATACGTAAAAGTGTTTTTTGTGTTTGTACCATTCCCATTGTTGTACAGATGTGATGATTCGGTCAACCATCTAATGGACTGCAGTGAGTCCTTCATGTAGAGGGCTGCTAAGTGGGATGATGCAGATCGATTATTTTAGTATGATAAATTTAATTGCGACACATTTACTTGAAAAACTTTTTTATTTTGATGAAACGTTTCATGTGTTTAACTCCTCGTGCCGGTTTCACTCGCAAAAACGCTAATGTTTCTAGACTAAATCCGTTTCCAATTGTGTCTATAACTGACAGTGACTATAAAGTATAAACATTGGCATCAATAATACGTAGCTCATTCCGCCACTGAGTTCACAGGCCGCTTGCCTCATGTAATTTACGGCTTCTGTTCCAACCTTTCCGCCGGGACTGGACCCGAGTCAGTTCCTTTCCTCCTCCTTTAAGCCCGAACTTTGTTAAAACTATGGACCAGAATTAGCGTTAGCCGTTGTTAGCTGCCAAGGAACTGCTGTCTCATTCAGCCGCTTTTTGCTCTTAAAACACTTCTCATCGCGGCAGAACGTGTCCCGTGTCGGTCCGCTCCGGTTCACCATCATTCGAACTCACCCCGGTGCTGACTTCCTGACTGGCCCATTCTGGAACCAGTTCGTTTTTAGCAGAAACTCGCTGCACGAAGTCCGGCATCATCGTTGCTGTTGCCGCCATCTTGTCTCTATCTGTGGTTGGAATGACGACGAGATGCCAGATTTACGCAGTCAGTGAGGTTTGCTGGATACAAACAAAATCAAAGACAGATGCGTATCATTGTCTGTGTCATTTGTCACGCACGGGATTCAATAAAATCCGCATTCCACGTTTCAACGTCTTAAATATAATTGTATCACACTGCATAAAGAGTTGTGGTCTGGCACGTCAGCGGACACCTCTGTAGCGGGGGTCTTACTAGCAACAGGAAGAGAAGGTAAACACGACAGGTCACATTACAATTGTTTGATAAACTTAATTTTTCGCGTGTTACTTGTCAAAATTTCACTCCACATTGTTTCTTAACCAAGTGGCTCAACATTATATGTGATACATTTAGTTGTAAAGTATGTATTATTAGATATTTGGTTGATTTGTTGACCGTGTGGTGGCGTTTTAACCCGACCGGAGAACCAGACTCCGTCTAGAAATGTAATAATTATCATTCCGGGATTTAAAATTGAAGAATAGAGATAGAGGCGTGCGTGTTACAAAGCCCATTAAAATATGTCGTCATACAATATTTAATTCGGCGCAAACAGGGAACACCTAGCTGTATTTTTGCTTGAAAAAAAACCCCGATTGCTTGTGTTGATGGTTTGTAAACGGGTTAATTATGTTAAGTAGGTTGAGTTTTTAAATACGTGACCGATATGTGTGCTAATTTCTTAGATATGATGCTGGTGATATCCACGTGATTACATTTAATGCAAAAAAATGGCCTTTGCTCCAAATAATATTTGATATTCTCCTACATTGTGTGTTATCTCCTTTTATTTTTACTATTAATTATTATTATTTCAGATGACCGTCCATAACTTGTACATATTTGATCGGAATGGAAACTGTCTCTATTACAACGAGTGGAACCGAAAGAAGCAGGCGGGAATCTCGAAAGATGAGGTGATGTAAATAAATGTTTACAGAAGAAAGATGAATGCAACCTAATAAAAATACTAAAGCCGTTCATCTCTCTCCTTGTCTTCTCAGGAGTATAAGCTGATGTACGGGATGCTGTTCTCCATCCGCTCATTCGTCAGTAAAATGTCTCCTCTGGACATGTATCCTTTTTTATTTTGTCTATATCTACCCGTCTCTGTGTCCACTCGTCTCTCTGGCTCTGTTGTCCTTAGCAGCCGGCATTTTCTCAGGAAGGACGGTTTCCTCTCCTTTCAGACCAGCAAGTATCGTCTTCATTACTACGAGACTCCCACTGGACTAAAGTTTGTCATGAACACAGACCTGTCGGTGTCCAACGCCAGAGAGACACTGCAGCACATCTACAGCAATGTAAGACACACACACACACACACACACACACACACACACGGTGAGGCTTACTTTTGACGGACAGAAAATAAACATTTGTAAATGAGAGCAGATTTGGATTTTTTTATTTTTTATTAAATAATTATGTCTTTTTTTTCTGCATGGTTATTTTATTAATGTGGACAAACATTGGCAGATTTTTTATAACAGAAACTGAGACTCTTATTTTGAAATCCATGGTGGTATTTTATTTTTGAAAACAGCTCATCATTGTTTACATAATTGTGTGTGTTTCAGCTCTACGTGGAGTACATAGTGAAGAACCCTGTGTGTGTGTTGGGCAACACTTTGGACAGTGAACTGTTCAGCAGCCGATTGGACGCTTTCATCAGAGCTCTGCCGTATTACAGTCCCCGCGCCGCCTGATGCACACGTACACACACACACGTACACACAGTGATGTATTTATTTGTTTGTGTTTTTGTATCTTCACCCCGAGTGTAAACATGACTCGGCAGAAGAACTCGACCATTGAATTAAACTGATGTTTGTGACTCTGTACTGTTTTTGTTCTCGTCAGTTTGTAAACTGCTGAGTCGACATTAACCAAATGTGCGCTGGTCAACACTCGCTAACAGCTGGAGTCGCCACCTGTGTCCTCGTCGCGTCCTTTGTCTCGTCAGTGGGCTTTTGTGTCCGTGTCAGATTTGAGTCAAGTCCTCAATAGGGAAAGGTGGGACGGGAAACTGTCTCTGTCGCCTGAGAAGGGGGAGGGGCTCAAAGTACACCTGTGGTCACAAACGGGTGACCATTTCCATTTAAGGGGGGACATCTGTATAAACTGGGGACATTTAATATTTAAAGATAAGTACAGGCATTTATTGTACAAAGTACCAACTGAATGGGGACATTTTTACAACGTGAGTACATTTATTGTACACAGATGACGCTAAATGGGGACATTTTTACAACGTGAGGACATTTATTGTGCAAAGATGACACTGAAGAGGGACATTTTACCAAAGTGAGTACATTTAATGTATAAAGTAGACACATGAAAGTAGGGACAATTATCCAAAATGGGGACATTAAAGGTGAGGTAACGTGTTTTAAGTCTCTTTATTGTTGGGCCTTCACTCTTGTGTCTCATCTGTTTTTTGTTGTTTTTTTTAGTTTGGGGTCAGGGACAGTGTTATGTCAGTGAGGCTTAAAACATCTGTCCTCAGTTATTTGCAGCTGCAGGTTGTTAATCCTGTCCTCATTAGTGTTAGAGGACAGACATAATATCTGGGCGGTGATTGGTCAGATTAAACCAACAGGATTAAATTACAGCTGTGCCGAGACGCGGACAAAAGAAGGTGGACAGACTGTGTGGATGACAGGAGTCGGGCGTCCTCGACAGGTATGACCGCGGAGCCGTGAGACACTTTGTCCTCGCTGTCTTGTCTCGCTGCACCTCTGTCACCTTCAGCAATGTTCGCAGGACGGGCGTCGGCAGCAGGGGCCGCTGTCGGGCCAATGGTGACAGGAAAAGGCGGGAAGTTCTCGGTGGAGGAGCTGTACGGGTTCACCAAGAAGCCAAAGGTGAAAAAGGGGACTTCTGGGAAAACTGACAAAGGCGACAACGGGAAGAAAGGTGCGAAGGAGAGGGAGGAGTCTGCGCTGGCATTTCAGATCCTGGAGGCGGCGAGGAGGCTGATGGAGAGACGGGGGCTCGAGAACTTCCTGCAGGTGTGTGGCGTCGCCATGGAGCAGAGTCACATGACCTACAGGTGAGACGGGTGAGCTATTCACAGGTTGACCTGTAGGTGTCACCTGTGCTGAGCACTGGTTAAAACCCTGGCGAGTGATTGTTCATTGTGTGTCAGCAGCTTGTAATGATGCTCACTGACCACTAGAGGGCAGCGAAGCACTGCGGAACACAGACAACACATTGCTGATATATTTTGAATTAGCAGGAAGTTTGTAACTACACAACAAAAAAACTAAAAAACAGCAACACAATAAAAATGTATATAAGGAAACAAAAACACTATAAAATAAACAACATAAAAGACAACATATGAGAAGACGTAATGTGTGTGTGTGCCAATACCTGATCAATAAGTCAATAAACTGATGATGTTTCACAAACAGCACTGACCAGACTCTGAAAAAAAAACCAATAGAACAATAAGACAATGAAGCTTTAAATTCACAACAAAGTCCATGTAGAAAATTGACAATGTTGATATCACGCCGCCTCCATCGCTGACACAAAAACTGACCACACGAGGCAGCAGTGGACCAGCAGCTCCCGTGTCCCACTGAGCTAAAAAACGCTAATTATCTCTTTGGTGTGGGAGAGCGTCCTGGTTTGCAAACAGCCACACAAACCGTGTCCTCTGGCTCTGTGGAGGATGGTGGCGTGAACACAGTGAAATGACGTGACGCGTAAACGTTGATATTCTCATCTCAAACGGAACAAATGATGTGAAGGCGTCATTTGTTCGTCCCAGGGTCTCTTTGTGCAGCTACTGCTCTAATCCACATTAGTGACACCATACCTTTGGCCTGAGGCGTCTCACTGTGTGTGTGTGTGTGTGTGTGTGTACAGAGCAAGGAGACATGCAGCACTTAGTGGGGGAGGGTGGGAAACATTCACATCTCCGATTCTTTTTTTGATGTGGGTTTATTTTTATGATCATCACATTTTTCAAGGAAACACAGATTTTAGCTGCTTAACAACATCAACATCTAAACACAGTCTCAAGATATCGGAGACTTAAGCTAACGATTTTTAGCTAACGGCACTTTTGTCGTATTTGTTTTCACTTACACGCATAACACTTTCATTTTCAACCGTAGACACGCTGCTACGCTGTTTGTGTGCACAAAATATCAATATTTGTTCTTTGTGCTCCTTCACTCGTTCTTCACGCTCCCTCACTCGTTCTTTGCACTCCCTCACTTGTTCTTTGGGCTCCCTGATTTGTTCTGTGCACTCCCTCACTTGTTCTTTGGGCTCCCTGATTTATTCTTTGCACTCCCTCACTTGTTCTTTGCACTCCCTGATTTGTTCTTTGCGCTCCCTCACTCGTTCTTTGCGCTCCCTGATTTGTTGTTTGCGCTCCCTCACTTGTTCTTCACGCTCCCTCACTCGTTCTTTGCGCTCCCTCACTCGTTCTTTGCAGTCTCTCACTCGTTCTGCACTCTCTGATTTGTTTTTTGCGCTCCCTCACTCGTTCTTTGCACTCTCTCACTTGTTCTTTTGGCTCCCTGATTTGTTCTTTGCACTTCCTCACCCGTTCTTTGCGCTCCCTCTCTTGTTCTTCCCACTCCCTCACTCATTCTTTCGGTACCCTCACTTGTTCTTCACACTCCCTCACTTATTCTTTCAGTACCCTCACTTGTTCTTCACACTCCCTCACTTATTCTTTCAGTACCCTCACTTGTTCTTCACACTCCCTCACTTATTCTTTGCGCTCCCTCACTTGCTCTTTGCACTCCCTGATTTGTTCTTTGCGCCATTGGTTTTTTGTTTGTGGGCGGGCCTTAGGAAGCTGCCTGCTGATTGGCTACGGAGTATTGGAGTGACAGCTCAACGGACCAGAAGTCATCACAGGCTTGGAGTCACTGTCCGTCTGGAACTCGTTCCCCAAGGTTTCCTTATCGACATCTGACAAGCTTCTAACGTTTGTCAGATTATAAACGTTAGATACTTACAATTATTTTGTCGGATGTCGACGGGGAACGACTTCAAGACGGACAGAGACTCCAAGCCCGTGAAAAGTGTCATTTGAAAATATTGACACAAATCTAATTCCACAGAGGTTCAGTGGACTTTGAGTTGCTAAATAACATTCAATAAAGTTCAAGAGAGCTACAGCAGGACTATGAGAAGTGGATAGTTGGTTGGGTCTGACACCCCGTACGTCATCATTTGCCTGATTTGAATACATTTTTCCGGAACTTTGTGCTGCGGTGGAAACGCAAACCACACGGGTTCCCAGGAATTGTTTTCCCTTGGTAAATAAGTTCCTGGGAATGTTGGTGGAAACGGGGGGCTAATTTCTCGTCCCGGGACACGCTTGTGTCCACGGCTTTGTCCGATTTCTCAACTGAGACGACCGAACCTCGACTTCCGAGTTCCAATGTAAATGGAACGCGGGTTTTCTTCCTCTCTCCTGTTTTTAAATTCAAACACTTGGACGTGATAAAGTCTCGCCGGTGCTAGAATCAAACACAGTCTGTCTCTCGCTCTCTTTGTCTGACAAGTGCTCACTCGCCCAGTGTGCAGCCAACTAGCTCAGAGTGGAGGGGGGGAGGGGGAGGGGCCTTCTCTCTCTCTCTCTCTCTCTCTCTCTCTCTCTCTCTCTCTCTCTCTCTCTCTCTCTCTCTCTCTCTCTCTCACTCCCTTGGGCAGCAGTACAGTCCAGAGCTCGGACGCTCACTTCTATCATTCCTCTCATTCTCTCTGCTCTCTGTCCACCTCGCTCGTCCCATCTCCTCTCCTGTGGACAGACGCGGGGACGCTTGTCTTCATCACTCGTCCTCCAGTTGTGGGACAGTTGACAGTTGACAAACTACTGTGTGTGTGTGTGTGTTGTGATCAGCTGACTGATTTGAGCTGACATCCCACTCATGAATTCTTTCCGACGTTACCACGGTGACCGACGACCTTGGTGGCAGCGGCGGTTTCCACATCATGTTTTGAGACTTTAGAGGGCATCTTACTTGGCTACGTAAACGAAAAAAAAGGAAAAAACTTTGTTGCCATAGTGACCAGGATGCAGGTGTCCATTGCGTGTAACATGGGAGGCGGCGGCGCGGTGAGCGAGCACCCGCTGAAGGAGCGACGGGCGGCGGTGGCGGCGAACACCAACAGCGCCCTCGTGTGTCAGTCAAAGGTCAGGTCCGAGTCATCGGGCAGACACACCCTGCTAGGCCACGCCCACATGAAGGAGGCCCTTGGGCGTCATGGCAACATGAAGTACAGGTGAGAGAGAGAGTGAGAGTAAGTGAGAGTAACAAAGAGAAAGAGAGAGTTGGTCACATGACCAGACAGGTGCAGTGTGTTGACTCAAGGTCATATTTCATGTGTGTGTCAGTGTGTGTGTGTGAGTGAGGACATCTGAGCCTCTTAACAGTCAGCTTTATTGATTGACTCTCAGGTATTGATTATATATTGATGACTGACTGATTGTGACTTTTGATGACTCAGCTTAAATATTTATGGTGATATTTGGTCTCGGACGATCAGAAAAGTCAAGAGTCAGTTCTCCTTTAGTTTAAGATTAGTTTGTAGTTCAAGTTTAGAGAAGATTTAAGATTAAGTACTAGGTTTGGGTTTAAGTTTAGTTTTGTTTGGATTTTTTTATTCAAGTTTTGATTTTACAGTTCACTGTTGATTTCAGATCAACTTAACTTTATGTTTGGTTTAACTTAGTTTTGTTTAGATTTGAATTTATGTTTAGCATAGATTTAAGATCAAGTTTAGTTTAATTTTAGTTTGTATGTTTAGTTCAATTGTAATGTAGTATAAATAAACGTTATGTTGAGTGTTGATTTAAGATTACGTTCAGTTTAGTTTCGATTGAGTTTAGATTTGGTTTCAGTTAAGTTTGTGTGGATTTTAGTTCAGGTTAACACACAACAGTGTTGATTAAAGATTAAGTTAAGATTAGTTTAACTTTAGTTTGTTTTACATTTAAGTTCAAGTTTAGATAGATTCAGATTAAGTTTAATGAAGATTTAAGATTGAGTTTATGTTTGGTCTAAATTAAGTTCAAGTTTAGTTCGATTTTACTTCAAATTTTGAAGTTAGAACATAGATTTACGATTAAGTTTCGTTAAATACTTAACGAAACTTAAGTTTCGTTAAGTATAACTTTAGTATTGTTTAAATTAAGATTGTTCAATAAGTAATTTGTTTTTTGTTTATATTTTAATTTAGTTTGGGTTTGTTTAGATTTTGCTTGATTCTGTTGTGTTTTTTCATTTCAGTTTAAATTTGTTCAGTCGAGGTTTAATTGAGATTTAAGCCAAGTTTATATTCTTTTTCATCGACTGTGTGTGTGTGACAGGATGTTGTTTTCGGCAGACAAAGACTGTTCTCTAAACGTTAAGGACGCAGATGACCTTGAGTGCGTGCGGGCGATGGTTCACTCGGGGGAAAACGGACGTGTGGACGTGTGGACTTTGGACCAAACGTTAAATTTATGTCTCTGTCTGAGGACGCACTGTAAAAAAAAAAAAAAAATAGCCGCTGGTATTTTTAGCTGCTGTCAGTGTGTTTGATGCTGCTGTCACACACACACACACGCACACACACAGCCTCTTCTTTCATTCCAACACTGTATTTTCTGTGTGTGTGTGTGTGTGTTTGTGTGTGTGTGTGTGTGTTAATTAAAAGCAGATGTTTTCATTACTCTCTTCTCTAATCCCACTTCTGCTGCTGCTGCTGCTGACACGTGATTGGTCGACAGATGATTGGTTTATCTGTCACGTGATTGGTCAGAGACCAACACTGTGAGCTCCCATCATGCTCAGCGGGGACACTAAGAAGTAAAGAAGACTCAGCTTGTCGTGATCAACGAGAGTATTGATCACGTGATTACACGTGTGTCGTTGTTGTCTCGAAGGGGGAGGAGTCTGTTCACGTGGGGTTACAACTCTTGTGTTTTTGTTACTGCCCCCCTGTGGTCAACATGTGTCTCTGCAACGCTCTCTCAGTAACGACGCCACACTGCGTAATTGATTATGGATTTAATTGATTGATTGATTGATTGATTGATTTGATTTTTTTTTACAGGAATCTTGGGAAATCTGGACTGAGAGTGTCCTGTTTGGGCCTGGGTGAGCGCTGCACACACACACACGCATACACACACACACACACACACACACACACACACGCGCATGCACACACACACACACACTGATGTTGTTTATCTCCTCACAGGAACATGGGTGACGTTTGGCTCTCAGATCTCTGATGAGGTACAGTGTGTGTGTGAAGAAGAAGAATCTGGTCCAAATTTGGA